>NC_037337.1:62170207-62501505 GCF_002263795.3 Bos taurus
TGAAACAATATTGATATCTGAAAGTATAATACACAGTTTAGCACAAGATAAAATTCTTCATATTCTGCAATTTTGCGATAATCATGAAGCTGGATTGACTGGGAAGAATAATGTGAGATCTGATTAAAGTTCAGATTATTGCCCAAACATATGGGTTTCAAATAAACTGCATTCAAAACAATCACTCTTGCCCTGGGCCACACTCACACCTCCAAACAAATTGTTTCCTGATGATCTCAATAAGTTACTAAACTGCCCTTAAAAAAACTAATTTTGCATGAAACCCTGGAGCAACAACTTGGCAATATTAAGATGCAGATTTTCCATGGAACAGCATAGACTTACTTTGGACCTGAGGCTGTAAGTGTTCATTTGATATGCATCATAAAGCCAGCAAGCAGCCTTTTGTCAGGCACCCAGCAGTTGCCAAACATGCAATAAGGAAAAACTATGGGAACTGGTTCCAACTCTTTCTTTCTCATGTTAAGTTTCTGGTGATTCTGAATCTGTTTTGAGGAGTGAAGGCAGTAAATAATGACCAAGTACCTTTTTTATGTGAATTGAGACACATTTTGGAGTAGAATCTGAAAGCACATCTGAACTTCCATTTTATTGATACTCATGATTTTTAGCTATGCACCCCCCAAAGTGAATATATAATGTATTTTCCATATATAGAGAACACCATTAATTTTTGTCACATTGAATCAGAAACTTCAATAATATTCAAATAAATTTTCATATAAATTTAAGTAATATAGTCTCAATAAAAATATTTTCCATCAAAAACAGTACTTTAAATGGAATATAATATCTAAAAACATTAAGCACTCAAAATCATTTCAACATCATACTCTTTCCATTTAGAAAAATTAGCAATAGTTATTATCTTATTTATTTTATTATCTATTATTTAAACTTCTATCTGGGAATACTTCTTTAACCTTTGTTTTCTTACTGCTTGTACCTGAAAGTAACACAATTCCTTTTTTTTTGGAAATTCAGCATTTTTATTAGTCAAGTCACATTTTCCCCAGTTTTCCTACAAGGTATTTTTGTCCAGGGAAGTTTTGCCAATAATCATAAAGGGGGATACTCTGATGAATGCCGGTATGTCGCCAAACATGAATATATTATTTAAAACGAATGAATCTCTATATGCCTGTACACCTAAAACTCTATGAAAAGATGAAATATTTACTTGAGCATTTATCTGGCTGGCAAGCTGGAAAATTCCAGCCTCCCAGAGGTTAACCCTTTACCTTTCCTCCCTGACAAACATTGACAGAGAGGCAAAGTCAAAGAGCCCAAGTGTAGATTAATTCTGTGACCTTCATCTCACATTCAGCATTAAAGGTGAAAACCAGTTGCTTGCTGAGTTTTTAATTTACATTGAAAAGTATGTCGTGGGTGGTGGGGGGAGTGCTTACCGATTCCAGCTTCTCCAACAATCCAGGAGAGGCGAATGAAGAGCATGACACCCCAGATATTCAGCATACATCGTACCTGTGGGTTGAAGGAGCATGAAAAAGGGCGTGAGACGTGACAGTGGGACAACACCCAGGCATCACTGCGACTCTTGTTTTCAGGCCTTGTTAGCACGTAATCCAGTAGGACATTGAACAGACAGCTTTCATTTGTAAATAGAGGAAGTTTCTTACCAGCACACCTTTCACCCATCCAAACTTCACAGCGCCAGCTTGATCTTCTCCCTTGTTTTCAGCTTGTTCATCTCCAGGTGTCCCTTCACCGTTAGCAACCACATCAGCTGAACCTGGGGCCACTGATACATTCTACATTTTTACGGACAGCGAAAACATGATATCTGGTCAACACGCAGTTCCAGAAAACTTCCAAAGGCAAATCAAAATAGTTGACATAAAGCGTGTGTCAAAAAAGGAAACATTCTAGTCATTTTAATAATATGATTATTTTTTGCCCCGGGAGATGATGTGTTCGTTCTGCGGGTGATTTTAGGCACCACTGAGACTGCAAGGGTGGTAAAGGAAACTGGGCAGTTCTTCTACTGGTGAGAATATTACCTAAGGAGAATGATCAGAGTTGGACAGATTTCGAATACAAAAATATGGAAAGAAGGAAGAGGGGGTGCCAGGCAGGAAAGAAAGATTTATCAAGAGTGAATGAGGGGTGGGGACTTTGCTGGTGGCACAATGGTTAGGACTCCGTACTTCCAATGCAGGAGGCACAGTTTTGATCCCTGGCTGGGAAACTAAGACCCCACATACTGTGGGGTGTGGGCAAAAAATGCAAAAAAAAAGTGAATGAGTCTTTTATGAGGCGAAGTAAGACAAAAGTTAACATTCCTTACTAATGCAATGTTTGGCCTTCTTTCCATTAACCTCCCTGGGCTTCATTTTATCCATCTGAAATAATGATAACAAAAATTCTCCACTCATGTCAGAATATCTTTAAGAAGATTCAATAAAGGAACACATAGAAGTGTTTTGTCTTTTTTTTTTTTTTTTTTTAGGTTTAGAGTTTTCTTCAAAGGTGCAAAAAGTGTATGACTACAAAAATGCTACTCCTGTAGGGGAATTTTCTTCCAGATTTGATATACCTTTGCCTGAGAATTGTTGGATGTGCAATAGTATTGTACAGAAGGTGAGAAGTCTCCCTACTGACTTCTAGAAAACTAGTAGAAATAAGTAGTAGTAAGTCCTATAAAAAAAGATCAGAACCTTTACTTACTTTTTTTTCCCCCACTGTGGCCTAATTTTGAAAAAAGATCTTCCCTGTCAGTTGAATAGTTTCGAGAAGGAAATAGCTATGTTTCTTTTAAGTTAAGAACAACTTTCTAGCCTTTCTTTTAGATTTGGCTGAATAATTTCGGGTGTGCCCACTTAATTTAGCCTGTCTAGCACTTCACCGACTGAGCTCCCCAAAAGCAATCTTCCCCAGTAAGGATTTTGAAATTATTAGGGAAGACTTTTAGATTCAGCAGTTGATTATGGTATTAAAGAACAACTTTATAAGGACTTTATTTGGGAACAACTGAAGCTCTTGTTCTTGCCATGCTCAAGGGTTCTTGCTTCTTTGGGCTTTAGAAGGCAATGGCACCCACTCTAGTCCTCTTGCCTGGGAAATCCCATGGACAGAGGAGCCTGGTAGGCTGCAGTCCATGGGGTCGCTAAGAGTCAGACATGACTGAGTGACTTCACTTTCACTTTTCACTTTCATGCATTGGAGAAGGAAATGGCAACCCACTCCAGTGTTCTTGCCTGGAGAATCCCAGGGATGGGGGAGCCTGGTGGGCTGCCGTCTATGGGATCGCACAGAGTCGGACATGACTGAAGCAAGTTAGCAGCAGCAGCAGCAGTACCATTAGCATGGGAAAGTCCCCTGGAGGAGGACATGGCAACACACTCCAGTATTCTTGCCTGGAGACTCCCATGGACAGAGGAGCCTGATGGGCTGCAGTCCATAGGGTTGCAAAGAGTTGGACACCCCTGAAGTGACTTAGGACATACCATTAGCAGCTCCTCCATCCATGGGATTTTCCAGGCAAGAGTACTGGAGTGGGTTGCCATTGCCTTCTCCAATACCCATTGTAAGATGACCCTAATCTGGGCTGTTTAGTCAAGTGATTTTGACCTTTTGTCTCTTTCTAGAAGTCCTTTAAGCAAGGATTTCTCCCAATTTTGTTCTCTATAAGACTTTTTTCATGACACTATTATGCCACTTTGATAACCAATGTAATACGTGATAGGAGTTATTGTATGTGAACTGAACTGGAGGAGATGTGAGTTACTTCTTAATCCAAATCAAGGACCTGCCATAGAGCAGGCCATTGATAAACAGTACTGAATCCATAAAGTGGACTTGAAGGCTACCCAATCTCTACCACTTAAGAGCAGAGAAACTCATCTCTTATCCATTCTTGCCTCTTGTTTCTTTTTTCTTCTTTCCCTATTGGGTATTCCATTTCTCACTATTTCCTCTGTGCAGGCCACATTAAATAAGAGATAGAAAGGGAATGTTTCACAAGTAAGATTATCTTATTCTTTTCTGACAGCATTAGGAAAAAACTGAAAGTGATAGTTAAAATTATTTCTGAATTATTTGAGAAATATTCTCATTTTGAGCATACTCAATCCCTACTTAACAAATAATTGAAACTGACACTATATACTCATATCAGTATAAAGTATGGATAAACAAAGGCCATAGAAACAGGCTGAGCTGGGCAGAAATTGGTGATCTATATCAACCACAAATGTAAGACATGCATGTAATTTAAAAAATTTTAGTAGCTAGTTCAAAAAAAAGTTAAAAAAAGAATTTAGTAAAGTAATTTGGGTTCAGATATGGATCCTTACATTTAAAAATATATTTAATTTTTGTAGAATATTTTATGTTCCATATCGGCAATATAGATATTCATTAGCAGTAAGGGCACCCCATCTTATAGGAGAGAGCTCAACCACAGAATGTCTTAATAATATACTGTACTTAATAGATCTGTATAAAATACTATCATTTCAGCACTAATCATTATAAAAATATTAACAAAATATTTTATATTCTTTTTTTCCATACCATGTCTCTGAATCCAGTGTGTATTTCACAATGATAGCACATCTCAGTTTGTGCTAACCACGTTTCAAGTGCTCAATAGCCACATGTGGCTAGAGCTATTATATTGGATCTCACATGTCTATACAACACAGTCAATTTCAGATGGATGAAATACTTGAAGTTGTTCTCCAGTCAATTAAAAATTCTATTTTTTTTTTGAAAGGATTCTACACTTGTAAGGCAGCTGAGTAGGTCAAATGTAAATTTTATTTTGTGTAACTGGAAAAATCAATGAGAGTGAGGACTTGAGGAATGTGTTAAAATATTCATGAATGTTGAAGAGATTATTTGGTTAGGAGATTCATTTATTTGACTTGATATGAGAAAACTTTCAAAATTGTCAATATCCTAGTTAATAAGATCCCATGGCCAGACCATCAGCAGCTACTCAGTCAGGGAGAAAGCAATTTCCTTTTTCTGGGTTAATTAGGGAGCCCATGAGACAGAACCTTAGTCACTCACTTTTTAAAGGCAATCTTGGGACTAAAATCCATGTTTCCTGATTAAACTCGAACTTGAGGGTTTGGTCCAGGAAATTGCTCTGCTCTTCTATGAATTCTAATGGTAACTCTGACCCTTAGATCTGGATTAGACTACCAATTATTGTTTAAAAAAAAAAAAAAAGGCATTTACAAAGTAGGCTAAAGTGTAAATAAAATATCTAAAATTTCTTCTTAAATGAACATTTTTATCTGATGGATGCCCTTCTGGTCACAGTTTAACAGTTCTTCAATTTATCACTAGGACATTACAATGTGCAACAAAAATAATATTCTATGAAGTCATGTCAAGGAAATAATTATATAAAAAAATTAGTAAGCAGTTATCTTCTAAGTTATTCGAAATTTGGGTCACTGTAGGATCTATAACTCTCTCTTAGGTATGTTCTACCTGCTAGAGTCTCAAAGTTTTAAATATACTTATACCACAGTGGGGAAAAATCCCTTGAATGTATATTTATTCCATGGATAATAAAGGTCTGACAGCAAATTCTTAAGTAGAATCCATTTCCATTCCTTGCTGTCATGCGGAAACTGAAAAATCTTTGTCCCATACAAACTGGGAGACTCAGAATCTAGTTTGGCTACACAATTAATTCAGTGCTTGTCCTCCAGCAAGTTATTTAACCTTTCCTGGATACTGCCAATGAGGTTAAATCCAATGGGTTTTCTAAAAATCTTACTTTGAAGTAGTTTACTCTAAGGCAAAATCATTTTTCTGTTTGCCGTCTTCGTCTTCTAACATGGCAGAGCAAAACCTGGTTTCACTCTTTAATAAATGCCTCCTTTGTAAGGCCAAACAGCAATTATAAATTAACTTATCATCAAAGTATGGAATAGCACTTCAGTTCGAGGATTTGTAGGACTTCATGGCTGTGAGCTATAACAGCGGGCTGGCAGACTCCTGGCTGGTGCACGTTCTTGGGACCAAAGTCTCAAAGACTCAAAGTTTTATGATTGCTGCCTGAAACCAGTTTTTTCCTCCATACTTTGAATTAATTTGTTTGTTCACACTCCATTACCGTAAATGATGACCCACAACCTTTAATAAATGCATTTTAAATTACACAGCTTTAGGGAATGATTATTTATTTACCAAGAGTTTTACCTGTGTGTTAAGTATTCAGAAAAGGTAAAGGGAAGAAAGAAAGAAAGAAAGAAAGACCATTTGATAAAAGACTTTCCCCCTTCCAATATTGATAAACTAGTAAAGATTCAATCACATGTGGTTTAAGTAAATTGCTACTAGATTTTTATAGATGATTAAAGATTGAATTATTTTATTTAGTATAAAATACGTGATTTTTTCAGACCTCCAAAAAATGACAAATGGTTTTCTAGCTATTATCAAAGAAGAAAAATCAGTATATATACTTTTAATATTTATTAAATGTTTTTCAGTGTGCATTTTACTTTTTAAATAAAACTTAAAAATTATCGGGTATAAAAATTACCATGACCATCATTAATAATCATTTACTAAGTTTGTACTCATTATAAGCAGTGTGCTAGACTTTGTCTGCATATAAACTGTAATATTTATAAGCATCCTGCAAAATCAATTGTTATTATATAACTTGTAGGCAAAGGAGAAGGGGGGTGGTAGAGGATAAGCTGCTTGGATAACATCACCAACTCAGTGGACATAAGTTTGAGCAAACTTGGGGAGACAGGGGAGGACAGAAGAGCCTGGTGTGCTACAGTTCAGGGGTCTCAAAGAGTCAGACACAACTTAGCGACTGAACAACAACAACTTGTACAGTACTGTGAGTAAGGGATGAAGTAATTTTTCTCTACTTTTAACCAGAGTTTTCAGAAGTCTGTAATTCATGGCCATCAGTATAGGCATTTAGCTCTTTACTACACAGAAAATGAAAAGGATTTCTGCACTATGATATCAAATCATTGGGATTACAATTTCTGTCAATATCTATCACTCCTGGAGTTCTATTTGAGATAGAGACTTAAAATAATGTCTTTCAAGCCTATTTTTCATTTTACCTACTAGGACAAGCTTATTATGTAATTTTTTTTCAGCTTGGAAGCTATAATCAGGATTTGTACAAAATCCAACTGATTTCTGACTAAGTATGTTCTGCCATTTAGTATGAATGTACCATTCCTATATGGCTTTTAAAAGCATGATTAGGGATCAAAAAAATCTCTCTTAACTTATACTATGTCAGTTACTTTCTACTTTTAAATTATTTAAGTAAACACTAAAAGTTATTTTTTTGCATACAAAATCAGTGACACATCTGAGTATATTTATATAATATTTGTTCTAGTGATCATTTCTATTTGTGATTTGAAGAACTACCATAAAGTTGTCAAGGACCACGAGAAGGTGACAGCATATTTACTTTATACTGCAAGTCTTCATGTTTTATTTGGGAGGTGGGAGGAAAGCAGGGGGAATAGCAGAATCAAATTCACTAGCAAGGAGGAAATGAATTGAAGAAGGCCCAGACTGTTAATGTCTGAAGGACAGCACAGAAGTGGAACACATGGAACAGGTGTTCACAAGATCAGCAACACCAGAATGGCCCTTGCTGTGTGAATGTACCCATTGTAGATTTGCTGATTATATTCAGATTCTGCTTCCAATTTGGTTATGTGCATAGTTCTTCATGATTTAATCAAACTGAAGTCCCCTAGATGAGGGTCTTCAGCAATGGCTTAGCGGTAAAAATTGACTTGCAATGCAGGAGACACAGGAGATGTGGATTTGATCCCTGGGTCAAGAAGATCTCCTGGAGGAGGAAATGGCAGCCCACTCCAGTATTCTTGTCTGGAGAATCCCATGGACAGAGAAGCCTGGCGGGCTTCTGTGCATAGAGTTGCAAATCGTCAGACAGGACTGAAGCAACTGAGCACTCACCTTAAATGAGGATCAAGTTCACAAAAAGAATAACTATACTGGTTCAGAATGATTATTCAGGGCATTGAGACTAAATCTAATTTTTAAAGTATTTAATTTGCCATTCCTTCATATCTGAGGAAAAATACTACAAGTTAAAGCCCTTAGTCTCATCTTTTCAAAAATAATATTTCAGACAGTCATCAAAACTGTCAAATGCAGCTGTGACATTTCTCCTGTTCAGTTATTCAGACAGTTTTCTAACAATAGTGCCCTCAGAGCTTTTCTCCCCTTATATAAATATTTATGTAAACCATGGCTTTGGAAATTATAAATCAGCCACTTTCCTCTCTATGGAATATCAGTCCTAAGAACACTGTGAATTTACACCATTTCGCTTTTAATAGGGGCTTTCTTGGTAGATCAGCCTGTAAAGAATTTGCCTGCAATGCAGGGGACCCTGGTTCAATTCCTGGGTTGGGAAGACCCCCTGGAGAACGGACAGGCTACCCACTCCTGTGGCTTAGACGGTAAAGAATCCACCTGCAATGTCGGAGACCTGGGTTCAATCCCTGGGTTGGGAAGATCCCCTGGAGGAGGGCATGACAACCTACTCCAGTATTCTTGCCTGGAGAATCCCAGGAGTTAAAATTTTCATTTCTTTTGTTGTAAGTTGGAGAAGGGAGTGAGAATATTAAAATTTTGATCCCAATTGTAACAAAGTATGCAGCTTTAAAAATTATCATGTGTAATGAGGTAGGGAACAGTGGAATAAAATTTCAAGTCTGCTCGTTTTACTTCTTCAGGATAAATCAAAATCTCTTTATAATGTTCTAAATTTCTTTCTGCACTTCCCATGTCTCAAACTCCTTGTGCCCCTTCTTTCAACCTTCTTTTCCCTCTTTTCCTTCTCCTTTTTCTTTCTTCTCCTTTCCCCTTCTCTCACATAGAAAAGGAAAATGACACCTTAGTCTGATTGGAGCTTCAAATTGCCTGGCTTCTTAACAGTTTTTCCTCAGGGCTGCCATTTTGTCCAAAACCACTACAGTGCTAATGTCTTTTGATTAAAGCACCAAATATCCCAAATTAGATCTAAACCTTATGTCTATAAGTAAAGCAGCCATTTAGCAGAATGTTGGTAATATAGTACACCGCACAAGTACGGTCTGGTGGGGAGAGGGGTAAAGAGACAGGGCATAGCTCTTTCTCTGCATGTTGCTCAGTCTCCAGAGTTAGGACCCAGGGTCCAGGATCCTGAGCAGCCAAGGGGAATTGGTTATAGAGAGGGATTTTCCTGAGGTAAGAAAGATGAGCAGAAACTAAGGGGAGCTTTTCACCTTTATTAGAATTGTATTAGCAGTATTCCTAGAATCCCTGGAGTAGACAATCATTTAATTTAAAAAAGGTTGAATGAATGAATGTATATGAAAAGAATTGTTTCAGCCATTTTTTTCTCCTTACCTTAAACCCTAGGCAAAAATAGAGTGCATTTAGATATGAGACAAATAATTATTCTTCATAGTAGTTAATGATATCACATAAAGAGTGCTATTCATTCCAAACTATGTTCCAGATGAGCAGGAAAATAAAGTGCATCGATATATTTTAGAACAAGTTACAGAAGAAGAAATCTATTAAGCTTACATGCTTTGCTAAAGATTAGAAAAAGTGCTGCCTCATGCTTCTAACAGCTTGGCCATATTCCTTAAATAATGAAAAGTTTAGCCACTTCTGCTGCTTCTTTAGTAAAGTTTAATTTAGTTACTTTTATATGCTTAAGTGCCTGCAGGAACCTTGGGCAAGGTTTTGAAGAGGAAGTGATAAAATGCTGAATCATATACATGTCTTCTCTCTCTTTAAAGAATATAAAAAATACCCATATGCTCTAAAGTCTATTTGCACAGTATTCACTACAGCAGGCACCAGTGATTCCTTTTTCTTTTTTTTAAACAACTGTTGTGGAGGCATTAATACCAATGTGAAACCAGCTTAGTATTCAGTTTGACATGCTTAACCAAGTGTGAATTGAATAGACAATAACTGTAAACAAGATCCCACATATTGCCTAACTTTCAGAATTCATTTTTTAGTTCTCTTTCCCAGCTAGTAAACGTTTGTGAAACACTTTTTGTGTATCTTCTGTTAATCGGGAACTAGGAACAGTTGTATGAGTAAGATGGACAGCTTGCCATAGAATTCTTCATTGGACACTTTTACATTTATAAGGTTCGTATGGAGCAGGGAATCACCTGAAGGAATAAGGAGGATACTTGTCTGTACCCTTAAGCTTACCTTTGCAAGTTGCTCGTGAATGTCCAGCAGGCTGGGTCGGTTGACCTTGGGCCCGCTAACACTGCCGGTGTTGCGATAGTACTCGATCTTGGGCACAGCATCCACAGTGTTGTGGCCAAAGGTTTGTAGGTAGTATGTGTTTGTGTGAGAATCGTAAGCGTGAAAACTGGCATCTGTTTTAGCCGTTTCTCCAGTTTGGAGGAAATTGTCGTAGCACTCCTGATTCCCAGGCCTAAAGCTGATTCTAAATCTGTTCTGACCTTCATCCCCAAAAGAGGTTTCCTCATAATGTGGAGGATCAGCATTGTCATTCATAGCCGCACTGCTCTCATGGCTCTCATTTATGACATTAACTTGAAAGCGATTGGTATTACTGGGCGTGGAATCCAGAAATACATTGGAAGAGTTGTTCAGTGACATCTTCCAAATAGATTTTTCACTAAGCTGACTATTTTACGGTTGTTTAAAAAAATGTGTAGATTTGCTCTCCAAAACAGACACTGAAGTGCTACATTAGGGAGCTCTTGACTTTTGTCCTAGAACAACACAACAAATAGATTCTTGATATATTGTCTCCTATACAATCTTCAGAATGTTCTTCAAAGCTGTCATTAAAAGAGAAAATTAATCTTGTTCCAGGTAACATACATATATTTAAGTAGGGTTGAGGTATGAGGGAACAGTTTTCTTTCATAAGACTTAACAACTTTAAATTCATTTCCTTAAAAACGACCTGTCTATGAACCTGGTAGCTCAGACAGTAAAGAATCTGCCTGCAAGTTCTGCAGGAGATTTGGGTTCCATCCCTGGGTGGGGAAGGTCCCCTGGAGAAGGGAATGGCTACCCACTTTAGTACTCTTGCCTGGAGAATTCCATGGACAGAGGAGCCTTGTGGGCTACAGCACCTGGGGTCGCAAAGAGTCGGACACGACTGAGTGACTAACACTTACACTTAGGAACTTTAGTTACCTAAGCAATTAAATCCTGTAATAAATAACTGGGGACGTGCTTCAGCAAACAGAATTTCCAATGGAGTCATTAAAATGCCACCTGCGTTTCTAGTATTTGCTTGTACTTAATGCAGGTGGATTCAATATGACTTTAGAAAAGATGAAATTCTACCAAACAAATTTGAGTGAAGACTAATGAGAATATTTTCAGCCTGAAACACAGTACGTTGGCAGTACTAAATGTGGAAACTGGAAAGTATATTATGATTGATATTAACACATATTACATCATGAGTAAATTTCTAAAATATTTCTAGAATTTCTAAAGACAAGGTCTTGTAGGGTTATAAAAATATATCCTGTCAAGATGTCTCTGAATTCTTGAATCTTTTACTAGTCTTCAAAATATTTCATTTGTTCATACATTTGTTTGTTTAACAAATGTTATTATGGAATCTTTAAAAAATAGGAGTATTCAGGGTAAGGAAATACATCTTAGTCCTTAATAAAGTTATATGCTATATTTAGGCAGAATAATTATGCTCTACTGATTCCCTTTAATGAAATATTCTCAATTTTTGAGAGGTTTTTATTTGACTGTGAGATAGATAGACTACATAATCATTTTCACAATCCACAATATAATCCCATTTTAGAATGTTCTTTCATTAGAATAATACCTGTATTGATATCCTAAAATTTGGCTTTTCAAAGAAAATTCAACAAAGATAGATAAATACAAAAAACAAACAAACAAAAAAAACCTTGCTTCTCCCCAGCAGCTATTTCTTTGAATTAAAGGAAAAAAAAAAATCTCAGCTTCAACTCCAAGTAATAATTCCTGGGGAAATAATAAGTGAAGCTATTATTTCTTTAGTTTTTATGGAACCTCTCACTTATCTTCATAGCCCTTGACATCCTCCCTTTTACTCCTCAGAATCCACTTTACAGCATAATTTTAAATATACTTTTTACCCTGCCCAGAAATATTTACCTTACCACCTGGGAGCCTTCTTCTCAGGAATCATAGCCTTCAGCATCACCCAGGCATATATGAACCACTTAGCTCTCACTCCCCGCCCCCACTGCCCCAAACATTAGGTTTCTTCTTATTGGCTAAAATCTTCCTTGAAAAAGATGACCAAGCAATGATTGGCCTGAAATAATACCACCCAGCCATTAGCACAGAAGAACCTTGAGTTCTACATCAACTTGTAACCAGGAGTAAACCATTAATCCCTTTAGACAGGAAGACAAATAGTTTCTTTAATTCATGAATTGCTCAACAGCAATCATCCAACAAAATATGAACCGTGCTTCAGTTGTTTGAGGTTAGATAAATAGAATCTTGTCATCTCATTTCACACGATTCCTAGTGACCTCCTATTTTTCAGGATTTGCAGCAAAATATAGGCCTCCAAACATAATGTCTATACTTTGCAACTAGAAAATGGTATTTGAGATGATTTTATCTTGTGTATGGTAGATATTATCTTGATTCTTCTCTTCATGGGAAATGAGCAGATAGAATATGATCAATGACTTATTATTGACAATTATTTCTACTTAATGGGGAAAGCTCTTTTAAGCAGGAATCAAACTATGGGTAAGTTTTTCAGTGGCACTGCTAAATGACCTTTTTAACCTCCACCTGGCAAAACATTTTTTTTTTTTCTCAAATCAAAACTGGGTTTTGAGTTTTGTTGCAGGAAAGGTTTTGCTCAAATCTGTGAGGTGGTGCTTATTAAGACAGCACAAAGAGTTCCTCCATGCAGGTTCTGTCATTGGTTTTCGATCAGGATGATTGAAGGAGTCCTCCTCATGTTTTATTAGAAACGATTCCGGTGATTTCCAGTTGTCTGAGCAGCACACTTGTGGTGTGATACAGAGAGCAGGAGAAAGTCTCTGAAGTCAGTGCGCTTGATCTACATCCTGGTCCTGTCCCTTCCTGTCTATGTGAACTCTGCAAGTTAGTCATCCTCATTGTGCCTTAACTTCCTCACCTGTAAAGTGCAGTTGTGAACAATACTGTATTGTAGACTTAATGTTAGAGTTAAATAAGTTTGTGTAGAACATTAATGTGCTAATTTCAGAAAACACCAGCTTGCACTTGGTGTTTTCTTTTACTATTTTGACAATATTTAGAATTCACTGATGACTTTTGCAGTCACATCCAAGGGTCTGAGGTAAATCATTAGAGGTTGGGATAGGTACTATGTCTATTAAAATAGGAGGAATGGTAGGTGAACAGATATCAGATTGTACAAAGAGGTCTACAGGTACCTATGTAAAATGCCTTAGAGGCTCTTAGATAAATGTCATGTTAATAAGTCAGGCTAATGTCATGAGACTGTATCAGAAATTGAGACAAAATTACATGGAAGATAAAGACCTATAACTCATTTTGCTCTTAAAGGCCACTGGTGCAAGGCATTTATCTGTTCCACAAAGGGTTCTGACTTCCCATATAATAGACAAAGGGAGTAGTTGCATTTCAGACTCAGCTGAGTGAAGCCAGCTGTTTAGATCAGCTAAGATGAGGCTGGGACCCAAAATAAGTCCTATTCACTCACCCTGGACAGGGGTTATGAACTTACCTGCAGTATTTCTGCCACCTCTGGCCTCCCTTTCCTTCAACTGTTCCCTTAACTCCAGCCCTCTTTGAGGAGCCCATCTATTTATTCCTCAACCTTTTTCCTCTACCAAAGACTATGACTGCCTCTGATAGCCATCAATTTCCTTTTTTCTTGCTGACTAACTACTTGACTACAGTGTAGTGTGAATTGGTTTTGGTTTTAGTCTTACATCAACTAGACACTTTCACTCAAAGCCTTTTATCTCTAACTGTGAAATGAAAGTCTTTGTTCTCCATTAAGGGGATTCAGCCATTCTGGAGCAGATGGGAGATGGTTTAGGGGATATGGATGAAATTACACCATCCATAAAGCCAACCTGGAACGGCCTTTCAGACAGGTAGGTAAGGTAACAGGGGAAAACTGTCTAGAGGTCCTCTCTGTCTTTTTTCTTGTCCTCCTTGCCAGGGCTCTTGGGAATTGGCATCTACGGGATAATCTGACTATGACATTGAACATCTACTCCTAAAAGGACTAGAATTTCATGAAATTTCCATGAGCTCCATGCTGTAACCATCTTTTATATCATATTGTTTTTGGCTCTGAAAATACAGAGCCAAATATTTCCTTCTAACATTTCCTTCCCATAGCTTTCCCCCCACCCCAAAAGGCACAAAATAGTCTAAGGCACAAAATAACCCTGAATGAATGTGAATGAAGACACTTTTGGTGAAAAGAATTTCTCTTTAGTAGGATTAGAAATAATATAATGCTAAGGCAGGTTTGATAATATCTGAAAAGTTTATGGGTATTGAATATTCAGAAACAATGCTCATACTTTACAAAGTTTTTTATCTTTGGTTTTTGGAGTCTTTTTCCTTGTTGAAATAAAGATCTGTCCTTGTTAACATAACAAATCTAGTCACCAAAATGAAAGGTCTTGTTGGGTGTCTTCCTTGGGAGACAAATGGAGTATCTGATACTTGGGGACATATCTTAGTGAGTACTTCAAAAGTCTGGGTCACTAAGGAGATGACTAGGATCATGGACATTTATAGATTTCAGTGTGTCCAGCGGACTTGGCTCAGTGACCTGTTCTGGACCAAATTACTAACTGGATACAAAGTATCCTAGGTTGACACTCCAGTACATACTGGGATTCAAAGACTCTCCTTAAGGTGTGAGTTTGGTTCAGAAAATCTATAGCCAGCACAGATGTGTTCTAAATCTACTAGGAGATGAAAAGTGTCAGGGATTCTCACTGAAAAAGCTGATTTTGGAGTGCCATAGACCTGGGCAATAATCATATTATGAAATAGGCAAGAAGAAGTGTTGAGGACAGTGAATGTACAGCATGATATCTATAAACAATGACTATGATTTCGAGGATAGTTTAATTTCTAATACAATCATTCCATTGCTTGGTGACCTTTGAAAGTTACTTAATCTCTCTGAGCTTCAGTTCCTCATCTGTAAAATTGAAATAATAAAATAGAAATAGTAGTACCAAACTCAAAGGACTGATCAGAGTATCAAGTTGCATAATAAATGGAAAGAACTTAATTTAGTCCTTACTTTCAGTACGTATTCATCCTTTTTTTTTTTTGGTGTGTATGGCAGGTCTGTATTCTCAAGTGACACAAATATTTTTGCATTATTTATCTCCTGGTGCATTCCTCCATTCATTTACAATAGATAGAATTTTGTAGTTGGAAATAATTTAGAATTATGTAATTTTATTTTTAATTTATCAAATGAAGAGAATGAATACCGGGGAGGTTGAATAACTTAACATCTAACCATTGCTTCTTAAGGTTTGATAATCTCTTTAACAATTACCAATAAGGATAATAAATAATGATGGCAAGGTATATTTAAACAGTGTTTTCTGGTTTTCAAATTACTTTCCCACTCATTATAAGTCATTTGGTCCTCCCAGAATTCCTGCAAAACATGTAAAATAGTTTTCTTTATCCTTGTTTTACAGCTGTGGGACTTAAGTTCCCATTGAATAACTTTTTAGGTCATAATGCTTGTTCTTGGCTAGACAAATATTAGA
Organism: Bos taurus; assembly: GCF_002263795.3. Taxonomy (NCBI): domain Eukaryota; kingdom Metazoa; phylum Chordata; class Mammalia; order Artiodactyla; family Bovidae; genus Bos; species Bos taurus. Next base: position 62,186,038 of record NC_037337.1, read on the forward strand.
ATTAAAATCTCAGAGTTTGGGCTCCTAAACTGAAGAACTTTTCATGACATCTTAAATCTTTATTCATCTCAGTTCCCTGAGTTTCCAGGTATATTTGTAGAGTTCACAAGGCACTAGAATTAAAAAGGTTGTTAAAAAGTCTCTGGATAACCTCCTCGCTGAACTTAACAGAGATGAGATGACTTGGCCAAGGTTGACAGCTATAATGGTGGCAGAATGGAGCCTGGACTTCTTATTTCCACTAGGTCACAATGAAAACTCCTTTTGTAATTTTATTTATAAAAGGGGAGGGGAAGGGAGTATCACTATGATCCCAAGCTAGGGAATTTTATTGCAAGAGATTCTAGAAAAAGAAGAAATAAAAGGGTCAAATCGTGGTATTTTGGAATCTTTATGGCCTGCGGTTACTTGTAAGGTTTGTGTGAACATTGTTGACCTATGGCTATTTTTAGGAAATATATATTCTGTTTATTCTTTGGAGTGAAGGACCCTTATCTTTGACACCTAATTCTCTAAAGCAAGGGAGCCAGAGTGAGTATAGAGAGGGTGTCTGGGTGTTGCATAGGAGCAGATGCAGGGCTTCCCTGGTGGCTCAGACAGTAAAGCATCTGCCTGCAATGTGGGAGACCAGGGTTTGATCCCTGAGTTGAGAAGATCCCCTGGAGAAGGAAATGGCAACCCACTTCAGTAATCTTGCCTGGAAAATTCCATGGATGGAGGAGCCTGGTAGGTGACAGTCCATGGGATCACAAAGAGTCGGAGATGACTGAGCAACTTCACTTACTTACTTACTTACTTACTTATTCATTAGAAAACTCAGTGTGAGGACAGAGGAAAGTGAAAAATCCCAACAGTGGTTTATTAACCACACACATTTATTGAATTTAGTGAGTGAAATTAGCTTCTTCCAGCACACTGAAGGAAATTACAGTTGTGTCCATCATGTGTTCCAGCAGTATAACCCTAAAAACTGTAAAGCTGGAACATTCAGGCAAGTGCATATTCAAATGTCCCTTTATCAAACTCTTCTACTTCATCTTCCCATGTAGAGGAAGGCATGCTACTATATGGGTCTAACAGGATTTTGAAGCATCTGATAATAAGAAGTCCCAAGAAGATACACAAAATCCCAACAAAAGCGAAGCCAGTTTTCTGCTCCAGAGTCAATGAGAAAGCTGACACTTCGTTGACACTCATCTTAGCTGAAGTGTTGCCACAGTAGGTACTACTCATAATTCACTGTCACATCATTTTGGGTCTTCAGAATTCCTGCTGAAGTCACCTCTTGGCCTAGATACAAAATTGGACTCACTTTAGTTTTATCCATATAAAGCATTAGACAGGTAATTTTTAAAATAAAATATGATATTTTTCAAACTCTCTTGACTTAACTCACAAAAGATATTTGAAAATATCATCAGATATGGATCAGGATCAAATTAGCATTGGAGATGCTACTTTTACTGTAGTAATTACAGAATTGTCTTCATGGACACATAAAACTATACCTGTATACACTAAATATAAAATCAAGTATAAAGGGGAATAGTCAAATTATTAACCCTGAAAGCTTTTGATTCATTGCGAGATGGTTGTCATTACTTCTTTGACCCAAGTTGTCATCTAATTTTCATTTCATTTTTGCGTGTATCAATAAAGTCATAATAAATTATAGGTATAAGCTGATCAAGCTCTCTAAAGTCCATGCTTTAAGGTCTATCTCCAATGCCATTTTTTCTGATAGATTATGATCCTTTTAAGTAGGTGTAATATCTTCATTCCTTTTTACCCCCTTAGCTTTTAGACTTATATTCTTATAGTTTCTTTTCCACTACCGCTTTATACACTAAATGCTAATTTTTTAAAGAGAGAAATTGTGTTTTTAAAATTACATTAAAAAGAGCAATACCTAACATAGCGGCTTGCAAGTTACAACGCCGAAGTAGCCACGGATGATTAATCATCTCCCCAACTCCTCCATTATCTCTCACACCCTAATTAGACATAAAATCCAGGTTAAACAGCATGCTTTCTATGAAATTCAGCTGCAAGTCTAGCTCCCCAGACTCCTTGCCGACCAGATTTCCATTCTCTCTAAGCTCCTACTATATTGAGATTCTAAAACTACAGCAAAAGTGTTCAGAATTTGTGTGTTGAATTGAAGCAAAATAGACCTTTCCATTTGATGTCTTAAAGTTAATTAAATTAATCAATTAAAATTAAGATTAGTTAATTAAATCAAATGGTTACTAACCCATAGCTGCCCTTCTTGAGAATTGTAACCAAAAGCTTGTCATCCAATAACTGAAAATGATAGACTGCTAGTGTTTTTGTCTTTTTTGTTGCTTCTTTTGATAATTTTAAAGATTGTATTTATTAAAATGACTGACCCTTCAGGGTTTTTTGGATTGAATTTTCAGAAAACAACTGAGGCAGAACAAGAAATTGGAGCTAAGGAGTGGAAAAAATGAGTAATTATTAAGAACAAGACTTACAGCTTTCAAACTTGTTCACCCACTTATGCAATAATTAATATCAAACAGTATTTATTTTATAATGGTTTGCATTACAAAATAGCTCTGTCTTCAAATCCTAAGTGTCAGAAATAATCAATAGGTTCTGTGACATGCTGGTTATTAGACTTTTCTGTTCAACAGAAGGAAAAATATGTTTCAACCATATTTATGTAATTTCTTTCTACCATTTTTCTGCATTAATAATTAAGTATACTGAATATATTTTAAGAAGATTTCAGATCACTTAAGTGGTCTTTTCTGAAGATTGAACTCTTTTTATACTATTTATCCTATAGAAGGTAGGGGAGACTGAACTGAATATCTATGACCTAGGTATTAACTGGAACTTTTTTTCTGACCAAAATTTTAATTTTATTGCTTTGTCAATTAAAAGTCATTTGCTTAGATTCATAATCATTTGCTTAGATTCATACATCCTCTGGTTCATTTATTTAATGGGTGGACAAACTGAAAAGGAGTCTGCTTCTACATGGAGATGCTGGATCAATCATTTGGCTGATTCAATCAAGTAACTAATTCAATTATTTCTTCACTGGAGTCCTGACCTTGCTAGGGTATACCATTTGACTGTCTCCTGGGACACTGGGTAAGAAGAGGCAATAAACGTGGTTTGCTGAAGGGCTTAGTAAACGGACTTCCTTCAACGAAGGGCTTGTTGCCCAGCACCTGGGAGTGCTACCAGCAGATAATCCTCAGCTGGTAGTTCCTCTCCTTGATAGCAGAGAGCTGCCTCACCCAAGGTCACTTCGCTTCCAACAGCAGACAACTAATAATAATTGATTAATGTGAGAATATAAGGGCCTGGCCGTCTTGGCTTAAAGGGTCACGATTCTGAAGAACCATTCTAGCTTTATATTTCATTAAGGAATAAGCTGAGGCTGTTGTTGTTTAATTACAGCTCAGATCCTGCCCACTCCTGCTTAACTCCCCACTTTTCCACAGGTATTGAGCCCAAGGGCAATACTTAGTAAGCATTTTGCACATTAATCTCTGTCTCAGAGTCTGGTTTCTGAGGAACCTAGCCTGAAACACTTGGTCTCACAAAAGTTAAAACATCTGAGCCGTTTTAATGATCTGTACATTTTTCAGCTAGGTCATCTCACCACCATGCAGAAACAGCCTAAACTGAGTATAGTTATGATATTAGCTAAATTTATTTATGTGTTTTTAAAAATCATTAAGAGGCCAAACTGACTTCCTTATTTGAAAGTTTATTTAAAATTTGGATTATTAGGGAAATAGAATCGACATGATTTAGTTGATACAAATATCATGGCAATAGAGTTAGTAGTCTCCCGTGATATTTTTTTGGGGGAAGCTGGTGAGATATGCCTGGATAATATTATTTTTATGTAGATTTATAGTTCACTGAAGTATCCTAATAAAAATTGTGTTCTGTAATCACAGAGACCGCTCTCTAACATAGTATCACAAAGGTCTAACTCTACATCCTCTTCAGTGTTTTTTGAACAGTAGCTTGAAGATATTAAAGTGATGATTATTAAATTTGACACAAAGCTGGGCCAAAAACTATAAGTTAACTTATAGACTCAAGATTCAAGGCAATTCTGATGACTGGAATTCTGGATGGAAACTTGAACATAAAATTTAATAGAAAAAAATTTAATAAAAACCCTTCTAAAGTCCCATATTTAAGTGAGAGGGAGAGAGATACATGAAACTTAGATTGGGGACACTTGACTGGGAAGTTCATGTGAACAGATGTTTTATTAATATCTGAAAAGGAAGAACTTGGACCTTTATATTCATCTTAAAATTCTACCTTACACCAAAGATAAAAACAAAATACAAGCTAAGGAGAACACCTCAAAGGGCAGTATTCAAATACTGAAAAAAAAAAGTCTGACCATTGCTGCAGGCAATGTGTTCACACAAACAAATAAGTTAAAAGTTAAGCAATTACCTAACAGAATGTTCAGAAAATAGATTCTCTTGGGAATTTAAGCCATATATATATACATATATATATATATATATATACACACACATACATACATACATACATATATATATATAGTAGCTAAAATATCAGTATTTTCTGGCCTAAATTTTTCAAGTATTTGCCTAACTTGTCTTATTTCAACACCAAATCTAATGTTTTTGAGAATATACTACTAAGCATGCTGAGCTTTGTACCTTTCAGTCAATTATAGAGTATAATATGATATAAAAGTAATCAAATATTATTAAAAATCAATAGAAGTGTTCAGATACAGCACTGATTTGTTTGTAATTAATAAGGTATCCAAAATCACTCAATTGTGGATAAAAAATACATTTCTTTCACTTTCTCTAATCCCTGGAACTGAAGTAAAAAAAAAAAAAAAAATTAGCAGCCTCTGTAAAACAGACATGTTAATGCCTACCTCAAAGGGAAACATCATCTTAATATCCTGTTTATAGGGAAATAGAAAATGAAAGAAATATGGGAGAAGTTTAGATCATGAAGCTACAAAGCTGTAAATAACAAAGCTTCATGAGAAAAAAAATTTGAGAATAAAGAAATGAATTTTTAGAAAAAAAGCAGAATGTAAAGTTATGTGGTAAAACTTATTTTAGATATGCTCTGCCACAAAAAAATGGGTAATATTATCAACATTGTACAGTTTAAATATCAGAGTCTATGTGTGTTATGATTAACATATTTCAGTATATTTCTACAATACTTCTGCAAATGATAAAATATTGCCTCAAGCCATATTGACTAGAATAAATGTTGAGGTATTTTAGAAATGAGAAAATTAGTTGAAAGCATATCATTCCTTTCATGGCAATTGCCAGAAACTGGGATTTCTAAGTTCTGATGAGTCATGGGATTGGGCCAAGGGTATACCTGTAGTTATCAGTAGGCCCAAATCTCACTGAATTGTTTTGTTGCTGGTAACCAATAAGCAAGCTAACATGTCTTTCTATGACTAGCCATGCAAATACTACTATTGTGAGTAGTCAAGGAAAGATAATAGTATTTTTACACTTGATTCATGAATGTTATGTGTGATGTTTTTTCTTCTGTGAAATAAGTTTACTGACTGGAGATATACAAATTCACTTTTAATTCAGTTTTATAGTAATTTAATCACCCAACAATGTGCAACTGCAGAAACCAAAATTGAAAAGCATGTGCCCATTAATAAAAGAATCTCCTATATCTTATTTCAATCAACAGGTTTTTCCCCCTCCGGTTTACTCATCTATTAATGATATTCCAAACAATAAATCTAAAATAACAACTATTATAGTGGAATATAGTGTTCTAGGTAAAAAGTATTTTGATCACTAGATATAATCATCTCTAATGCTAATGATATGAACATTCATAATTTAATGAAATGAGACATACAGGAAAACCCATGCTTAAAAATAATGAATTCTCCCATATACACATATATATACACTCCTTCAAATATCAAAATTATTAACCCCATTAAAAGATGGAAAAGAAGCCTTACTGAGGCCACATCTGCAAAGAACTGGTTGATAATTTGGAACAGAATATGTTGGAGTCAAAGAAAACCTTAAATTACAAACCCAGATGTCTTCATGATGAAGTGCATACATTCCAGGCCTTCCCAGGGATCCAAAACCTTGAGATATGCTAGAATCAACCTCCCCCCAACCTTTCAGATTTCAACCTTAAGAGAATTTCCCTTTTAAGAGAATCTTTGAATGGCTCCTCAAGGACTCTGACATTCCTTTTTTTTTTCTCCCCAAAGCACTGGAAACCTGGTCCAAAAATTCTCAAAATTCTCTTACTAGAGAAACCTAGTCTGTCAATACCATTCTGTCTCCAGTTCTCTTTGGACATATTAAATTGAAGAAACATAGAAACCACCTATAAAGCATTATGGAAGAATCATCAGCAAGCTGACTCGACACATACAACACATCTGCTTTTTTTTTTTTTTTTCCATTTCTTTTTGTCAGCTGCAGCAGCAGAAACATTAGGGCTCTTTCTCCTTTAGAATTTGAACTCGGCAGACCTGCAGACTCCTTCCTCCCTCCCCTCTCCCCATCTCTTCTCCTGCTCTCTAGCTTCAGAAATACAAGAAAAGCAGACATGCTACTTCTCGTCTGGAGCTGCATTGGAATCCTGTCAGTTAATGCGGAGGGTAGGGGGAGAAAGTTACTTCGCAGGCAGAGATGTCTCACCTTCCATGCTTGTTGCCATGGAGATGAAATCCAGCGAGTAGATTTAAGGGTTGGCACGTTTGTCTGTGTTCGCTGATCGGTTCAATAACAATGTAAAAGGCGTGTCCTGGGGACCTCCGTGGAGTCACAGTACCGCGGTTAGCGCTTTCCTGGCCTACGTGTGTAAATAGATCTGTCTGTGATGGACAGAAGACGTGGGCGCCCGCGAAGTGCGTGTGCGCGCGCGAGTGTATTAGCAGGAAAATGTGCACGGATTTCTTCGATGTGGCAGTGTGTAAATATTTGCGCGCGCGTATGCGCGTTTGTGAGGGCGTCTGACCATTTGTGTACGTGAGAGAGAAGAGGTGGGAAGTGAGGGGGTGGGGGAAGGAAATCGGCTACTGCAGCAACAGGCTCTGTCTAGTCCTCAGCTCTTAAAAAAGCGGCTCATTCTCACTCGTATCACACTTTGCAGGTTAGCAATCCTTCATCACCAATAAGGCTTTCTAAGGCAATGGGGATTTTCCTTAATTTATTATTAAAAATCCTTGTTTTCCTCTCCTCTCTGCATTAGTAGCTGTGCCGCGGGCATTTTGCTCTGCTCGGTGACCTCAGCCTCAGTCGAGGAGTAGGCACTAAATTCTTACGTCTTCTCATCATATAAAGGAAAGACGTGAGTGAAGGGTGTATGGGTTTAACTGGGGACTGCATATGTCATCTGGAGTTATTTTCCCCTATCCTTCGCTTTTCCTAAGCAAACCCAACAGAATCCTCTTCTCTTAGGAGTAGGTGCCTAGGCGCTGTCCATAGTGCTGAAACACTGCGTTGCTGCTAAGTCACTTCAGTCGTGTCCGACTCTGAGCGACCCCATAGACGGCAGCCCACAAGGCTCCTCCTTCCCCAGGATTCTCCAGGCAAGAACACTGCGTAGTACAAGCTATTAATAGAAGACATTAAGAGAAGAATCCTTAGATAAAGCCCACACAGGGAGAGGGAGAGGGTGGGATGATTTGGGAGAATGGCATTGAAACATATATAGTATCATATATGAAACGAGTTACCAGTCCAGGTTCGATGCACGATACTGGATGCTTGGGGCTGGTGCACTGGGACGACCCAGAGGGATGGTATGGGGAGGGAGGAGGGAGGAGGGTTCAGGATGGGGAACACATGTGTACCTGTGGCTGATTCATTTTGGTATATGGCAAAACCAATACAATATTGTAAAGTTAAAAAATTAAATTAAATTAAAAAAAAAAAGATAAAGCCCACATAAAGCAGAGAGGCTCATTTTGCAAACAGCATTGAATGTATATAAATCAAACTCAAACAACATTGAAAGCAAAACAAACAAGGCAACAAACAAAACCCCCTCTCCCTTCATCCTTATTTAGGGCTCTTCGCATTCTCCAGGCTCAGTTATAAAGCCCCAATTCTATTTATCTTTGGATAAATATTCAGGGGCTTCCCTGATGGCTGAGCTGGGAATATCCCCTGGATAAGGGTATGACAACCCACTCCAGTATTCTTGCCTGGAGAATTTCATGGAGAGAGGAGCCTGGTGGGCTATAGTCCATGGGACACAAAGAGTTGGACGTGACTAACACAGTTAGTTGGAGCGACTAACACAACAACACAGTATATTCAGAACCTACAAGTTGCAAACTTTTGTAGATTCCTTAAAAACTAAATTATTAACCTATTCAGTGACTGGGGAAAGTGTGGTGCAGAATTGGGTCATTGTTCATGTAAAAAAAAAGCTGAAAACAAGTGTGTTCTAATTGAAAATGAAATGAAGACAAATTTCATGTTCATTTATACTATTTACTAAACTATAAAATTCCATGGTCTTAACAAAAAGTCTAATGTATAACTGTGAGTTCATACAAAACTATACTAAAAAGAAGTTAAGTCTTTTTCATTTGAAACTATTAAATGCCCTATAATACAGGCCCACCAAGGAGGAGAGTGGAAGAAGTATCTACTTCCAGGAACATGTTCATTGCCATGGTTTTACTGACTCTTTTTTTAAAGCTTGCTAAAGGCCACATCATTTTTTGGTATTATATGGTATAGCAGTGCTCTTGAAATTTAATGTGCATATGAATCTCCCAGGGATCTTATTAAAATGAAGATTCTCATTCAGTAAGTGTGAGATTGGGTCTCAGATTCTGAATTTCTAACAACATCTCAGGTGATTCCATAGGTTGCTAGTCTCAGGACTACACTTCTAGTAACAAGGTTCTAGAGATAGTATATTCTGGCCATGCAGTCACTCATAGAGTATGGAAAAGGAGGTCATTTTCTTTCCACAATTTTTCTATGTATGTTTCTAGATTATTGCAATAATATTCTATTCAAAGAAGTTCAGAGATTAACTATTTTGTTTGCACAATATTAACAAATTTTATGAATTTATCATTTGATTGATTTTGGCATGGTCCATCTAGTCAAGGCTATGGTTTTTCCAGTGGTCATGTATGGATGTGAAAGTTGGACTGTGAAGAAAGCTGAGCACCGAAGAATTGATGCTTTTGAACTGTGGTGTTGGAGAAGACTCTTGAGAGTCCCTTGGACTGCAAAGAGATCCACCCAGTCCATTCTAAAGGAGATCAGTCCTGGGTGTCCTTTGGAAGGAATGATGCTAAAGCTGAAACTCCAGTACTTTGGCCACCTCATGCGAAGAGTTGACTCATTGGAAAAGACTCTGATGCTGGGAGGGATTGGGGGCAGGAGAAAAAGGGGACAACAGAGGATGAGATGGCTGGATGGCATCACTGACTCGATGGACGTGAGTCTGTGCGACCTCCGGGAGTTGGTGATGGACAGGGAGGCCTGGCATGCTGCGATTCATGGGGTCGCAGAGAGTCGGACACGACTGAGCGACTGAACTGAACTGAACTGAGACACATGCTACAGTTTACTCAATTCTCTATTTCCATACTATGATCTACAATCACCCATTCTCTTTGCAAGTCAAGCTTAAGAAAATAGAAGCAAATTATATGACTCTACTACTGATGTTTGGGCCTCACTGCAAGAATTTGTTACCATGATTGGAGACTTCAACTTTTCATTTTATGACTTTAAATCTGGTTCCATAGTGAACGCTCATGATACTGATTTGCAAAATCTGTTCATTACAGATCTAATTTTCACTCATTTTAGAAAGTAAAAGAGGACCATTGTTTCATAGACCATTTGAGTGAAATCTGATCTGTCATATCATTGACATAATATACTTATGCTTGGATTTTGAAGGTTCCTCTGAATGATTTTTTTTTTTTTTAATCCATACCTACATCAGTTGTGCAGTGCTTTCAGTTAATGCTTTTGAACTGATGCCAAAGGAAAGTTTTGACTATAAATCAGGTTCCTTGGTATTAATTGGTACATGACCTTGACCTTTAACAAGCTGTATGAACAGTGGTGATGTTTTGAAAAGTCTGCAAAATGGCTCATTCTGGAAAGCATAAAAGGATTAAATATCAATTAGGTTCCACATCCTTTGCCAAGTGCTGGGATACAAATGAGATCTTTTGCAAAACAACATAGCAGGTTATGTGAAGTTCCATGAAGTACAGAAATTAATAATTTATGTTTTATTCTCCATTACCAAGGAAGTGATGAAAAATAGCGAAATATAAAATCCAGAATAGCTGTATTTCAGGTCCTTGCCAATGTTTGTTGCCCAATTTTTATTTCAAAATTGTTTAAAGATAGGAAATGAATGCTTTTCTAAAACACACATGGTTTCTGGATTGTCTCTGATTTATTTTCAGAGCAATCCAAATTATTAGAAAGGTAAATATGTGGATGAAATCATTTAGATTTCCTTCCAAAAGAATTACCTTTACTATGCTTTGACTTTACACTTTCAGTTTATATACAAGTACTCCACATAAAGCAATCTTCAGCTTATACAATCCACTCTGTGCTTGCTATGAGGTTGTTGCTAAAGATTTGCCTAACACATTCTGTACTATTTCTTATATGACATACCTCTGAAAGCATTTCTTTCAAGACCAATTTCATGAATTGAACTCTCATACCCCTCCTCTTAAATCATCTCAAGGTAAGTGATGTGACCTCTTCTTATATACAATGTATATCATGTAGCTGATCACATGTGCCTTTTCCTTTAGTTACCAAGGATGTCAGGGTCAAATTAACAGCTAAAAATGAGTAACTGTATAAGACCTTAAGGCTTTTATATTTATGTTCTTTCTTTATTGACTACTGCACTTTTCTTTGCTCAGATGCTGATGTATTATTTTCTTTCAATTATCTGTTTTAATGTGTGTCTACATCTGAATGTTCTTATGGAATCAGAAATGGAGTAAATAAACTAAAAAATAAGTAAATAAGTAAATTTATTTCTCTACTTTTTGGCAAAAATGTTGAGTATTAGGTGAATATATATGGTTGTCAACATAAACTTGTTTTTAACAAGATACTAAAATATAATAAATGATTATCTAGTTAGCTATGCAGATGAAGATCTAATTTATTATGCTTGTTAAGCTAGTAGAAGAAAATTTCTCTTTAACTATAGATCAGCTTTATTTCGAAACATATTGTTTCCCCATTTCTTCTTCTATTCTTCTAAATAGTGTCCTTTGTATGACTTTTTCTTTGTATGACTTTGTAGGACTTTTTCTTATGTCAGAGAGCAGGTTTATTAATTATCTATCTTGTCAGAAGATGTGGTAACTATAGAAATGTAAAGAATATGACATCCCCGCTCTAATGAATATATTTGAGAATGAAGGTGTCACTAAGGAACTGAAAGCAAAAATTTTCTCTAACAAGCCAGCTCAGGATTCTTTTCAGAGGAAAATTTTGTTGCTATGAATGCTTGTCACCCTGGTTCCAGCTGACTTCTTGCTCTCAAGTTTTCTATAATGGTATCCTCTCTTGACCTTATTAGGTCAACATGTTACCTTCAGCTTTTCATGGAAATCTATATCTTGTCTGGCTTAAGTTTGTTTATTCTTCTGAGTTAAAATGTTTGAAAGTAGCTCTGCTTTTTCTTTTAAAAAAAAAGTTGCCATTTATTCAAATATTGGATACTACAACTTTCAAATGCAAAACTTTAAAAAATGTATTGAGGACAAATGTAAATTATCTTTTTGTTATAAATGTTAAACATCAATTCAATGCTTACTTAGCTTTAGATGGTATTAGATAATTAATTATGTCCAAAAGTCACCTGTTTGTTTTTTAAAAGTATTCTTTTTGGATTGTCATTTTTAGGTACCTATGGCTTATTTTCTACATAAAGAGTTTCAATCTTTTTGGAGGGTTAAGAATGCTTTTGAAATTTCAGTAGGAAATCTATGCCCTCATACACTTGCAGATAATTTTGCTCACAATTCGCAGCATTCATGGACTCTTGGAAGTCCATTTTTATAAATCCCAAAGTAATACAAGGAGTGATTTTTAAATTTCTGCTATAAATAAATGGTCTGTAGTCTCATTCTCAGTTTTGCGACTAAGTACTGATTGTCTTAAAGTCCTGTATTTTTTAAACTGCCCTATTAATTTTCAATTTTCCTTCCTTGGAATTCTTCCTCCAGGTCATCTTACCATCTGATCTCTACAGAGTAGCTAATGCTGAATATGCTGAAATAGGATTAGAGAGTATTGTAATAGGATGATTAAATTTGATTAGAAAACGACTGTGGGATTTTTGTCAACAGTGAAGAAATTATCTAAGTAAGTGGAATCATAAGTGAATTGAGCATGATGATACTTCTGTGTAGATAATGATCTAATGCTGGTCTATTTAATGAGTCCCATTGAAAATGAGATGGTATGTTTTGCTGGTAAACTGTTAAAATACATTAAATGTGTCAGTTCAGAGTGAACTTTTTAAGTGAAGTTTCATTTAACTGGTTTCAATTTTAAGGCCCATAAGCCTTAAATCATTTCATTTAAACTGCACTTCAAGTCTTTTCTATATTTACTGTTGAATCTTAACGAATATGATAAGGTACCTTGGGCACAATCCCCATGAATGTGTGATCCATAACCACAGTATAATGTTTAATTGGCTCAAGTTATCTTGCTGGGTTAAAGAAACAGAGAAATAGAATCAGTTTATTCTGCTACAGTGTATGTTTCTGTAATATGCATCAATTAATTGACAAATAGGGATGCCAAAAGAATGTGAAAATCAATTGGTTTATACAAGATTTTCCCTAAAACATTAGTGTTTTGACTACTTGGTAAAGGAATTTGATGCTAAATCTATTAACACAGCTAATGCAATAAGCTTGAAGGAAAGCAATCCTATACACACTACCCATTCACTCCTCCTTCTTTCTCTTTGTTCAGTTCAGCCATATGCTCTGTCTTGAACATGCAGAGTGATTTCCTGATCTTTGTGTGTTTGCCTTTGTTTTCATAATTTACCCTTTCCTTATGTTTTTTCATCATTCTCTCTTAACTAAAAAAATTTTGGTGAAGTTCTAGATACATTGTCATGTATATTTTAGCTTGTATTTTTAACTGTGCTCATATTTTCATTAGGTTTGTAAATGTTTTTGTAGTGTTTATGTGAAGCTGCATGAGTTTTACATAGATTTTTCTCCAACATGATATTTTTTTCCTAAATTTTGCCAATTATTTTTTCACTGAATAAACTTTATTTTGTAGATTAGTTTTAGGATTATATAAAATCAATCAGAAAGTACTGAAAGTTCCTCTCTCTTTTGCCCTTACTCCACAGTTTCATCTGGTATTAATATCTTGCATTAGTGTGGTACATTTATTACAGTTGATGAACCAATACTGACACGTTATTACTAAGGTCCATAGTTTACATTAGAGTTAACTCTTTGTGTTGTACATTTCTACATGTTTCACCAAATGCATGTCATGTATCCAGCATTATAGCATCTTAAAAAAAGTTTCATTTCTCTAAATACTCCTTGAGCTCCTTTTACTCATTCTCCTCCTTTCCCTAACCCACCAGGTTAACCCCTGGAAACCATTGTCTCTATTGCTTTGTCTGCAGAATGTGTGTATGGAGTCATACGCACTCTGTTACCTTTTTCAGACTGGCTTTTTTGATTTAACAATAAGCATTTAACTTTCTTTCATGATGTTTTACGGCTTGGTAGCTCATTTCTTTTTATCACTTAATAACATTCCATTGGATGGATATACCATAGTTTGTTTAGCCATTCACCTATTGAAGGACATCTTAGTTGCTTCCAATTTTTGGAAATTAAAAGTAAAGGTGTTTTAAACATCACTTGCAAGTTTTTGTATGAACATAATTTTTCAACTAATTTTGGTAAATAACTAAGAGTGTGATTTCTGGATTGTATATGGTAAGGGCATGTTTAGCTTTGTAAAAAGGTAACATGCTGTCTTTCAAAGTAGCTATACCATTTTATGTTTCCACCAGCAATAAAGTAGAATTCCTGTTGCTTGCTATTCCTCATCAGCATTTGGTATTGTCAGTGTTTTGGATTTTAGCATCCTAATGGCTATGCAGTGATATCTCCCTGCCATTTTCATTTTCAATTCTCTTATGACAAAAGATGTTGAATATCTTATGCTGATTTTCCATTTGTATATCTTCTTTGATGAGATGTCTGTTCAGATAGTTTCTGACTTTTTAATTTGGTAGTTTGTTTTCTCATCATTGAGTTTTAAGAGTTCTTTGTATAGTTTGGAAATATGGCCTTTACTAGATACATGTTTTGCAAAGATTTTATCCTTGTCTGAGTCTGTCTTTTCATTTTCGTAAGTTGCCAGGTATTTTTAGGAATGATTTTATAGAACATGAGTTTTTGTTTTCAGAAATGCATGGTTAAATAAGAAACATTTGTATACTTCATCTCAGATTTGTAAAACCAAGGTAGCCAAACTGAACTCATATTTCTCATAAGCAAAGCTAAACTGAATGAGTATTTAGTAAGACTGAAAAAGCCTATGATACTATGTAAAAGTTGGTATAAAATAAGTTGAAGCTAGTGGCAATGTATAAAATAATACTTAAAACTATGAAGATTTTAAGGAGGAAGTATAAAGCTAATGGTTTGAGAATTAACTTACATATTTTTTACATAGTATTCTCTATACACAGTAATTCTTTTTTTTTACACAGTAATTCTTATATAACTATCCCAAGACTTTAGATGATGCTCAAAGCAATAAACATTTGGGAAGAATAAGGTCTGAGTTTTCAGAAAGGTTTTGGACAGAACGTCTATCCTGGGACTGTAAGAACATCTGTCCTCACAGTACTACCATACATCCTTAGTAATCTGAAGGAAACTCTGGGAACTCACAATTGAGATTTGTTAATGGAGCAAAAAGTATAACATAAATTACAAGTTTCTTTTTTTTAAATACACTTAAACTTATTTAGAGGTGCAGGGATTCCTATCTCTAATGGACACAATGAATGAATGGATGAATAAACAAATAAATATAGTCTCTCCTTTGTTTTGGGATATCTCAGAACATATACTAAATAGCTTAGACACTGTGCCAAATATTATTTATTGATACTCAGCATTATCTTCACCTTTCTAAGCTCCCTTGTATAAGACATTTCTCAGACTCTGCTAATTCTAACCTAAATTCAACATACGAGAAGCTCAGGTATAAAATTTAAAGGGAGGGACAGAGAAACCACTAGTCTCAGCAACAGTAACTTTGTAGGTATCAGCAAATGGCAGATGAGATGTTATACCAGCAGCTTCAGGGCATAAGGAAGTTCTGAGACTTACCTGCTGCTACATGAAACAAAGATAATTAGTGGCGGTTCCCATGATTCCTGCCCTGCTTAATTTTTCAAACCCTAGCAATAGTTCCTGGACCTTTGCTCCATCAATCGCACTAATTATTGTGTAAACCTCTCTGTCTTTGTGCATTAGATCTACATGAAATGCCTACAGCTGGATTGAAAGCTTTTATTTCTTTTCCTGACTGAGTACTGAATAAAGAAAGAAGTAAAATCATGGAAATACACCTAATCAACTTTGTTTATATACATCAATATGTTTACAGTTATGCATATAGACATATATATTTTTAGCATGTTTAAACAGTTTGTGAATTGAAATATAATGACATGAAATCACTTCAGCCTACCAGTCTGTAATACATCATGAAAAATATATTACATTTGTATACTACTGAAAAAGTATTGTTTCTAACAGAGTAAGCTCATATGCAGCTATAAGGAAAAGTATAACCCTTGTTATAAAGGGTTGCAAAAGGGTAGAATTTTTGGATTCTGTTCCATTTCATGAAACTGTAGTAATAGAAACCCAATGCAAGGCATAAAGGGAATGGAGGTTCTTTTTCTCCCCAAGCAAGAAGTTTGTATATAGGCAGTCTAAGGCTTATACACTGGCTCTGCGAGGTCCTATTTTTGTATATAGGGATACAAAAATAGGTCCTAAGTTTGCATATAGGCAGCCTAGGGCTTATACACTGGCTCTGTGAGGTCAGGCTTCTATTTTTTCTGATTTGCCATCTTTAGCTGTGGCTCTTGTCCTCAAACCTGTTATGTCATGGTTTCAGAGGGATACTCCACCATCTTGCCTCACAGGAAAGCAGGGAGGCAAATAACTTACTAGGAAAGATTCTTCTAGCAATCCAAGTGTATTTATCCTTACAACTTCTTAGAGTTGTGTCCTATGACCACTCCCAGTATTTTAGTTGGGCATATTGCTACTAGACAAAATTGTGATTCTGTCAGTAAAAATAAAAAAGAGGGAGACTGATATCAGGCAGGAAACTTGTACTGTTCTACAGTAGACAGCAAAGGAACAAATAAAAACCAATGCAAAGGATGTCCTCAAGAAAAAGAAAAAAATAAAGCTGTGTTTGTGTGACCACACTGTAGACTACTGAAGCAAACTGGTTTTTACAAAAAAACCTTTTGACTATCATGATTAAGTTTAGCTGTGCTTAATAGAAAGACTCCAAATAGTAGCATATTAATCAGGATAGAAGATTTCCTCCAACTGAAAACAAGCTTGAGGTAGGACTATGAAGGTTGTTCATGGTGGCTTCATGGTGTCATCAGAGACCCTAATTCTATTTTCCTGTTCTAGCAACTTCAGTACTTAGCTTTCAGTCATAAGCTCACTTCATGGTTCATCATGGTTACCACTGCTACAGACATCATTTGTCCATTCCAAGCAGCAGCGAGAGGAGACAAGAGAGGACAAAAGGGCCACTCTTCCAGTTAAGTCAGTCCCTTCTAAGGAGCCTCCTCCTCAGTCCTCACAACATTTCTGCTCATATCTTAATAGCCAGAATATAGATGTGTGGCCACGCACAGTGGCAAGTGAAGCTAGGGAATGTGGACTTCTATATTCACAATCCGGAGAAGGCAATGCCACCCCACTCCAGTACTCTTGCCTGGAAAATCCCAGGGACCGAGGAGCCTGGTAGGCTTCAGTCCATGGGGTTGCTAGGAGTCGGACACGACTGAGCGACTTCACTTTCACTTTTCACTTTCATGCATTGGAGAAGGAAATGGCAACCCACTCCACTGTTCTTGCCTGGAGAATTCCAGGGACTGGGGAGCCTGGTGGGCTGCCGTCTATGGGGTCACACACAGTCGGACATGACTGAAGCTACTTAGCAGCAGCAGCAGCATATTCACAATCATCTTAAATAAATTTCTATTATCAAATAAGAGGGATATGGATTATGTTAGTTGTTAAGTCTATCATTACCATTTACAGCAGCAGTCCCCAGCCTTTTTGGCACCTGGGACAATTTTTCACGAATAGGGGAGGGAGGGGGTGGTTTGGGAGGTAATGTGAGTGATAGGGAGTGATGGGATGGGGCAGATGAAGCTTTGTTCCCTCACATGCACTCACTTCCTGCTGTGGGGCTGGGTTCCTACCAGGCTGAGGACTGCTATCTGTCCAAGTCTCTGGGGTTGGTACCTCTGATTTATAGGATTATATTCAAATATGCATGACAGTGTGTGGATTAGACCTTATTAGTTAACACTTTAAGAAATGTATTACCCCTTCTAAATGTGGTAACTAAACATTGAGAATGACCTTGCTAAAAAGGGCAATTAAGTTAAAAACAATGTTTGCTACACAATAATCATTTTCATGAATACTCCTTGAGCTAGAATGCCAAATTTGGAATAGTTAAAAATATTACCACATGATATCCATAGCTTTGGACAGAGGAAACCTAATTCATGGATTTACTGAAGAGGAGGGAGTAGCTATGCCTATAGGAAGGAAAGTAGGGCAGAATCCTTAGAAATTTGCTCTTCTGATTTTTCTTTTAATGGAGTTACTGGAATGAGATTGAGGAAAAGGCATGGTGATTTAAGGAATTAGAAAGAAACCGACACAATATTGTAAAGCAATTTTCCTCCAAAAAAAAAAAAGAAAAGACAATAAAAAAAATTGAGACTCAAGTAAGTATCCAGGAATTAAAGGAGTGTTTAGTCTTCAAAGGAGAAAACTGTCCCAATATTGCTTACAAAAATCAAAAGTAAATCTGTTAATGGGCAATGAGCCTAGCATTGTAAAGTGGAAAAATGAAACAATTATTAAAGGAATTCAAGCAACACTGTTGGTATTATCTGAATTATTTGAATAATTGAGGTGAAAGTGTAATTCCTGCCTGGATTACTCAGATAATTGACTTAATTCTAGACTTCTCTTAACTACTTGAAAACTTTCTTATGTAATTTTAGAATGATAAATGCTAAAAAAGACTCCTAAGTTACACAGAGGAATAGGAGAAGAAGAGAAGAAAAAAAGAGAAAAACAGTAAGCAGTTAATTGTCAGAATAAATCTATTCTTTCAAGTGATAATAACCAATATCCACTTTTTCATCACAGAATGAACTTCTATGGTGAAAAAGTGAACTATATATGTATTTCAAATATAACCTGCAGTATTTTTTAGTTATAAATTCCTTTCTTAGTTTTAGTTTTCTAAAGTTGGGAAACAGTGGCTTCAAATTCAGCCATTTAGTTTTGTAAAGTCAAGTAAACTGACTTGAAAAACATACTATTTCTTTGACTTCATATTCTTGGTCTTTGCCTTCAGTAAGAGAAGTGAGGTCGCTCAGTCGTGTCTGACTCTTTGCGACCCCATGAACTGTAGCCCACCAGGCTTCTCCGTCCATGGACTCTCCAGGCAAGAATACTGGAGTGGGTTACCATTTCCTTCTCCAGGGGATCTTCCCGACCCAGGGATTGAACCCGGGTCTCCCACATTGGAGGCAGACGCTCTAACCTCTGAGCCTAAAGCCAAATTAAAAGAATGTTAGTGGCTACTCCATTCTCTTCTTTGGTAGCAGAACCATAGGCAATGAGCTCAGTTGCCAACCTCCCTTACAGATGGGTGTGTCATGTTGTTACCAAGTCCAAGCTCGCTCTGCTTGCCACAGGATAGGTGTTGAGGCAAGGAAGAGACTTTAATCAGGGAGCCAGCAGACCACTCTTGCCTGGAAAATCCCATGGATGGAGGAGCCTGATAGGCTGCAGTCCATGGGGTCGCTAAGAGTCGACACAACTGAGCGACTTCACTTTCATTTTTCACTTTCATGCGTTGGAGAAGGAAATGGCAACCCACTCCAGTGTTCTTGCCTGGAGAATCCCAGGGACGGGGGAGCCTGGTGGGCTGCTGTCTGTGGGGTTGCACAGAGTCAGACATGACTGAAGTGACTTAGCAGCAGTAGCAGCAGTGGCTACTCCATTCTCTTCTTTGGTAGCAGAACCATAGGCAGTGAGCCCAGTTGCCAACCTCCCTTACAGATGGCTGTGTCATGTTGTTACCAAGTCCAAGCTCGCTCTGCTTGCCACAGGATAGGTGTTGAGGCAAGGAAGAGACTTTAATCAGGAAGCCAGCAGACCAACAAGATGGCAGGCTAGTGCCTCAAAATAACCATCTTCTTGGGGTCTGGATGCCAGGTTGTTTTATAGATGAGAGAGAAAGAAGCAATGAGGAATTAAAGTCAAAAGCAGAATAGAGAGGGAGATGCAGTGGGGAAGTAAAGTGAAAGAGTCCTCAGTCTTGCAAAACATCTCCAAGGGAATGTCCAGCCTTGAGAAAATGTTAGCCTTCAGGAGAAAAGGAAAGATATACCCATTTGAATGCAGAGTTCCAAAGAATAGCAAGGAGAGATAAAAAAAGCCTACCTCAGTGATCAATGCAAAGAAACAGGAAAATAATAGAATGGGAAAGGCTAGAGATCTCTTCAAGAAAATAGAGATACCAAAGGAACATTTCATGTAAAAATGGGCACAATAAAGGACAGAAATGGTATGGACCTAACAGAAGCAGAAGATATTCAGAAGAGATGGCAAGAATACACAGAACTGTACAAAAAAGATCTTCATGACCAAGATAATAACGATGGTGTGATCACTCACCTAGAGCCAGACATCCTGGAATGTGAAGTTAAGTGGGCCTTAGGAAGCATCACTACGAACAAAGCTAGTGGAGGTGATGGAATTCCAGTTGAGCTATTTCAAATCCTGAAAGATGATGCTGTGAAAGTGCTGAACTCAATATGCCAGAAAATTTGGAAAACTCAGCAGTGGCCACAGGACTGGAAGAGGTCAGTTTTTGTTCCAATCCCAAAGAAAGGCAATGCCAAAGAATGCTCAAACTACCGCACAGTTGCACTCATTTCACACGCTAGCAAAGTAATGCTCAAAATTCTCCCTCCAAGACAGGCTTAAACAGTACATGAACAGTGAACTTCCAGATGTTCAAACTGGTTTTAGAAAAGGCAGTTGAACCAGAGATCAAATTGCCAACATCCATTGGATCATCGAAAAAGCAAGATTGTTCCAGAAAAACATCTACTTCTGCTTTACTGACTATGCCAAAGCCTTTGACTCTATGGATCACAACAAACTGGAAAATTCTTAAAGAGATTTCCTGATCACCTGATCTGCCTCATGAGAAACCTATATGCAGGTCAGGAAGCAACAGTTAGAACTGGACATGGAACAACAGGCTGGTTCCAAATGGGGAAGGGAGTACGTCAAGGCTGTATATTGTCACCCTGCTTATTTAACTTATATGCAGAGAACATCATGCAAAATGCCAGACTGGTTGAAGCACAAGCTGGAATCAAGATTGCCCGGAGAAATATCAATAACCTCAGATATGCAGATGACACCACACTTATGGCAGAAAGTGAAGAAGAACTAAAGAGCTTCTTGATGAAAGTGAAAGAGGACAGTGAACAAGTTGGCTTAAAACAACATTCAGAAAACTAAGATCATGGCATCTGGTCCCATCATTTCATGGCAAATAGATGGGGAAACAATGGAAACAGTGTCAGACTTTATTTTCTCCAAAATCACTGCAGATGGTGACTGCAGCCATGAAATTAAAAGACACTTGCTCCTTGGAAGAAAAATCATGACCAATCTAGACAGCAAGTTAAAAAGTAGAGACATTACTTTGCCAACAAATGTCTGTCTAGTCAAAGCTATGGTTTTTCCAGTAGTCATGTACGGATGTGAGAGTTGGACTATAAAGAAAGCTGAGTGCCGAAGAATTGATGCTTTTGAACTGCGTGTTGGAGAAGACTCTTGAGAGTCCCTTGGACTGTGAGGGTATTCAACCAGTCTATCCTAAAGGAGATCAGTCCTGAATATACATTGGAAAGACTGATGCTCAAGCTGAAACTCCAATACTTTGGCCACCTGATGTGAAGAACTGACTCATTGGAAAAGACCCTGATGCTGGGAAAGATTGAAGACGGGAGGAGAAGGGGACAACAGAGGATGAGATGGTTGGATGGCATCACCAACTTGATGGACTTGAGCGTGAGCACGCTCCAGGAATTGGTGATGGACAGGGAAGCCTGGCATGCTACGGTCCATGGGGTTGCAAAGAGTCGGACATGACCGAGCAACTGAACTGAACCGAATCTCTTCTATTCACAGGTGAGAAGGGACAAACTATCTCTCCATGAGCTGAACAAAGGCACATTAGTTTAACAGGGGGGCAGGGTCCTCCAGACAAGCCATTGAGTATGATTATAATAATAAAAGCAAGTCATAGAAACAGTTTCCAACATGGAGTCAGAATTGGCTTCCTCCCTGCAATAATGTGACTAAGTTTTGACCTGTGAGTGGGAAGTGTTGTGTGAGACTTCTGAATAGGAGCCTTCTTTTCTGAACAGCTTCTTGCCTTCAGTACAGACAAAATGCCTAATCTCCAGTAGCCAGCTTGGGCCCTAGGGTGATCTTTAAAATGTTCACCACACACTAGGGTGGTGAAAGGTCAAGACAGAAGAAACCTGTTCAGTTCAGTTCAGTTCAGTTGCTCAGTTTTGTCCGACTCTTTGCGACCCCATGGACTGCAGCACACCAGGCCTCCCTGTCCATCACCAACTCCTGGAGCTTGCTCAAACTCATGTCCATAGAGTTGGTGATGCTATCCAACCATCGCATCCTCTGTCATCCCCTTTTCATCCTGCCTTCAATCTTTCTCAGATTCAGGGTCTTTTCCAATGAGTCTGTTCTTCGCATCAAGTGGCCAAAGTATTGGAGTTTCAGCTTGAACATCAGTCCTTCCGATGAATATTCAGGACTGATTTCATTTAGAATTGACTGGTTAGATCTCCTTGCAGTCCAAGAGACTCTCAAAAGTCTTCTCCAACACAACAGTTTAAAGGCATCAATTTCTCAGAAGAAACCTGAGTCCATGATAATTGTGGAGCAACTATACCTGCTCTGGGATGCCTTCCTCTATACTATTTTTACTTAAAAGAGTAATAAATTTTATCTTGTTTAAGATACTATTATTTCTAGTTTCTGTTACTAACAATACAATTCCTAAATGATGCACAAATTATTAGTTGAAAATATTTTGGAATTTTAGTATTAGATTTCCAGGTATGTGTAATATAATGGTTCTTTCCTCAATCTCCCTCCATCTCCCCCTCTCTCTTTCTGCCACTCTATCACAAATACATTTCAATTTGTGAGAGATAAAACTAGGTAGTTATGTGAGGTTGCATCAGTAATGCATTTTGTGCCATTGCAAAGGATGAATATTGTAGTATGAGAAGGTAAAAGTTAAATCATTACTCAAGATTTTTCAGTATGTGTATATGGACTTAAAAAAATAAGTGTGGAAGGAAAATTAGAAATGGAATGTAGCAGTACTTTGTT
Organism: Bos taurus; assembly: GCF_002263795.3. Lineage (NCBI taxonomy): Eukaryota > Metazoa > Chordata > Mammalia > Artiodactyla > Bovidae > Bos > Bos taurus. The sequence goes on from NC_037337.1 coordinate 62,208,884, forward strand.
AGCAAATGTGTTTTTAAATTTTTTTTTCACGTTTTGCTAAGGTAAGTACAATATAATAGCTAGTGAGGGAGGAAAGATCAATCTATAGAGCAGTCAGATGGAATAGTAGTTATTCAACATTTTCTCTTCAGAAGCTGCCCCAGTTCTCTCCATCTTTTGAGATTCAGCTCTTATATAAAGTTCTAACAGATCTCCCTATAGAAATTAACCTCTGCCATTTATGCATTTATCAGGACTAGAGTTAAATTACAGTAAGGGAGGTACATGTCTTAGGTACATCATTTAAAGGATGCCAAAAAGCTCAGTAATCAAGATAAATATTTTAATGAAACATTTTAATTAGCACACTACAGTATGCAAGCCAGAGTCCTGATTTTGTAAATAAATTTTTAATTATACTTCATATTTGTCTCAATTATAGCACTCAAATAGTGCTTTTCAAAAGTGTTCTCCCCTAATAGGGAATAGGCTGTATCTATTTTTGTATTCCTCATGTACTTACTACTCTGTTTTAAGAATAAAGGCCTCTTAAAAAATATTAAATTGAATTTTTTGAGATTTTGCAAGAATATACTATACAAGAGACTGCAGGTTTGTTTTCATCTTAAATTCAGTAACAGCCAAAGAATAACAGAGAGTGATGGATGTTTTGAAAGTATTTACAATTCAGTTCTATGAAAACCACTTGACTTTTCTTTGATAAAACCCTGCTCAGCCTGGAGAGATAGGGAATTGTAATACTACTTTATATTCATATAGCAATTTGCCCTACATAAAGTTCTTTCTTTTAATCCTCATCTTAATCTTGCTAGGTAGGTATTATTATCCTTATTTATTACGGAAAGATTGAAAAGTTAAGTGACTTGTCCAAGGAGTTACAGGCAGACAGTGGCAGAGCAGGGGTTTTAACCCAGTTTTTTTTGTGTCAAAAATCCAATGACTTCTGCTACTCCAAATACTAAATCTTGGAGAACTGACTGAGGAGAAACAATTCATGCAGTAACAACAGCCTGTGTTGTGTTTTTGAAACAATGTCAGTGGCACCCTAAACAGTAGTATTTTACCAAGTGTACCCATAGAATTAAAATTGTTCTGATTTTTATGTGTGTGCGTTTGATGAAGTAACTCTTCTGGCATAGGATTGGCTGCTTAATGGTATTTTTTAGTTGAAGGAAAAAAACCCTACACATTGAAATGTCAAGGAAACGGGGGTAATTGAGGAAATTATGTATTACTTGAGTATTAGTTTCTGACTACAGCTTTACCGCTAATGTGTGCATGATATTTAGCAAAGCATGTAAATCATACATGTTTGCCTCTTTATGAAAAGAAAGGTTTGGTAAGGTCTTTGAACTTTTCAGCTGAAAAAGGTTATTTCAATGTGAAATATTATTATGGTACTCCCAAGTTAGAAGTTGATTAAGTTTAATGAGTTTCTTTTTCATACTTGGGGGGAAAAAATCTATGACTGTATTTTAAAACTCCATACAGTAATTAAATTTGTTTGAGAGCCTGTAACTGCTTCAAATAGAATTTCCATCAGCTTATAATAAACACAACCAAAACCCCAAATGTTCATTATTGGCTGTCTAGTAGGTTTCTTATGAAAAGTATAGATTCTCCTCATTGATTGCTGCCTGGAGAATTAAAAACTTGAGTCTTCTTTTTGCCTTATTCTCTAGAACAACCAGAACTCAAAGGAATTCAAAGCCATTCTTTCTGGTGAATTGCAACCAGTCATCAATGACTATTTATTGAATGTCCACAGGGTGCCTAGGCACTGAAGTAGCAGGTGATTTATTTGCATTATTCAAAGGATTTCTAAGGGGAGTCTGAACATTAGCAGACGTTTTTAAAGATACTAAGCGGTGTGTGCTTCTCTAATTTAAATTGCCTCTACAGGAAATGATTAGAATAGTCTAGGTTTCAGAGCCCTAGGGACTTCTAACACCCAGAGCCGACTTTTGTTAGTGAAAACCCCTCTGGGTGCCACAGGACTGAAGGGGCTGGGGCTCAGAACACTCCCCTACCACGGGCTTCAGGACAAATCAAGCCCTCCTTGGGTAGGAGCAGGACCGTCTACGGCCATGGTGGCTTACACACGCCACCAACCCATCCTTCTACTCCCCTCCCCGCGCACTCCCACTCCCTCCCCTCTACCAGCTCACACCATCTCCCAGTCTCCCAGCCCTGACTGGTTCTCGCGAGATCCGGGCAACTGAGCGCTCGGGGCCTTTTCAAATCGGGATCCGTTACCGCTTTGCCGGCCGCCGCCATTGTCGCGCTCGGAGCCCCTCAGCGCAGGCGGCGGAGGCGGAGGCCGTGGCGGCGGGATGGCTGACGCCGACAAGCCCGAGGTGCTTAGGGCCGCTGGCGACGACAGCCCGCATCGGCAGCCCTCGGAGCCGCCGGGCGAGCCCCGGCGAGAACCTCACCCGCCCGAGCAGGAGAAGCAGCCTCCGCAGCACAGCAGCAGCTCCAATGGCGTTAAAATGTATTGTCTTTTCCTCAGGGGACCGGGATGAGGTGTGGGGCGGGAGATCGACCTGGGGGCGGGGGGTGTCGAAGCCGGGGCTGAGCCTTGGCGGAGGATAACCGTCCCCGGGCCGTGGGCGGCGGGTTGGTGCAGGTGCAGTCGGCCCTCTCCCGGGCCCTCCCCGCCCGCACCGAACCGGGGGAACCCGGATGCGGGCCTGGGGGCTACCCTCCCCTGCTACTGACCCAAGACCCCCTCTTCCCGGACTTCGGTTGGAGAACCCTTACGCAGAACTCGGCGGTCGCCACGATTTGCAGGAAAATGGTCCCCCCCTTTAAAGGCCAATAGTTAGTGTTCATCACTAGGGAGTAACTAGGGATGACATCATCGGACATTGCCTCTTAACCGCCGAGAACGTTTGTAAAAGGAATATCCGCACCCCGCCCCCCACAATCTTCCCGGCCTCATTCTGAGCTGTATAAGTTCACTGTTGTTTTCTAAACTGTGTATTCATTTCTTAACTGATCTGTATACTAAGAGGAAGTTTAGTACTGTGCTGTGAGACCGAATCCATTGTGTTATCCTTGAATTGCTGAGAGGTACTTTAAAAAGGGAACGGTGCGTGGTGCCTTGCTCCACCCCTTTCCCTACCGCTTCCCCATGTTTGTCAGCCACACAGGCTTTTTAAAAAAAACTCAATGCGGAATGGTAGGATCTTAATTTTGGTAAAATAAGATCATTTTTTAGTTGAAGGAAACCCACTACTTAAAACATTGCAGCTGTCATCAGTGCCGATGAAGAATGTAGTCGGTTCGAGTCATAATAATTTCCAGTTAAAAGGAAATGCTGTGCTTCCCTTTGTTCTTGTTATATAGAAGGAATATGAAGTCAGAAATTTCATCTGCACATGCCCAGCTCTTTAAACCTGAAATTGAAAGTATGTTAATAATTTTGTGAAAACATTAAATTTACTAGAAAGTAGTGAAGATAATGTTCACACTAAAGTAGGAAAGATAAAGGTTCTTACTTTTCTTTTGTATAAGAATGTTTGGAACACTATGTAAGACCTGGACCAGTCTAAGGGTTGATTGCAGATGAAATAAAGTAGGTCTCCCAGCTCTGTTATGTACTCTTGCTCTCAATTGGATTTGAATAGGATGGGCAGTATCTTCTAGAAAAAACAGAGATCTGGGTATAGGAGATTTGACCTATCTCCTAGTGGAGTTTATTCCTAGGTGGAACCTGGTGCACTTAGTAACTGAAGACCAAAAGAGTGAATGAAGCATTTTCTACCCTTCGTACCAAACTGTGGGCTTTCAGGGATTTGGCATCATAAATATAAGTGAAAAACTGTGGAATGAGAAATAAGAAGTACTTTGTTTTATCTAAATATGGGCCTGCCACCTCCTTATCAAAAAGTACAACCTTGAAATATGGAGAGAAGCCCTACTGCACTTGGGTATGATTAGTATAATAGTCTTGGTACAGATAAAGCTGGTATCTGAACTTCCATGAGATCTAAAAGTCTCTAATCCCTTTTAAAGTCCTATGGGGGTGTAGATAGACAGAAGTGAGAAGTGGGAAAAGAATCACTTTCACTTCTTACTGAAGCAGAGGTAAATACAAGGTGAAGAAATGTTACCAGTAAATACAGATGCAGATTCTTTTCATATTGCTTATAATTCATCTTTCTCCCTGCCTCTTTTCCCAGTTGTGTAAGAAACCAGTTTACTATCAGGGGTTTCTTGTACTGTCTGTTCCTTAAGAACATACAACAGACCATCATGGATCACTTGGACTTCCTAGGTGGCTCGGTGGCAAAGAATCTGCTTACCAATGCAGGAGACCTGGGTGTTTAATCCTTGGGTTGGGAAGATCTCCTGGAGGAGGAAATGGCAACTCACTCCAGTATTCTTTTCTGGAAAACCACATGGACAGAGGAGCCTAATGGGCTACATACAGTCCATAGGATCAAAAAGAATCAGACACTGAGTGACTGAGCACACAGGCATGGGTCACTCATACTAAATAACTGGAGACATTTACCTACATCAGCCTCACAACCTTTTTTTTGACTCTGGGCACCAACTGAAGTAGTCAACAACCCAACACATAAACCTTGAGTTGATTCACCATATATTCTTAATGATAAGAACTTGTAGCACTGATAAAAATGGCCACATATTGCCTTAAAATGTATGTTGCTTAGAGGTGAACAGAGTGCTCTTTGTCATCAAGACTGAAATGATTTTTACTGAGGCTAGTCCATAGTGATTGAGCACGGAGGCAGCTATGTCGGCATCAGCTATGTCTTACTCCTCTTTGTACTTAAAAACGCCCGGTAAACATTTAAGAAATGCCAAAGTGAACTTTCATATGATCATGAAACTCATATACAGAGGATTTATTTGGCATGTTCATATCTTTTGACAAGAAATTAAAGATGTTTCCCTCTGTCTAGTCTTTTTCTTTATGCCAAAATGGTATACTAGCTCTCCTTTTCTTAAGTGAATGCGAGGAAAAATAGCAGTGTTGTTATAATGCTTCATTATTCATGTGTGACTAACAACTTGGAGCATATGGAGATTGAGAGTTACATTATGATGCTTGTATAAAATACTAAGCATTGGTGCAAGGTGTAGTGTTTGAAGTAGAATAGTGTTTTTATCATATTAGGAGTAAAGAATGGAACTGGGCTTAATTTTGGATCTCATAGTGTTATGCTTTCAAAATCATATATTAAAACTAGGTCCTCATTTGATGTTGGATACTGATTTTTCAGAAAGTTAAGTTATTTGGGTAGACATAATTCAGTCAAGAATAGATAATGTTTTTGTAACATAGAATCATCACAGCATTTCAAATACATTAGAAGGGAGATTGCTTAGATGAATAGTTTGGGGATTATTACATGGAATTCTGAATATAGTGCCAATATTTTGATTCCCTCAAGAGTTTTCACATGTATCTTTACTGACTTTCCCATAGTGTGTTTATGACATAGAAATGAGTTCAGAAATTGAGTAATTATAGTTCAGTTTCTTTTTTAAAATTTATTTTTATTTTAGAGTGTTTCATTGGTTTCTGTGATGCAACAGCATGAATCCACCAAAAGTATACGCATATCCTCTCCCTCTTGAATGTTCCTCTCACCCTTCCCCTATTATTATAGTTCACTTTCTTAACAATCAGACCATACCTTTAGCAACTACACTGATCTTACCTTCCATAGTAATCTTTATTTGTGCATTGTAGATGAGCAGTTTAGCAGTATCTTTAAGATGCCACTAATTGGGAAAAACTTAGAAGATCCTGGTAATCCCTTGAGCAGTAAAGAGCATATCCTTTACTACTCAAAAGTGAAAGTCACTAGAGTCTGACTCTACTGAAGTGGGTAGCCTTTCCCTTCTCTAGGGGATCTTCCCAACCCAGGGATTGAACCCAGGTCTCTCGCATTGCAGGCAGATTCTTTACCATCTGAGCCACCAGGGAAACCCAAGAATACTGAAGTGGGTTGCCTATCCCTTCTCCAGGGGATCCTCCCGATCCAGGAATCAAACCCGGGTCTCCTGCATTGCAGGCAAATTCTTTACCAAATGTCAGGGAAGCCTTTACTACTCAAGAGATTATATTATTATTACTACTGAAGGAATTAATGATAATGATCCTACATTGTTGCTTTTTAGTGGAGTTGTCAGATTGTTGTAACTTTACAACATCCATGTAAGAATAAAAGAACATACTTCAGAACTTTGTGCAATTTTCATAGTTGGTTTCACCTAAGAAGAAAATGGCAGGGGAAGGGGTATTTGGATAGGGACTGTATAGCTGTCTGCTCACCTGAACAGAGACTTACTTTAAAAATATTGAATTCAGACTATGTCAATAGGTTCTTTGGGGGATGGAAAGAAGGATTTGTTCTTGTATCTGATGTACCCAGGAAACAGAAAAGTCCTCTGTGGCTTTTGACTGCTTGCTGCCATTTATAGGAGTGCCACTCTGTTTAGACAGGTGGGTACTTGGTAGAGTACAGTTGAGGAGATTACTTCCAGGCATGCTATTTCTAATGAGGGAAAGAGGTCTGAAGAGGTGGCAAAGCATATTTGGCCCTCATGTGTCTTCCTTGATTTTAGCAGTTTTTCTGGCAGACAGTGGCATCATCTGTGCTCAGATGAGTATGGTTTCTATTTTGAACTATTCGTTCAAAAATGAATATTTGTCAAGCACGTGTTACCATGCTAGATACTGCTGATATCATTGCAGATGGTTTTTGTTCTCTAGCATTTTACATACTGTACTCATGGCTAGGTTGTTTCCTGCCCAGAAAAACAGCTACCCGAAAAGTTCGATGTATTGTAGAACAAGTGACTACAATTAGAGCTGTGTGAAGTACTGCAGTGTATAAATCACACAGTTGCTTGGCTTACGAGATAATATGGAGCCTGGATTATGAAACCTGATTGGTTGTCAGAATAATCCAGGAAACCTAGGGCATCATTCTCAGAGATTTTTCTTAGTATGTGTTTGTGAAAAATTGCTTTCAAATTGAAGTTTTAATTAAATTTAAATTCAGTAGGGTAATTGGTGGCTTAAAAGAAATCTATTGTTACTTCTGTTAAAGATTGCTTTTGAAAAGTAAATTACATTTTAAAAATGTATATCCAAATTTTTATCTTTAGGATTTACTTTGTTTACTTATATGTTACAGATGTTTGGTGAATAGCATCATGTAATTGAAATGTGATTACAGTCTTTTAAGTGTTTTTCCAGTTAGGGCCTCATTAAAAAGTAGATTTATATATTTCTGGTTCATGTTGCATTTAAGTACTGCTTCTCTCCTCCATCCCATCCCACCTATTATAGATATTACTCTTAATAAAAATGGCTCGCTTCTGTGAAATACCCTATCCTAATTTGTAGGTTAAAACAGGAATACTGAACACGAAAATAATAGGATACCTTATCAAGTTGGTCAAAACTGGCAAGAGACAAAAATTATGAGAGTCATATGGGGAGTGTATAGATATAACTGTGTTTTGATTATGTTTTTAAGCAATGGAGGAGAAAAATTCTGGGAGGAAACTGTTAACCTTTAAGATACGAACTTTTTCAGTGTGTCATTTTGTAAATTAAGTTTTTAGAGTTCTGAATGAGGCCCAGACAGTTAATTCTCCATTAACGGTGGCAGTTTTAATCTAAGAATAAATAATCTAAGAATAAAATCACCCATTTCCCTCTCTTGTTAGGTTCTAACAACATTTATTAAGTAGTATCATGGGAAAAACTGGGTTTGTTTGAATGCTACAGCTATTTAATATGGAAACAAGAAGGGTTGTTAAATGAGAACTCTGGTAATATGCTAAAATCATTGCTTTGAAAAGACATTGATTGGATAATTTCAAAGGCAATAGTTGAGTCTCCAGCTGCTTTCCTTAGGTCTAACTTAGGGGAGAATTTTGTGAAGTGATAAATGTGAAATACTTATTTTAACATAGACTTCCACTATTGGAAGCACCACTGAGGTTTTCTTTTTGTTGTTCTGTTTTGTTTTTAATTCACAGGGAGAATGATGAATCAGTCAAAGAAGAGAAATCTGAATTAAAAGAAAAATCTACAGGGAATAAGAAGGCCAATAGATTCCATCCTTATTCAAAAGATAAGAATTCAGGCACTGGAGAAAAGAAGGGTCCAAATCGTAACAGAGTTTTTATTAGCAACATTCCATATGACATGAAATGGCAAGCTATTAAAGATCTAATGAGAGAAAAAGGTAACTATTTTTGATAAACTCATTGTTGGATGATCTTCATTTAGAATGGGGAGGGAGATAAGGAAACGTTTTTCATTCCTCTTAGCCACACAGACTCAAAAAATTGATTTTTGTTTATTTCTTGACACATAAATTAATCTTTTCCTCTTCTTTCACTTGGTACAATTTCATTACAAGGTAGTATGGATAAATGAAGTTTTTTTTTTTTTTGCCATGTTAGTGGGGAAGGAGCGAGCCAACATATGCATGCCACCAAGAATTTTGTTAAAGTGATTGCTTTGTCTAGTTGAAGTTTTTATAGATTTTTTAAAGGACTATTGCATTAGGTAAGCAATACATTTAGTGTGTTAAAGTATGAATAATAAGGTCTGATTATTTCTTTTTCCAAAAGCTGTTTTGTTATTACTTGGTGGAGTCTGGAATCTGGCTGTGGAATTCATTTTGTTTGCATTGTCATGAATGCCATGATGCTGTCTCTGCAGTTCTATATTAAAATTGCGTTACTGCTGTTGCAGTTTTGTTTTCAGAATAACCTGAAAACCTTCATTTTATATATATGGTTTGTTTTGGGGAAAAATCATTTTAATACTTGATCTTGTAAAAGTTAGTTTTGTTATCTCTTGAAAAATTGAGTTTCAATAGTCATGCAAACTATGTACTTGGTTTTGAGGCTGATCTAATAAATAAAAAAATTTTTTTTGCATTGGTGTATCTGTTGTAAGGTGACAACTATTTGATTGGTTTTATTCACTGACTTTATTTAGAAAGTGTGTGGCTTGCTGTGAAGCATGACTTGTAAATTTAGTTTACTGACGGCAAACATGATTTGAAGACATTCAGGTAGAAAGTCACCTTAAAACAGCTGTTGTGTGTAGGCGACCAAAGTTATTTGAAAAGTGCTAATGTTGATGTTTTTAATATGATAGGCTAAGGGACCTTTTGTATGTATATGTGCATTTGTTCACCAACTATATCATGCTGGCCAAAATATGATCTGTAGCATGAATTAGGTTAATATGGTTGTTAGCTTTTTTAGAGAATGTGGATGATGTACATTTCTGAAAATTAGTTAAATTTACATAGCCATTGACAGGAGGTATGTTGGTCTGGTTTTGATTGTTGGTGAATAATAGGTGCTTTTCTGTAGAGTTGTGCACAGGTGTGCAGTAAAGCAAGATACTGGTGTTTAAATGTATTGTTTCTTGGTATCTTCCTTTTGTATGTCTTATGTAGTTGGTGAGGTTACATACGTGGAGCTCTTTAAGGATGCGGAAGGAAAATCAAGGGTAAGTGCTGTGGGCAATAATCTGCTTGAGGTTTAAAAGTTCCTCAGCAGTTTAATTTTTGTATAATACTTGTACCAGTTTTTGGAAACTTAAGTTTCATTTTGTTTTACTCTATTATGAAAGATTTGAGGCTTTATACTAGCAAGTCTGACACACAAACCAAACTAGCTGCCTTGAAGAGGTGGGTTTTGAAAATGCTCATAAAGGGCATTCACTTTTCTAATGCTCTAAGGTAATGCTTCTTAGCCAATAGATTTTAATATAGGATTTTTTTTTGTTGTGTTCTGATGTCTTCAAGGATATTTTAAAAGTCACTGAATTGATAATATTTCCTCAGAGTTCCATGAGAGGCCTATAGCTTAAAGGTGTTATTTCAGAATGTATGTTTGAAACTTGCACTAAAGAGCTTACTTTGGTAGCTTATAGGACTACAGAAAAGGCAGTGCTCTGACCAATTGGATGAATATAAAAACATTGATGATTAAATTGACAGAGAAGGAATTGGTTGATAGATTTTTATTTTTAGCAACAAAAGCAACGTATTGAATATAATGGAAAGCTTTTTAACAATGTTTAATTATATTAGCAAAAACCAGTTGGGTGCATGAGAAATAAAACTTCTGTAATCAGATTCAAAGGGCACTTTGAATAATAATAATGACAAGGAACTATTTAAAAAAATGATTCTACTACTTTGTTTCTTTAGATAAATTTTTTAAAACATAGTTACAACTGGATGTTATTAAATTGTGTGTAGCCAGTTTTCTTTGAGAACTTTGTAAAAGTAAAATTGGAAAATTTACATTAAAATTATTTGTATACCATACATCTTTGAAAAACACACATAACAATGTAAGGATAGGTATTTGAGAGCCTTCAGTTATTTCCTTGATTGAATTTGTGCAATGACATTGCTTTAGTTTTAAAGAACAGACATCTAAAAGTAAAAATGTGCTTCTTAGATGCTAGATTCTACAATCCTAAATGGATAGATCTAAAAATTTATAGGAAATTTGCGGTCATTTGCCTGTTATATTCTGGAGGTGTAAAAAACAGAGTGATTGTATTATCAATTGCTTTAATGATTTAAATGTTAGAATCTATCATTAACTTCATCTACTGATCCAAAACTTTTTTTTCTTTTGCATATATTGACAAATCTACCTGGATGTAGGGTTGTGGGTAAGAATTTTTTTTTTTTAGTATCTTAAGTGAAATTTAAATTTATGATTGGAAAAAAATCTTAGTACATAAACATTTCCTATAAATTTTTTTCCCATTAAGTGTGGTTGAATTCAAAGATGAAGAATTTGTCAAGAAAGCACTAGAGACAATGAACAAATATGATCTTAGTGGAAGACCGTTGAATATTAAGGAGGTAAGATTTATTGTATTTAAAATAATTTAAACACTTGAATAAAAGGACATGGCTTCTTTGGATTTTCATCTGGTAATGTTATTTATCTGATTACAACTTTTTTTAAAGCATAGATGCTTTATTAAAGTGTTATATAATTGATAACAGTTTTGCTTGTATGTGGTTTCATATTTGCTTTTAAGCAATATCCTATGTATTTGATTTGTCACAAATTATTATAAGCAGAGGTGTATGATTCGTAAAAATTACAGGGTTCAGAAATTTAAAGAGGACAATGCTGACTTTGGTATAAACGCTTTCAGTTTTCAGATTGTGTTGTCAGATTTGAAAAATATTGTAGATATTCTTGTAGTTGATAAAGTTTACTTAGTGATTCAAATACCTTATAGATTTAAATAAAATTGATACTCACTTTTAATAAGTTTAACCTGAAACTATCTCTGATTAAAATTTAAGAAAAGTTATAAATCTATTAGTGAACTATATAACCAGAACTTATATAAATGCATGTTTAGATGCCTCCCCTAAAATGAAGATATTCACTTTGTGTGAAGCAGTGTAAATCTGTTGACAGAAGAATGATCAGAAGATAAAATGAAAAACTGTTTACAGTTAGCTGTTAAATTCACCTTGGAAATGGCTAGCTTGAAGAGAAGTCATTTTCATATCTCTCTTTAGTTCATATTGTTAATCTTACCTGGATAGTTTGATCACACACCACTTAGGCGTATATCCTTTTTAAAGTCTGTAATAAGAAACAACAGAAGATATGACTTTAGGATGCTGAAGAGTTTCCACCAACATGGATACAAATCATTGTGGAACAGTACTGTCAGTCACAATTTAATGTATTATGGTATTGGTTTGAGTCCCAGCTCTATCATTTTCTAGCTGTGTGACGAGTTAACTGTAATAATAATTTTGACTGTTGTTATTGCTGCACAAGGTGGGAGTGTAACTTGGTCCTTGGTCTTGTGTTCCTGGAAATGAGATGAATAATAGTTTAAAATTAAAGGCCATGCTGCCAGCAAATAAAAGTATCCCCTATCTCTTTATTGGAGTCACCTTCTGAGTTTCTTTAATTCTGTTTGAGCGTAGGGGTTTTTCGTTTTTGTTGTTGTTAGTATTTTGACTGAGAAGTAGAAAATTGGTAGAGGAAGTTTAGACTCTAGTAAGCTGTGCCATTTATTTGGTATTAAATAATTTTCATGCATAAGCCAGGACCAATTTGTCAGAAATGTGTTGATACCCTAATAATTTCCCATAAGGAAGTAACATTTGTAGAACAACCACCATGTAGGAAATTATAATTCTGAGAATTATGACTTGCTTTTTTTATGATGTTTCCTATTCCTCTTCAAAAGACAAGTATTACAGGGAATTCTCAGGTGGTCCAGTGGGTTAGGACTCTGTGTTCTCACTGCCAAGGGCTGGGGTTCAGTGCCTGGTCCAGGAACTAAGATCTCACAAACCTCACAGTGGGGCCAAAAAAACACACAAGTATTATAGGTTCTGTGTTTGTTTTGTTATTTTTTTAACTGGGAACAAAGCCCATTCTGTTTGTGTTCTTTTAAGTTTTAGCACATTGTAGATCTTGGTAATATTTCAGAGACCCTATAACAGATTTATGTGATCCAAGGTGATATAGAATACTTCTTATTTTTAACTTCCTAAAGAGAAGAATGATTGAGTTGGCCGAGCTAAATGATAAGGTGTTCTTTATTCAATTAACTTTTCTGGATTATTATCTCTAAAGGTTCCTTTCTTGAAATTATCTGATTTTCACATGGGTGGCTAGGATCATTGCTGAGAAATACTAGTTTGAGTCTAGGGAAAAGTATATTTCCAATGTTCATTAACAGATATTAGAATTACATTTTTAAATTTACTTAAATATGCTTAGTAGCAGTTATAAAATTATAGGCTCTCTCATAGCAATAGTAGACAGTGACAGACAGACTGACACCTAATGGGAACGGAGGACTAAAAACCATGCTGTAGTAGGTGGTTTTACATAAGTTGTGTTTTATATATGTTTTATGGTATATATGTGTGTGATTTTGTGTGTATATGGGTTTATATGTATATCATACATAAAAATATAGCAATATGCTTTATTAATATTAAGATGTTAAGGAGAAACCGACTATCTTAATGGCTCATGAAGCATCTCCCCTGCTATGTCCTCCTCCTTCCACCATGGGTAACCACTATTCTCAGTTTTGTATTTGTGCAAGTTTTTGAAACCTTAGGCCTGAAACATTTATTTATTAACTTAAAAAGTTATGTAGCATTCTTCAGAACATTTCTTTGCTTTTTTATTTCTTCATCATGATGGAATACATTGAATGCCAGAATACCTTTATTCTTACATTCACTTCACCTTCTCTTCTCTTAGCCTTCCTAGAAAGGCTAGGAAGGCTTTCTAGGCTTCCTTATTAAAGTCACCCAGCTTTCTTTTCATTAGAATTCCCTGACCAGGACCAGCAGAGTAGAATGTAGATGGTTACATGTATCGTAATCATTTGGTATTGCAGATAGTAGTAGTCTGGGTGTTTATGTGGTTTTTGTATTTTGTACTCTACTGAGATAAGTGAGGAGTATGTTTAAGCTTGCCTTTTTTTAGTTTTGTTTAAAGGCAGAATGTTTCTCTTAAAAGTTAATGAACTAAAGAAAACAAAACCAAACAATGTTTAGTACCATTCTTTACTTGGTACTTAGCCTTTCTTTATCTTCTTCTCTCCATCTCAAATTATAATCATTTTTGAGGTTGGAACGTGTATATAATTCTCTTTTGTTCAGGAATAAAATTTGCAGATTGTAACAGTTCCCCTCTACCCAAGTATTTCTGGGTTTTGCAATAGTTTGTTCTGCTATTGAAAGCTTTGAGGTAATATGAATTTGACATTGCTTTGGGTGTATAGTGGTGAGAATTCATCCCTGCATTTTGAAAAGGAAAGAGTCACAGTAAGTATTTGCCTCTTTGAGTTATTTGTATGTGTATGTGCCATATATTTGTATACCTGTGTGAGGACAAAATTAAACTAATTTCAAGTTCTTAAGTGACTTTAGTGATTGGAAAGAGGTATTTAATTGACATCCCTGGAGACTGAAATCTTTTGTCTGTCCACAGGTTTTTATGAGACTGGATTCTCTGGATGAGAAAAAGCTCACTCTTCAAGAGGGCCAGTAATTTGAGCAGTTTGGATAGCTGCTGTAGAATTTGAAGTTGTTATTTTAGTGATACAGATTTACTGATGTATATAGTGGCATTTAACATTCACTGTGTGTTATAGGATCCTGATGGAGAAAATGCTCGTAGGGCATTGCAACGAACGGGAGGATCATTTCCAGGAGGACATGTACCCGATATGGGATCGGGATTGATGAATTTACCACCTTCCATTCTCAATAATCCAAACATTCCTCCTGAGGTTATCAGTAATTTGCAGGCTGGTAGACTTGGTTCCACAATTTTTGTTGCTAATGTAAGTTTAAGCTTTATTCTAAAATTTTGCCATTCAGATATTTAGTTTTAATCATGAGATTGTTAGATGAATGGGTTACAGGTTTATAAAACATTTTGCTTGTTTTTAACTAAAGTAAGCCAAACAGTAATTATCATAAACTCAAACCCAATTTGAGTCCATAAATACAAGGTTAGAGTATAAACACAAGTATTTAGGATTTTTAAAAATAGAACTGTGGAATTTATAAACAAACAGTTCTTGATATTATGTACTATTATTGAATGTAATTTTAGTCATATTGGTAAGTGGATTTCTTTCTTTAGATTTGATATTTGTGAATGTGCATGTTGTCGTTGGTTTGTCTTAAGCTTTTGAAAGTCAGTGATATCAATCATACTTTCTAAAATCTGAATTTCTGTCAGTAAAAATAGATGTGAAAGTTTCAAATGTACAAAACAGGACTGAGCAGCACTGAGAGGCTGTTTTTGAGAATTGAAAAAAATAAGGGTAAGGAACAACATAGATGTAGCTTACTGATCTTTAACAACTTAAGATGTTTCTATTTGATACTGTTGATACACTGTTTTACAAGAATTAGAATTCTTTATATTTTTGAGAATTTGGAAATGATTTGTATTAAGTGGGGAGAGGGGTTAATAGGTATGTAACTTTATATGATTTTATATTAAGCTTGACTTCAAAGTTGGTTGGAAGAAGCTAAAGGAAGTGTTCAGCATAGCTGGAACTGTAAAGCGGGCAGATATTAAAGAAGACAAAGATGGCAAGAGCAGAGGAATGGGCACAGTCACTTTTGAACAAGCAATTGAAGCAGTTCAAGCAATTTGTATCCTGATTTATACTTGAGCATTGTTTAATAAGGTTGAAGTTTGATACCATTTTGTGGGGATCATGGAATTTAAGGTTGCCTTACTTAGAAATGTGTATTAGAATTTTGTCTCCAGTGCATAAAACCTTTATTATGTCCAAGTACTAAAGTCACTCTTAAAACTTGAATTAGCCATATTATACAGCCCTAGTATTAACTTTTTCCTACTTTCTCTTCCTACTACAACTAATTGTATACATGTTGTCGACAGTAATGTATCTCATTGAACATTAACATAGTCACTTTAAATGATGCCTAGTTAGTTTTCTTTTCTCAGTGGTTGGATTAAAATATATTTTATTTATAAAATAAAACTATAAAGCAAAGAATTGAAGCTTTTTTTGAGTATGTGGAAGAGACTAATACAAATAAGTAAAATATTAAAAGATGTTGATTAAAATATTAGGGGTAGTTTGATGCTAAATGTGATTATTAAAGATGTGTTTGTGTTCAACTATAATTTAATAGTTGTCCTGACTGGCTTTCCTTGACTGAACCAACAGCTATGTTCAATGGGCAGTTTTTGTTTGATAGACCTATGCATGTGAAAATGGTGAGTTCCTGTGTATCACTTCAACTTTCCAACCTCAAATTTTACCTGCTTTCTTCTGTGTTACAGATCTTTTAAATTGTATATTAACCATATAATAAACTTTTTTGCAACTAGGATGACAAGTCTGTCCCTCATGAAGACTACCGTTCACACGACAGTAAAGCGCCACAGTTGCCGCGTAAGTGACGCTGCTCCTAGAGCAGTGCAGGCTGTCCTGTGCGAACAGGCCTGTTTCTGCGCTCGCATCCCTGCTGGCCCTCCTCCGTTTGATGTTTTGAGTTATGGAACTAGTTTGTCCTGATTGATTAGGAAGACTGAGGACATAAATATTTGCCACTTTTCTTTTCCTTTTTGTAGTTTTTCCTGATTATAAAAGCAGTATATACTAAAAAGTTTGTTAAGGTCTTATGTGGGTGGGGAGAAAGTCTTTGTAATTTTATTATCCATAAATAACCTCCATTATAACATTTTTGTGAATTTCCTTCCAGTGTTTCCTTATATGTGTATTTTTTTTTTTACATATTTGAGAACTACCACATAAATAATTTTCTATTTTTTTTTGTTTAGCATTAGAATGTAAGCACTATTCCTTGTTATAAATTCTTTCTAAAATTTTTTTATTGGCTATTAACGTATCATATGGATGCTCCATAACTATTTCAGTGTTACCTATATTTTGGGTATGTTAACTTTTTTTCCTTTAATCACCAACAGAGTTTTCCCTTTTTCTTTTCTTTTTGTATACAAGTTTTTGGTATGTTTTTGGTTATTTCCTCAGGATAGATACCTTGAAGTAGATTTATAGGTTTTCAAGTGATCAGTGTTATCAAATTATTTTCCAAAGGATTATAAAACAGCAATATACTTAACATCTGTGTCTCAATGCTCCATCTTCAAAGTGAGGATGCTTATGGTACCTACTTTGTGGATTGGCATGAGTATTACGTGAGTTACTATATAATACATGTCAAGTGCGTAGAACAGCTCTGGTATAATGTAAGCACTCAGTAAATACTCTTATTCTTTTTGTTACATTTTTCTGGTTATTATTAAAGTTTTTTTATCATAAACTGTTAATTTGGACAAATATAAAATCACTCATGTAGCTATCACAGACCATATTTGTTTTAGGTGATTTTTCTTTAAAATAACATTTTATAGATAAAGATTCTCCTCTTACCACCTCCCACTAGATAACTTTACCTAGAGGAAGCAACTTATGGATACAGTGTTTATCATTTTATCTACATTTTAATAATTTGATTACACATTTATATATCCATAAATGTTATATGAAATTGTTTTGCTGGATTCAAAATTGGGTGTGAGTGAAATTATATTGTTCATATTCTGCAACTTGCTGTTTTTGGTTTAACATTGTTTTTGAGATTTCATGTATATTGAAAAATTGTAGCTCTAATCCTTTCACTTTAGTGGCTAATGCCACATTTTGTAAATATATGTGTGTGTGTATTTTAGGTTATTCTAATTTTTCTGTTATAAGAAACAATACTACTTTCAGGAGAATTTGTTCTCTTTCCCTGAAAATGCTCTGTTCTCTCAACATTGGTAAAAGTGTCCGTGGTGTGTAGTGCTTAGGGGAAGATTTTTACCTATTAACTTTATTTACTACTATTTATATACTATTATTTACTATATTTACTGTTGCTTCTTGAGTCCATTGTGGTAATTTCTATTTTTCTGAGAATTTTACCATTTTTTTTCATTTTCAGATTTGTTGGCATAAAATAGTCTCTTTTAATTTGTGCCGCAGCTATAGTTCTGTCATTTTTAAATTCCAAAGGTTTGCAATTCCTCTGTTTTTCTTAGTCAGTTTTGCTTGGAGATTTGTCGATTTTATTAGTGCTTTTGAAGAAGTAAATTCCATTTTTTATATCTTAGTTTATGCTCTTAGTTTTATTTCCTTTTCTATTTCTTTGGATTTAGTCTCTTAGTTTTGTCCTAACTCCTTAAGTTGAACGTATACTTCACTAATTTGTAGCCTCTTTTGTAATACAAGTAGTTATGACTATCAATTTGGCCACTATATACAAGTTGTGCTAGAGTGTCTTTATTGTGATTTAATTTTTATTAAATTACCATTATGATTTCTTCCTAAGTCATGTATTTTTGAATTTCCAAATGTATAGGTTTTTTCTTATTAATTTCTAACTTAGTGTGGCTGTAGATGTCTGTATGATTGTGATTCTTTGGAATTAACTAATTTGGGCTTTTTATTGTGGCCTAATACATTTTAGTAAATATTTCAGGTGTTCAGTATACTGTTCTGCGTGTGTTGTGTGTGTGTGCATGTGCAGTCGCTCTGTTGTGTCTGACTCTTTGTGACCCCCATGAACTGTAGCCCTCCAGGCTCCTCTATCCATGGAACTTTCCAGTCAAGAATACTGCTGTGTTTGCCATTTCCTATTCCAGAGGATCTTCCCGACCCAGGGATGGAAACTGCATCTCTTGGGTCTCCTGCATTGGCAAGCGAATTCTTTACCACTAGTGCCACCTGGAAAGCCCTGTGTCCATTAAGTCAAGTTTGTTAATCATTTAAATTACACCTTTGCTGGTAATTTTGTCTGCTTGTGCTATCAATTACTGAGATATATTTATGGTAAAATCCTATGCTATTAAGATGAATTTATCTGCTTTTTCTTATTTTTACTTAATGTCAAAACTAATTTAGTAGATGCATACAAGTATAGAACTGATACATTTTCCTAGTGAGTCAAGATTTTATCATTGTAGAGTGATTTCATATTTAGTAACTGCCTCTACATCTTTTGTCTAATAGTAATGTAGATACAACAGCTTTGTTTTGTTTATTCACTTTATAGATTTATTTGGTTTAATTCCCATTATCTTAGTTTGTGTTTTATTAGTATTTTTTCTGCTTTGTACAAATATTTACTTTATATTTCTTTTTCTCCTATCTTTCCCTTTCAGTGGTTATCCTGAATATTTTAATATGCTGATATAAAGTCTGAAGTTAATAGGATTATTCTCAAAAGCCAAATGACCTTTGAGTGCTCTAATTTTAATCATTTTCCTACTGAATTACATGCTATTATTGCTTAATGTTTTAGTTATATATTTACTTTTTATCCAGTCCCACAAAATAGGCATTATTTGTACTTACTTATTATTTGCTTTCACAGATCATGGCACTATTATTTTGCCCCCTGAAACATATATTTTAAAAGCTCTTTCAATGAGTATCTGTTGTTAGTAAATTCTCTCAATTTTGATTCATCTATAAATGTCTTAGAAGATGAAGTTATATAGTTTAAGGTAGTTATTTTCTCTCAGCACTTTAAAAATATTCCAGTCTTCTGACTTCCATTATTGCTATTGAGTCAGCTATCAGCTGAATTGTCCTTTCTTTGTAGGTAAGCTGTGTTCTTCATGTAGCCGATTTTAAGATCTTTGTCTTTGACATATAGTTTTACTACATTGTGGGTGTGGATTATCCTTCATTGGGCTTTCACAATTGAGAATTCAGTTTTTTAAAATAAATTCTGGAAAATTCTCAGCTTAACATGTCTTTGAATATTGCCTGTTCTCCCTTTGTAGGGCAGTCCTTTTCTGCCCTTCCTTATCGCTCAGGGTGTCATCTTTTAAGATCCTGGCTGTGAAGTAAGGGCTTTCAATTTTCTTTTCCACCATTAGAACTCTTCAATTTATTTAGATTAAAAATAATCCTTTATTATATTCATATTTATTTTATATCTATTCTTTTCAAGATTTATGGTTTTATGTACTCTTCTACTGAGATGTAGTATGAATTCATAGACTTTGACAGAATCAGTTTGATGTTTTAAGTTAATTATTTTTAATGTGTTTATTCTTTCCTTTCTCCCTCCACTTCCACTTCCTTTGCTGAAATTATTGTAACTTGGCAAGTGGAGGCTTCTTCATTTCTTATGCCTCTGATATTCTTACTTTCTGCTAAGAATGGAATTTCCCAGATCCATGATTTTTCTTTTCCTGAGATATGAAATTGGCCTACTTTCAAAGAGTCCTGGTTCCTTTCAGTGAAGAATGGTATCAGAGATGAAAATAAGAGTGTTATGTGTAGACATGAGCATTGTTGATGGTTAAGTGTGCTATTGCTTTGAACCATTTTTAGGGACTGAACTGAAAAAAGGTATTTCTTTTACCAGGTCACACTGATCTTTCCAACTTAACACAACATGCTTCTGTACTGTTAAAAAAAAAAAAAAAAGTATATAATATATGGTTTTCTCAACCCTTAGCACTTACTAATTGCTCCATTGACTAGCAGGAACTTTAAAACCAAACTCAGAGTTAGTAGAGTAAAACAGTTCCCACTGTCTTTAAGGTCATCAGATTATCTTTTTAGAGTCTATTTTCAGTGAACTTAAGTAGTTTAAGAGAAGTAAAAAGAATACTGGATTTAGAGACAGAAAACTTGAATTCTAGTGTTAGCTTAATCACATAGCATTTTGCAGGTAACTTAAGGTCTCAAAAATTACCTCATCTATGCATAACAGATATGAAAACACTTAAGATACCATATAATTATGTCAATGATAAAACTAGGTAATATAGCATTCGCTTTATTCAATATTATGTTTACTTGGTTGTTGACTTTTTAGTTTCTTCTGAACCATCTAAAAGTAATTCCTAGATTTTAAGAGGGTCTACAGATTCAGTACCTACATATTTTAGATATGTAGGTCATTTATAAAGTGATTCAGAATGCTCTTAGTATTTCATTACTCTTTTTCATTATGCATTTGACTGTGATATAAGATGAACCTGCTTCATAAAACACTTTTCTTTAATAAATGATATTATAGTAAGGCCTCAGTGTGCTACATTTCAATGAAAACAAGAACTGGTGCTCTTATTTACAAATTTTCAAACTTTTAGAAATACTACTACAAACATATAGCTGTGAAATTTTCAGTGGCAGTTAGTTGATCAAATATAAATTGATAATAACATCCTTATTTGTGTTTTAGGTGGTCTTGGAGGCATTGGAATGGGACTTGGTCCAGGTGGACAACCTATTAGTGCCAGCCAGTTGAACATAGGTGGTGTAATGGGAAATTTAGGTCCAAGTGGTAAGTATTCTAACCTTATTATTTTGTTTTAAATGATACATTTGCTAGATTGTAAAGCTTATACTTACTAGTTTGTAATAATCTTGAAAGAACTCTAGTTTATAATTGAATATTTAAGATGTTACTTTAGTCTGAAAAAGGAATGAAACCTTGAGAGCAGAGAATATGAAAGAGATTGGGCAAAGGTCAGGAGGCTTCCTCTGAGGCCAGCCATGTTACAGTTAGCCTTTTAGCACTGTGGATTTTGAACTGTCAAAGGAGAATATTCATTGTCTGTGCCTTGTATATTATGGATATACTTTCTTTGTGGAATGGGTGAAATACTACCATATTGTAAGCAATTTAAATTTGAATAGTTGGGAAGGTAGCTTTTCAGATAGCTGTTTGGTTCTTCACCTAGAGTAATCTACAGTTTATCTTTGAAAATTAAGTTTTAAGCTTTTTGGTTTCAGAACCCTTTTATACTTTTAAAATTTGAGGACTCCTAAGTGCTTTTGTGTATGTGGTTATATTTGTCGGTATTTACTTATTAGAGATTAAAAATTAGAACTTAAAAATTTGCATATTAAAATAATAATAAACTTATTATGTGTTAACATAAATGTAGTTTTTAAGGAAACAAAAATTAGAAGAGTGATATTTCACCTTTTTTTGCATCTCTTTAATGTTTGGCTTAATGCAAGATAATCATGTTCTTATATTTGCTTCTGAATCAGTTCATTACAATACCATCTATTGTGTAGTTTCTGGAAAATTCCACATATACTTAGGGGAAAGTGAGAGTAAAACAGTCAATATCTTAGTATTATTTGAATAGTAAAATAGTCTTGATCTATTGAACCCTCAAAGATCCCCATACCATATTTTGAGAATTGCTATTTTAATTAATGAACTGATAAATGCTCTCTGGTTCCTGTTTTTGTTGAGGTGCATAGCTACAGTTTAAATTGTGAGGATAGTTAAAATAATCATTTTCATCTAAACGGGTGGAAATTTTCTCCCTTACTCTTAGGCCTTCTGCCCTCTTAAACACATACTATTTTTATTCTTTAATTTTTTACTGCTCCCTTAGCTGCCATGTTTAAAGGAGACCTGATTTCTCAATCTGGTGTAGTGATATTTGTGTGTGTGAGCTGAAAAAATAATGAACTCTTGCCCAATCCTAGATATCCTCTAACCGAATGTGAGCATGACCAGTGAATTTTGTTTTCTTGACTAATGAATATTCACAGAGGCCTTTTTAAAGACTCTTGATTAGACAACTGCTATGGCATAGCACTTTAAACCATCCTGCCCGTGCCCTGCTGCTTCTCTAGTGTTCCACTGTGACTAGACCAGTGTTATATCTATTGTGCTCTTGCATTATATCATTCTTTAGTCATTAAAATAAAGTTTATTGAAAGTAAATATTGTGTATTTCATTTGAGGTATGGGAATGGATGGTCCAGGTTTTGGAGGAATGAATAGAATTGGAGGAGGTATGTATAAGTATTTGTTTCTTTTTTTTTTTGTATGTACCCATCACCATGTTGAGTGAATTAGAAATATGTTGAGAATTCTAAGGAAAACAAAGCATGATTTACTATTGGCTCACATCCTAAAGGCTGTGAGCAGAAATTGAGCCTGGTACATACTTAAGGGCTATGGAAGGTGATGTGTTAAGAAGCAGTTGCACAAGGGTAGGGTAGGTGAAGGGTTTACTGATGAGACTTAACATTTACAAAATGCACCGTTCAGCTATACAACTGACAGTCACATCTCAAACTTAATCTTTATTTCATAGGAATTGGGTTTGGTGGTCTGGAAGCAATGAATAGCATGGGAGGATTTGGAGGAGTTGGTCGAATGGGAGGTAGGTAAATGTATATAGTGGGATATGTGTGGTACATTTCATTTTCCTTCTTATTAAAAATGTCCCCCCTTTACTTAGGGATGGATACCATAGAATTTTCAGAGGATGTATGGGCACTAGGGGATGAGGACAGATATAGCAGGACTGGGATATATGTGGCATAGAAAGTAGGTTGGGTGAATCACAGACTTTCTATATTGTGACTTTTGCTGTCTTTACAGTATAGTTTCAATAATTTCCTAAATAGATTACTGTTTATTGATAATACTTGAAAAAGGGTTAATTTGTTGCATAATCTTTTCAGAGCTATACCGTGGTGCGATGACTAGTAGCATGGAGAGAGATTTTGGACGTGGTGATATTGGAATAAATCGAGGCTTTGGAGATTCCTTTGGTAGACTTGGTAGGGCTGGCTGTTTACT
This sequence comes from Bos taurus, assembly GCF_002263795.3. NCBI lineage: Eukaryota > Metazoa > Chordata > Mammalia > Artiodactyla > Bovidae > Bos > Bos taurus. The sequence continues at coordinate 62,232,073 of NC_037337.1, forward strand.
TTTCCTTTTCTTTGCAGGTTATATTTTTAGAATTTGGCTCTCTTTTTGATGAAAAAGTAGACATTTAAAATGTTTCATGCAGTTTATTACTTGAAGAAAAATACTTTAGAGATTTTAACGTACTAGCTCTCTTTTTCAGTTACGTATCTGAACCCTATTTTTAGAAGACTTTGTATTTTTCAGTTTTTATACATCTTCTGAGAGCATAGTACTTTGGGAATTTTAAAGTATGATTATTAATTAGTTATTATCTTTCCATCCTTGTTTAGGCAGTGCAATGATTGGAGGGTTTGCAGGAAGAATAGGAGCTTCTAACATGGGTCCAATAGGATCTGGAATAAGTAGGTTTAAATTTTACTAGAATTTTATAGTAATATTTGAGTACTTGCAAAAAGCTTTGCAAGAGTAGTTATTGTAGTATAGTAATACTTTGTTCTTAAATGTTACTATGACTTGTAATTTAGAGAAACTTTGATAGTTATTGAGCTTTACTGTTTGAAATTTCTAAACTAACTTTGAGTTTTACTTCTTTGACATTTCTAAACACCAGCATATGTGTTTAATGTCACCCAATTCAAGAACATTTATTCCAACTAATGAATCTGGGGATTTTTCTAGTCATGTGTCAGGAACAACATTAGCTTTAGCATCAATTTTGTTTCCTTGCTTATATTAGAGACTAGCTTATTTCATCTGTGAACAGCTTGTGTCTTCTGGTAAACACGGGTGAATTGCCTCAGATCTAACCCTTCTTGAGACCTCCTGAGTTTGAGGGCAAAATTGAAAGAGATGCTTATTTCCTCGCCTCTTAAATCTTTCCATGATAGAATCAAGAGTACCATTGTTGCAACCCTAGAGAATTCTAAATTTCTTCCCTCTGTTTCCACTACTACATATTAGAACTTATATTAAGCCTTAACACAAGGCTTATAATTTTGACTCCTGCTGAACCATGTCTGTTGTGAGCTCTCCATACTTTATTGACTTCCTTTAATTGATTGAAATCTCACAAATAGGAAACACAGTCTACTTGAACTGTTCTAAGAGTGAGGTTAAAAAAAAAAATCTTGTCGGTGGAAGATACTTACTCCATCGTACCTTGCTTCTCATTTTATTCTTTTCAACATCTTTTGTCAACCTTGGCCATTTCCCTGTTAAATATAATATCCCTATCTTCCTTTTTCACCTCAGTGTTTATACTTCTGTTCCCCTAATTTTATATTTGTTATTAACAGAAAACCAATTTGAGGGTGATGTTAGTTTTTAGAATGGGAATACTAGAATAGCTATGAGAAACAAGGATACATTTGAGAAAGAGTAGAATTGGAATAAAGAGGATTCAACTTGAATATAGCAATCAAGTGGGTATGAGATACAAGCTAGATTCTCAGTCTCTGGCTAAAGGGATGTGATTGTGTTTTTTGTTATCTCTACAAGTTCTGTATAACATAGAGACTAAAAGTTAGGTTCTTTGGTTATTGGAAATTGAATTGATATGAAAGGAGAAATTATATGTGAGACAAGATACTGAGATGAAAGGTAAGCTAGGGAAAGAATATTATGTAGGACAGTATGATGAGAGCAGCAGTTGATGTGTGAGTTGTAATTATTTGAATTTATCCCATATGTCTTTGTTCTAATAATTACTAAACTTGGTAATATTAGAAAATGAAAATGAGGGTAAAAACTACTATAACATTAATGAATAAAGTATTAACAATTGGTATAAAATTTATATTACTTATGTTTTATGATATGAATATAACTTTATAGAAATGTATGTCTAATGTAGTTATACAGCGGCTAGAATAAACTGATTGAGTTAGCCATTAACATTCAACTAACCTAATATATACCAAATTAAAATTTGTTCCTTGGAAGATTGTTATATCATGTGTATGAAAATAATTTTATGTTTATATATTGTCTAATCACATAAATAATTTTTATCTCCCTTTCTTTCTCAAAAATGATTCTCTCCCTCCTCTTTCTCTCCTTCTTCTTCCTTCTCCTTTTCCTTCTGCTTTTAAAACAAAAACACCAAACTCCCAAATCCTCCCTTCCCTTCTTGAAAATCCAGGTGGTGGAATGGGTGGCATGAACAGTGTGACTGGAGGAATGGGGATGGGACTGGATCGGATGAGTTCCACCTTTGATAGAATGGGACCAGGTATAGGAGCTATACTGGAGAGAAGCATCGATATGGATCGAGGATTTTTATCGGGTCCGATGGGAAGCGGAATGAGAGACAGAATAGGCTCCAAAGGCAACCAGATATTTGTCAGAAATGTAAGCAACTAAATGTAAAGGATACTTAAAATTAATTTTTTCCTTGTATATCTGTTACTAATACCTTTTTTCATTCTAGCTGCCTTTTGACTTGACTTGGCAGAAACTAAAAGAGAAATTCAGTCAGTGTGGTAAGTATGCCAAACTGTAGATACATTGATATTGACTATGGAGGAAAAATTGATTTTAAACTTTTAAATACTGCTTAAAGCACTACCTTTCCAGATGCTTATTCCTGGGTTAATTCCACTTCAAAGAAATGAATTATTTTGCTATCCTCTGACATAACAGCAGTGCATATTGGTACTAAATAACAAGATTTAGAGTAGAGTTTGTCATTGAGTAGAGTCTTTGTGGATAAAGAAGGTGCATATTGTATTACCTGATTTTTAAATGGTTAATATATCATCATTGGTTGCATTTAAAAGAATTTTTTTTTCCTGTTGGAAATACTGACGAGTGGTATTTTTTTTGTTTATGATGTAGTGCAGTGCATTGTCAGTATGACCCAATGAAATCCTGACTTCTAAGTGATATGGAGTTAATAGATGAGACCCATTCTGCACACTCTTGTCACTTGTACAACTCAAGTAGCTTAGGTGGTAGGTAGCATAGAACCCACTGTCTTACTTGGTAGGAGTAAGAAGATCTGCCAGAATGAGTAAGCAGCAGCTAGCCATGAATCCCATAGACTACAGGGAAGTGAACATATCAAGGCCTTAGTGACATGTATCAAATGAGGGAGCAGTGGCAGCAAGTATAGATAACCCCTGCTATTGTCGTTTCAGTGAAAAAAAAAAAATCTCCAAATATCATATGATTAGGTAGAAGTGAAACAAGATAAAGAACAAATGGGACAAATAGTGACATTAATGGAAATGTGACCAATATTGAATTGACTCTTCTTTGTCATATGTAGGCAAATTTCCTTTTGAGATCAGACATTGTAGCACGTTTAGGGTCTTTGGTGGGCTTCTATAGTTGCTACTGGCATTGTTTTGACAGGAGGACATCATCGACTCAAAAACATGTTTTAAAAGGAAAAACCTAGTACCTAAATCTACACTTTAAAAATCTGTACAACATTTTAGCTAATAAAATAAAGTGGTTAACTTTGTTATTTTAGCTCTAGTCTTAACGTACCTTGTTGATCAGTCTGTTTTATGTCATGAAAGTAATGATATTTTTTTGTTTTCTCAATTGTAAAAGCGTCTGACTTTTAGATTTATATTAAGGTAATATAAGTAATTTCCTACTGTTTTCCTATTTTAAACTTGAACTTACATTAGTGGAAAGGAAAATAAGTTATGGTAATATAGAATTAAGTGTCCAGCTATTGACAACTATGGAAATTATTTATTTGGCTTGTATGAACTGAACAGTTTTCTGCCACATCACTTTATTTATTTACTTTTAAATCTTAAGAATTTTTCTTTCTTAGAATGAGAAGTTTGTTTTTAATCTGCTCCAAGCCTTTAGTGGCCCTTTTCGTAGTGTAAGTCAATGTTTTGCTTTTTTTTAACCCCCTGGGCCCAAGGTAAGTTAAGTATATTCTCTTGGTTACTTAGTAAGAGTCTAGTGGTACTCCATGCTCTCTGCTAAAATAGTAACTGTCAGCAAATGACCCATCAGCAAGCCCTCTGATCATTAAATGTCTATAGTATTTAATTTTCCTTAATGGGGCAGTTACAAAGGCTGAAGAAATGTAGTATGAGTTATATAACCGTCAGTACAGCATTTCCTCAGCAGATAAAATACAGGGAAAAAAATCTATTCTGATCTCCAAATATAACAAGATGAGAAGTTAAGTGAGAATAGTAAAGTAGATCTTCCTTTATTCTGCTCAGTGTAATTCCTCAGAATATGCATTTTTAAGAAGGCAGAGTATAATATAAGTGAACCAGTTAGAGTTGGATCCCACATTGGTTTAGGTTATGCTGCTGCTGCTGCTGCTAAGTCGCTTCAGTCGTGTCCGACTCTGTGCAACCCCATAGACGGCAGCCCACCAGGCTCCCCCGTCCCTGGGATTCTCCAGGCAAGAATACTGGAGTGGGTTGCCATTTCCTTCTCCAATGCATGAAGTGAAAAGTGAAAGTGAAGTCGCTCAGTCGTATCCGACTTCGCGACCCCATGGACTGCAGCCTACCAGGCTCCTCCGTCCATGGGATTTTCCAGGCAAGAGTACTGGAGTGGGGTGCCATTGCCTTCTCTGTAGGTTATGCTAACAAGGTCAAATAGGCATAGCCTATCAAACTTGGTGTAGCCTGTACCCTTTAACTGCACTCAGTGGTCTAGTATGATGTAGGATCATAGCGTTGCAGTGCAGGGAAAGCCCATCTTAACCATTCCTGCTCTAAACTGTAACAAATATAACATTGCTCTACAGGTTTCCATATCAATTAGAAGATCTGTTAACTACACAGAAAATGGAGACTTGTGGTAGATTTTATTTGCTAAAACATATGCTGCTTCCCTTGTGGCTCAGCTGGTAAAGAATCCGCCTACAATGCAGGAGACCTGGGTTCGATCCCTGGGTTAGGAAGATCCCCTGGAGAAGGGAAAGGCTACCCACTCCAGTTTTCTGGCCTGGAGAATTCCATGGATTGTCGGACATGACTGAGCAGCTTTCACATGCTGCATCAAGCATGACTTGGTGTACTCAAGATTAACATAACAGTAAAAATAATGCAGTAAGAGTAGAAACACAATATGAAGAACATTCACAGATAATCACTTTGTATTGTTTGTAAAGAAACACTAAAACTGTTTTTTGTCTCCTATTTCGTAATTATAGTTTTTTGTAGAATATCTTGATTTTGAATTTTTTCTCTTATGGTTATGTTACAGCTATACTTTGGAAGTAGATTTTATTAACTATTTAAATATACTTTAACTTGGCCTGTTTTTGGGTATGCTTTTCCATCATTTTCCAGAGTATACCTCACAAGGTTATATAAATAAAGTTAAATAAAGTAGAAAGGTTTCTTTTATTGCAAGGAAGTCACTTTTGTAGTGTATGTAACAGCAATATCTTTGATCATTGTAATACTGATTTCTCATTTCATACTCTTTTGTCCTATTTGTTGTTGTTCTGTAGCTCAATTGTGTCTGACTCTTTGCAGCCCCATGGACTGCAGCTTGCCAGGCTTCCCTGTCCTTCACCGTCTCCTGGAGCTTGCTCAAACTCGTGTCCATTGAGTCAGTGATGCCATCCAACCATCTCGTCCTCTGTCATCCCTTTCTCCTCCTGTCTCAGTCTTTCCCAGCATCAGGGTCTTATTTAAATGTGTCGGCTCTTCGCATCAGGTGGTCAGAGTATTGAAGCTTCAGCTTCAATATCAGCCCTTCCAGTGAATATGAAGGGTTGATTTCCTTTAGGATTGACTGATTTGATCTCCTTGCAGTCCAAGGGACTCTCAAGGGTCTTTTTCAGCATCATAGTTCTAATTCTAAAGCATCAGTTTGTCCTATACTGTTGCTGAAATAGCAGTACTATTTTATTTTTCTTGAAATTACCTAAGATCAGTAGATTTTTAAGTCATTTAGGAGTCCTCAGAGCATGGAAAAAGCCAGGGAAATCTGATATTAATCACTTAAAGCTAAATTTTTTCTCCTCATTTATTTTTAGAAAATATCTCTATTGGTGTTTTTATGGAATTAAGAAGAAACTTGGATAACAGAACTTTCTGTTTCTGTTAGGAGCTTTTTAGGGCAGTCTAACCGTGAAACAAGTATCTATAAGTCACTTTCTCTATAAGCCTGAGTGTCCAGAATATAAGAAAATTCATTTATCTTAGGTGATAGACTTTGTCAGCTAGAACAGCCTTGTGATCATTGTGAAGTCAGGAATTTGGGGGTCTGAATCATGATTCCTAAACAGAGGGAAAATTTAAGAGGAAATAATGGAGAAACTTGTCCTTGGAGATTAACAGATTTTTGCAAGAGATAATTACATATTTTCCTTTGAAGTTACGAAGATTTCTTGCTTGAATGAACCTCAGTATTGCTGTTAAATCTATGGTAGGATACTTACGTTAAGAAAAACTCTAAATTTTTAGGTAAATTTAGAATAATGAAGAACCTTTAACCTTAAAAGCTCTTGAGTGTTCTCCGAAGTCCTCTTCAAAATCACTGAAAAATGCTGCCATTTACTAAGGTGTGCTTCTTTAATTAAACTTGCTTGTTTTCATGTCCCAGCATTTGAGATACTAAGAGGACTCTGGAAATTGCTCTGCATTTATCTTTAAAGCTTTTTTAAAAATATAGTTTTTTATTTCATTTTATGATATAAAGTGTTTCATTTTATGATATTTATTAGAAAATATGATTTCTGTGTATGTTTTTTACTTTTTCTTCCAATTTCATTGAGATATAATTGACATACAGCACTGTATAAGTTTAAGGTGTACAAGCATAAATGGTTTGACTTACACATGTAAAATGATTATTACAAGAAGCTCAGTGAACACCCATCATCTCATAGAAACAAAGAAACAGAAAACAAATTTTCCTTGGGATTTAGGATTTTTTCTGAGGATTTTTTCTTAACAATTTTCATATATAGCATATAGTAGTGTTGATTATATTTATCATGTTGTACATTACATCTGTAGTACTTATTTATCTTATAACTGGAAGTTTATACCTTTTGACTGCCGTCTTCTAATTCCCCCTCTCCAGCCCTGTTCCTGCCTCTGACAACTACAAATCTGACCTCTTTTTTTTTTTTTTACTGAGTTTGTTTCTTTGCTTTTGAAGTATAATTAATCTACAACCCTATGTTAGTTCCTGTTACACAACCTAGTTACTCGATATTTCCCTACTTTTTAGATGATCATCTCGATAAAGTCTAGTTGTAATATATCACCATAAAAAGATGCTAGTTATTGACTATGTTTCCCACATAGTATGTTTCATACCCGTGATTCATTTATTTTGTGATTGGAAGTTTGTATTCTTAATCTTCCACTCAGACAGCCTTACCTGTTGTTCTCTGTACAGCTGTTTCTGTTTTATTTGTTTTTTAGATTCCATACATAGATGAAATTATACAATATTTATCTTTCTATGTCTGACTTATTTCACTTAGCATAATAACCTCTAGGTCCATCCATGTTGTTGCAAATGGCAAGATTACATTCTTTTTTTATGGTGTTTTTAGTTTGTTTCCATATCTTGGCTGTTGTAAATAATGCTGCCATGAACAAAGGGGTGCATATATCTTTCTTAATTAGAGTTTTTGTTTTCTTCAGATAAATACCCAAGAGTGGAATTGCTGGATCATATAGTATTACTATTTTTAATTTCTTGAAGAATCTCCCTAGTGTTTTCTGTAGTGGCAACAACAATTTACATTCCTACTAATGGTGCACAGGGGTGGTTTGGTTTTTACCAGTTTTAGGTTGAAAACTGTTTGGATCAACTTTAACCATTGTAATATAATTTCTCTGGAAATTAGTCTGTTTTAGAACTTTTAGAAGGGCCTTCCCTGGTGGCCTAGTGGTAAAGAATCCCCTGCCAATGCAGGGGACAAGGGTTCAATCCCTGGGTCAGGAAGATCCCCTGGAGAAGGAAATGGCAACCCACTCAGGATAATTGCCTGGGAAAACCATGGACAGAGGAGCTGGGTGGGTTATAGTCAATGGGATCACAAAGAGTTAGATGTGACTTAGTGACTAAACAACAAATAACTTTTAGAACACAGTTAAGGAGAAGGCTTCCCTTCTGGCTCAGACAGTAAAGCGTCTGCCTGCAATATGGGAGACCCAGGTTCGATCCCTGGGTCAGGAAGATCCTCTGGAGAAGGAAATGGCAACCCACTCCAGTACGCTTGCCTGGAAAATCCCATGGACAGAGGACACTAGTATGCTACAGTCCATGGGGTTGCAAAGAGTCAGACATGACTGAGCGACTTCAATTTCCTTTCCAATTTCCTTTAAGGAGAAGGCAATGGCACCCCACTCCAGTACTCTTGCCTGGAAAATCCCATGGACAGAGGAGCCTGGTAGGCTGCAGCCCATGGGGTCGCTAAGAGTTGGACACAACTGATCGACTTCACTTTCACTTTTCACTTTCATGCATTGGAGAAGGAAATGGCAACCCACAGTGTTCTTGCCTGGAGAATCCCAGGGACGGGGGAGCCTGGTGGGCTGCTGTCTATGGGGTCGCACAGAGTCGGACACGACTGAAGTGACTTAGCAGCAGCAGCAGCAGATGAGTAACTATCGGTTTTAAAAAAAAATGCAGTAATGGGGCAAGGTGGTGATGGATGAATAAATAAAAGTAAAAAATAGTCCAGGATGTTGTAGAAATCATTCAGATGAAACTTCAAACAGGAAAAAAGTCTTAACTCATGGACTCAGATTAAAAATTCATCCCATCATGCGGAAAGGGCTTATGCAATTTTTTGATAAGCCCTTTTTTTTTACCTTCCTCCCTTTTCCTTTTTTTTCCCTCCCTTTATAGAACTAAATATGTCTGGCTCTTTGATTTTATTGCCAGACTAAAGTTAGCCCATAGTGATCTGGCAACTACATATTCAAAGGGAGGGAAACATTATGGTAAGTAGTTACACCCCTCATTATCTAAATCTGTGTGAACTGGGTTATCATACATCCCTGTTTGCCTGGGGATAGTCTCAGTGTTTACATCTGTTATTTGTGTGTACTTATTAATATCTCTCCCTTTTACTCTCAGGTTTCTGGTTTAGATGATGGGTTTTTATGGCCATACATTTTTATAAATGATATGCATTTATTTCAAATACCAGTCTGTATAGAGTCAGTAATGATATTAACTCTAAACAGAACCATTGTCTGGTTTTCTTCCTCCTTCTGCAAGTTCCTCTCTAAGGTCCTTCTTTATGTTCTTGTCATCATCAGTGTTTTGTACCTTTATTGATTTAAATCTATAGTATCTCTTCCATGTCTATTTCCATAAGTACTTGGTGCCACTCTTACATATAGAGTTCAAATTAAGATATTGAATAAATGACTTTGCATTATGGTTGAAAACATAATTAGCGGAGCCCTTTGTGGACCTGGTAAAATTCCTGGGTGGTTGTTACTGTTTTCAGGGATAAAACAGTGATATGGAAGATAAAAAGGAAAGAAAAAAGATTAGGGTATTGAGTATAAAACAAGAAATTTTCAAAAAATAATTTTGTTTGGATTTGTGTTTGTTGTTAGGCATGGTAACTAGGTATTGTTTTGTGCTAGCTTACCTTATTTTGCTATAAAATTCAAGTAAAGATTTACATTAAAATTTTTTATTTTAATAAAATACTAAATCCTAAGCAAATTTATTTTTATTTCAATTTTGTATATTATAACCTTTATTATTACTGTATATGAATTGCATTATATACAGAGTATAAAATGATGAGAGTAATACTTATATGATGTGCTATTTTAAAATCATTAATGTTTTTAGCCAAGTTACTTGTCACTTCATAGGCTATGAGAAATTTCAAACCTGTATACTGAAATGGAAACTTTATACTGACAGGTAATTCTATAATTTTTATTTTACAGGTCATGTAATGTTTGCAGAAATAAAAATGGAGAATGGAAAGTCAAAAGGCTGTGGAACGGTCAGATTTGACTCCCCAGAATCAGCTGAAAAAGCCTGCAGAATAATGAATGGCATAAAAATCAGTGGCAGAGAAATTGATGTTCGCTTGGATCGTAATGCATAATTTGAAACCACGGTTGGAACATTCTTACATCTGTTTTGCTGAATCTCCTAGTAAACATCATTTTTTAAAAGTAATACTGTCTGCTTACAAAAAGTTGTAAAAATGAACTTCTAAAACTCCCACCAGTTTTTTAACAGTATAGTGTTAAATATACTGTGTGATTTTTGTTAATCTCAAGTTTGGGTTTTTAAGACAGCAAGTCTGGTCATTCAGTTTAAATGAATGGTTATACTATTTTTAATGAAGTAAGCCATTTTCTTGTTATTTTCAGTTCTGCATAGTGGGATTTGTTTGTTAAAAGTGTCCCCAGCTTTTATCAACTTATTGTAAGGTAAAGCATAGATGGTTTTTTCCAAAACTTCTGTTTAATATATGTAATTGTCCTTGAAAAGAAAGGGCTCAGACAAATTAGGATATGATTTTGATTGGCTTTAAATTACTTTTGTTGGTGATAAAAAACTACTGTAAGTAAGTTTTAGATTCTGAAGTTCAGAATATTTTTTATTTGAGTTAAATGAAGAAATGGAGGTTTTCTTCTCTGCCCTTCCCCATCATTCACATTTTCCACATAACACTGTTAACGTTAATCACCACAGCCCCTTATTTTATTGTTTCCAATAATTCCAAGTTCATATAGAACTGATAATGTTGTAAGCCCCAAGTACAGTAACAGACAGACTACTCCCAACTTTCTGTCTAGTTTCCAGCCATTGAGGTGAACTGCTAAGAAAAGGAAAACAATTGAAATGTTGAGAAAGATGGTTATGTAAGTTAGTCCTCTACTGTTCACTTCTACAGGAGCAGATGGATTTATAAATGCAGTTTTAATAAACCATGGAACACCTAGGCATAGCATATCAAAGACATTGGATCCCACGATGTTAGACATAGCCATATCTCCTTTGCCTGCAAAAAAAAGCATGTTGTTAAATGTGCATACCAATACTGTATTTTATTAATAAGCTTCATAAGAAAAAACACTGGATACTTTTTCTGTTTGTTTTGGAAAATTGTATTAGAGCAAAAGTCTTACTGAATTTGTATTTTTAAATTTTAGGGGGTTAGTATTTAAAGTCTTAACATTTATTTATCTAATAATAATTATCCTTATTTATTAAACCATTTTTCAATAAGGTATATAGATTACTTGTTGCTTTTCATTCTAACATGGTTAATTACGATTTAATTCACATTTCAGGTGAATATTATTTAAGGGATTAGATTTAGTGAAATTAATTAAATAGTAAATGCTTCCTCTTGAGTTCTTTTTTCTTCAAAGTATGTTACTGAGGAAATACTTTAAAGGTATCTTTGCTCAATGTATTTCAGTCAGGCTTTTAAGAATGGGCACTGCAGCTTGAGGGACCCAGTTCTTACCTTTTCTTGCAACCAACACACTTGCGATCGTGTCTGGTATGCTTGTTCCTGCTGCTAATAAAGTAAGGCCCATTACTGTATCTGGAATTTCTAATGTTTCCCCTGTAACAAACATAGATATTATATATTACAAATCTTATAGATTCACTAACTGTTCTCTGCAGATATTTCTTTCCTGAAAAAGAAAATAGACATATTTAGATTTCAGAACCAATATGTACTTAGATTTTAGGTAGCAAAATAATATTGGTGAATTGGTAACCAAGGTAGCACAGATTTTTCATGACAGATGGTGATATTTAATACACAAAATTCTACCAAGGAATAATTTCCCTATGTGGTATGCTTATAGAAGTTTTGGATGTCCACTGTTATCAAGGCTGTTGCTTAAAATATGCCAATAAGATTGGTCATTTTCTCTTCTCCTTTTTAAAAACATTTCCTAAAAAGGTCAGATTTAAGCATATTATAGCTATTTTTAGGCTGTAAATGTGTTAACATGGTATGCATTTTTAAAGTTCTACTTTAGTGATATACCTTAGTTTAGGTGTTTCCTTTGGGAAATCATAAATCTGAGGAAAACAGAATAGGCTTCTACTTGAGTCTTTCTAACTTTGTGGTTCCGCTTTAATACCTCTGTTAAATCTGATGGCAGTTCATCGTTTTTCATAAATGTATCCATTTTGGGAAACAGAACTAGAATGTAACTGCTCTTTATATTGTAATTGAAAACTTGCTTTACAATTCTTTTTTTTTCTTCTTAAAATGTTAATTAAAAAAACTTCAGGTAGCATATTTATTGCATGCTTATATATTGCTAATGGAACTGTAATTGGTTGTTAATTTGTTACTGGTTTGCCAGAGTTCATATGTACATAAATAACACTAACATTTATCATCTTGGGGACTGTTCTGTGATCTAGTACTTGATTTTGTTCTTTTCTTGTTTTCCTAACATCAAATGTGACCTGGCTGAGAACATTTATGGAGAGCTTTAATATGCAGGCTTGGATTTTTCCATATTACTCATAAAAAAAGAAATATTCTTAGAATAGCATACTATTCTAAGTCATATATTAATTTGAGAAAAGTCAGAGGTCAGGAAACTTTTTTTTGAAAGGGTGAGATAGTAATTTTTTTAGGTTTTGTAGGCTATACAATCTCTGTTGCAGTTATTCAGCTCTGCCAGTGTAATGTGAAAGCGTTCATGGATAATATATAAATGGATGGGCTTGACTGTTCAGTAAAACTTAACTCGCAAAAACAGGAGACTCAGTGTTTGGGTACACAGGTGGTGGGTTGCTCACCTCTGATTAAGTCCATTCAGGTTAACCTTTTTGGGAGAAATTCCTGATTATTTTTTTTGTACATTGTTTATATTCAGTTTTTCCTTCTGAACTACGAATTCTTTGGGACTAGAGCTGATTATGGCCAGGTAGTAATAGTTAAATCTTAATCATGAAAGTAGTAGAAACTAAAATGAGACTTTATTTTTTACCCTTGTAATTCATTTTGTAGTACATTTATATTGCAATATTAAAAAACAAAATGTAATCCAGTTAAACAGTGAATACCCATTGTTTTCTCAAAACACTGGCACCTTGCCATATGTTAAAGTATGGGATGGCATTCAGTATAAAGACTATCTTGTGGACCCATGCAATGTGATTTAATTATTAGCAAAATAGAAATTCTGTGAATTTGACATCGTTTATAACATGTTCCTTTGACTTGTACCCCTGGGCTGTGTAATAGTGACCATATAGCTTGACATGTGGTATACACCTCACAAAACCTGAGTGAGCTTGTTGGTATATTAATATTTAATCTTTTTGTAAATAGCACTAATCTTTATTTTTAGTCTGCTGAAAAACAAATTTTCTCTTTAACTAGATTATACTTAGTGAATATATGCTGTTCTTATATACAACTGATTATTTTTAAATTGTGCTCTTAAGATATTATACATACCAGTTATTGTGACCATCCAAACCAGGATATATGTAAATGCAGATATCCACAGTGCTGACATAAAAAATGTTATCACAAAATACTTTCTCCAAAACTTTCTTCTACAATCTGGTGTGGTTAGAAAAAGTAGTATAATAATGGGAAGGGATAGTACCCAAAAAATTCTTTTTAAGTCGGCTTCAGGCATGTTGAAAACACTTGGCGGATCTGTTAAGGAAAAATTAAATGATTTTGAGTTTTCTCAAATGGCCAATTAAGTTAGAAATGTCCATTTAAGAAGCTATATTGAAATAAATTAGCTGTATCAGTTTTTAAGAGGCTATTTAAAACATTTGAATATCTCATTACTGATATTGCTGGCAAAAAGAAGCTAATTGAGACTTCAGGGCTGACTATAAAATGTGATATTCAGCATTTCTTGATTTGGGGTCTTAAATCCATCAGAGTGTTTAGGCTCATTCACTAAGTGTGTTAGAAACATAAATGTTTCTGAAGAGTCAGTTCAACATCTCTTGATTTTCTACAATGTGGATGGTTTTTAGTAACTTTTGCTTATGGGATTAACCTGGTGTCTTCCCTTAGCAACCCCAGTTGTCTCCACTTCCCAGTATTGATGATACCTCTAGCCTGCCCTATGTATCACAAAATGTATTCTTAGGGAGTAAAAGATAGCTATAGCATAATCTTTTTATTAAGTTGAATATTTCTGATTCTCAGGTGATTTTACGGGGCTTATTTCATCATTTTCTTTCATTAATTTACTAAACAAAATTCACCACAATTCTTAGAACCTTAAGAAAATTGGAAGTAGTATTGAATCTACAGTGTAACTTATAAAACTTGAGTATGTTTTTTAAATTCAATTTGTTCTATTAACTTGGTGGAAGAAGTCAATAATAATATATTAGATAAAAAGGAGACTTCACTTTAGATTGTTTAAAATTTGTATGGCACTTATAAAATATTGGGTTGGCCAAAAAGTTTGGTCGGTTTTTTCCATACCATCTTATGGAAAAAATTGAACAAACTTTTTGGCCAGTCCAATGTTTTGCCCATATATTAGGTCACATTAACACTAATACTAGTAAAATAACTCATAATTTTTTTTTTTTTTTTTGCCACATTGCAGCAAATGGGCCAGAAAGTAACAGATATAATTTTATTGTAATAAAAAAATGTTTGGACTGTTTTTTTTTAGTTTCTTGTTATAAAATTTAACTTAGAAATGTATACTTCTTGTACCTGAAAGACTAGAAACTATAATCTTTGTAAGAAGGGGAAAATTCATGTTTTAATTTTTTCAGATAATAAATTACTAAGTTCCTTGTCTAATGTACTAAATAAAATGCAGAATCTGTTTCTTAAAACCACTTTATTAAAAAAAAAAATCCCTAAATTTTTATTTCTGGCTGTAGCTGAATTTGACTTCCTATATACTAAACATGTTAGTTGCTCAGTCATGTCTGACTCTTTGCAGTCTCATGGACTGTAGCCCTGACAGGCTTCTCTGTCCATGGGATTCTCCAGGCAAGAATACTGCAGTGGGTAGGTCATTCTTTTCCCCAGGGGATCTTGGAGGAGGGCATGGAAACCCACTGCAGTATTTTTGCCTGGAGAATCCCATGGGCAGAGGAGTCTGGTGGGCTACAGTCCATCAAGTCTCAAAGAGTCAGACATGACTGAAGCGACTTAGCATACATACTATAAACATTTATTTACATGTTTTGCTACTGCTTCACATGTTTAAAATTCAGCTGTCTCCTTCCTACTTTTTCTTCACACCAGCTCTTCCTAAATTCCTAGATTTGTAAGTGGTATTCTCATTTTACTTTGTCATGATCAAAAGCCTCAGAATTATCTCTGCTCCCATGTAGCCCTTCAGTTGCCTGGTCTTGGTGATGCTTCCTCTGCATTGTCTCACATCTATTTTCTTGTATTCCCACTGCCTTCACCTTGTCTAAGCATCTGTTAAACACATCAGTTGGTCTAGCAGCATGTCTTTTATCTCATATTTCAGTTCTGATAATTTCTCTGCAAACCTGCAAATGCTATTGATCTAGCATTTAAGACTGTCGTATTCCTTCCTATCCACCTTTCTTCTGCTTCCATTCTGCACATTCAGTCCTCCAGTTATGTTAGTACTTGACAAGCCTTTTTCCCATGTTATTTCTTTATCAATCCATGGAATGCTTTTTACTCTTAGCTCTGCATCATTTACTTATGACATATGAAGTCTGATAAAACTTCAGTAGCTATTACCGTAAATCAATTTGTTAAAATCTTACTGTTCTACAAGGCTTAGTTTGTCTCTGTGATAATCTTTCCTATCTGACCATCCTCATCAAATTTTTTTTACCATCTGTCCCATTTAGGAACTATGTTTATACTTTATTTCTTTCTCTATACAGTATTTAAATGTTCATATTTTAGCTATTTTGTTTTTTTTTCTGAAATATTTGGAAACTTCTTTAAGGATAGGTCTGCCTCTTGATCATCTCTAAATTCCCATAGTATTTTTAAAGTAGTAAGTATATAGTACTTGCCGAATTGAAATGAAATTAAGTTTTGCTAGTAACAGACTTAACAGTGGTCATGATGGGGTTATTACCTTCACAAACCTGACTAAGACCATGTAAACTTAAAGAAAGTTGGGAGTAGCCAGAATCTTCATGAAATATTCCACTGTCAGTTCTTGATTGCCTACGGATGAATGGTTGATCCTCTTCTTCCCATCCCATCAGTAGCTGTTGTTCACTTCTCTCTTCTATTGCTTTGACAAGACAGGTACAGCAAGGACTGCATTTCTTTATAATATATTGGTTAATTTTAATGTCAAAACACAGCACCACAACATATAATCCGTATATCAAAAGCAGTAAAGTTCCTTCATACCTATAAATTAGAGAAATTTGTGTGGTTTTCAATTTAAAGTGAAAGTTATTTTAGAGTTAGTAGTTTTGGGGCAGTATCTGCTTAACTTTCTAATGAAACAATAGAACAGAAGTATTCTAGATACATTTTGATTTTATAGATGTGTCCAGATTTGGTTACAACATTATTAAAGACTTACTGATTGATGAAAGTTCGACACTGTCCTTTTTGTATTTTAAAAACAAGGATTATAAACTCATTCTTAATTTGTAGAATCTTTCAAAATAGCAAGCATAGAAAGTTCTTTGAAAATGTGTGTTAGTTACTTAGTCGTGTCCGAATATTTTTCCTTTAAATGTACCAGTCTCTCAAATCATGCAGGAAACAAAAGGTCCAGTTACTAACCATTGTTAGGATAACACCAGCTTTTATAACTGCCCATGTATTTACCTTAATTGAGATCTTCATTTCTCCATAAGCCTTCAAGTTACTGTCTAGTGTCCCTTCATTTCACCTTGCACACCTCCCTTGAATGTTATTTGCAAGGAACATCTAGTGGTAAGGAGCTCCCTCAATTTTTGTTTAGCTTGACATCTCTTAATTCCACCCTCACTATTGAAGGACCGTTTTGCCAGATATGGGACTCAGTTGACTTTTTTTTTCATTTAGCACTTTGAATGTATCTGCCCACTGCCTTCTGGCCTCTGAAAGTTAAATCTGTTTATAATCTTATTGAGGTCCCTTGTATGAGATGATTCACTTCTCTCTTGATGCTTTCAAGGTTCTCTTTGTTTTTGAAAGTTTGACTATAGTGTGTCTCAGTGTGGATATGAGTTCATCTTACCTGAAGTCTACTGAGCTTCTTGGATATTTGTATTCATGAAGTGAAGTGAAAGTGTAGGCCGCTCAGTCCTGTACAACTCTTTCCAACCCCACGGACAGTAGCCCACTAGGCCCCTCTGTCCATGGGATTCTCTGGGCAAGGATACTGGAGTGGGTTGCCATTGCCTTCTCCAGGGGATCTTCCCAACCCAGGGATCAAACCTGAGTCTCCAGCACTACAGGCAGATTCTTTACCCTCTGAGCCACCTGGGAAGCCCTATTTGAAAATAATAGTAATTACAGATTTTCAAAGTGAAAGTGAAACTAATGAATAGTGATGGGGCTTCTCCACTTAAGTTCATTGAAAAAACAATAATTACAAGAATATAGTATCCCTTCATTTCAGTTGTTCTGGTATAGGAATTCTGTGCTAAATCAGAATATGTTAGACGGGCTGAAGCTTTTCAATTTGCTATACTGAGATTTTTTGATGATTTTAATGTAAATGAGTTTGGCTTGCACCATTTTCCTATACTCTGGTTTGCTATTTAGAGAGGTTTGATTATCTGATATCATCACATTTGAACCTTGCATTTACCTTTTATTTTATAGCTAGTGAATCACTGCTACAGCTTGAAAGCACAGAGTTCTTGATATCCCTAATGAAAGGAGCATTAGCTTGGATACTCCCACAGTCATTGTCCCCTGGCAGACAACTGCTAAGTCCCAGAAGCACTTCTGTTGTAACCAACAGTCTTTCCTTGGGAGACAGACTAGATGTCAGAAAGATTCACTTTGAAAATTTACTCCCTGCTAGGTTTGAAGTTTCTTGATAGCAGGTATTAGAGCAGCATTGCCAAATGGCACCCCTCTAGTATTCCAGAGGGGTGCTATTGACCTCCACCATCAGGCAATGTACAGTCTGTGTGTCTATGTTTGACATTTATTCATCTGTTAAGACTCATCTCATAGTGATCAATACCTAACAAATACCTGGTATGTGTTAGCTGAAAAAGTGACTGTTTCCATTTTCTTAGAACGACAAGGCATGGGGAGATTATAAATAAAACAAATAGTTTTTAGTCTTGAAACCTAAAACATTTTTAATTTTTAGAGGAAGAGGGCTATAGTTCTCTTACTAAATGAACATCAGGGAAAAAGTTGGAGGAATTTAAAGGGACTTTGTTTCTTTGTTATCTCTAATTGTGTGATCATGGCCACTTCTAACTGAGGAAAGGTAAACAACCCAATAGAGGAAAAAGCCACCTCTTGGGGCTTTAACAAACATCTAAAATTTGGAAGCTTTCTGAGAAGGTAGTCAGTAGGGAAAAAGAAGGATGGTAACATCTGCTGGTTAGACAAAAAGGAAGACTGATTTGACTGAAAAATTGCAAAGGGAGAACAACCCCACCAGCAATTGTGATGACGAGGTTAGCTCAGAGATCTCCAGGAAAATGTATGAAAGGGGTAGATAATTAAGAATGAAAGAAATAACATTTCTGAAAAAAAGTTACTAAACTAGAATTTTATAAAAGTACTCTCTGTCATTGTTTTACATAAGAGTAATGATCTTTTCAAGCTTACCAGTAAACTTGGTTGTCAAATATTATGGCAAGAAGTGCTGCTACGCTGATAGCATATGCCGCACAGTCTCTGAATAGGGGCCAACATGATAGCCTTGAAACCTGTAAAAATAATTAATGTTTCCATTACACTGTTACTTCTTCAAGTACTTGCTTAGTGTAATACTAAAATTATTTGTATATTTGTAGTTAAACATTGTTATCTTTTACATATTGCTTTTAGAGAAAGGAATTTTAAGAAAAATTGTGTTTCTAAACCTAGTCTGATTTTCATAAATTTGACCAAGAGGTATTTGTGGGTTAACTTAAAATTGAATACATGTTGTTTTTCTACTGATTAATAAACTTAATTGAACACATTCCTAGTGCCTTGTTTGTTCCAGACTATCAACAGTTCTTTTGTTTTTCTTTGTCTTTTTTTTATAAATTTATTTTTTAATTGAAGGATAATTGCTTTACAGAATTTTGTTCTTTTCTGTCAAACTCTGTCAAATTCTGTTATTTTCTGTTATTTCTGTGGATGAACCTAGAGCCTATTATACAGAGTGAAGTAAACCAGAAAGAGATAAATATCATATACTAACGTGTATATATAGAATCTAGAAAAATGGTACTGAAGAGCAGGGAAGCAGTGGAGAAACAGACATGGAAAGTAGACTTATGGACATGGGGAGAGGGTGGAGAGGGTGAGATGTATGGAGAAAGTAACATGGAAACATTACCACATGTAAAATAGATAGCCAACGGGAACTTGCTGTATGTCTCAGGAAACTCAAACGGGCTCTGTATCAACCTAGAGGTGTGGGATGGGAAGGGAGATGGGAGGGAGGTTCAAAAGGCAGGGGATATATGTATACCTGTGGCTGATTCATGTTGTGGTTTGACAATAAGCAGTTCTTATAATTTGTCAAGACTATATTTTGTTGAATAAAGTTTTCTTACGTACCACATTAGATAGTAAGCCACAGGCTGCACAGATACCAAGGAGGTTATAGATTGCAGATCCAAGAATGGTGCTAATGCCAATATCGCCCTTTGTGATAAATACACCTATGAGCCAGATAGTAGCTAAGTTAGTGTTGACTTGGAGAAGATCAAATAACACCAATTAAGCAAAAAAATAAAAGGAGTGGTATTTACCTAGGAAAGCAGTAACTAATTCAGGAGCTGAACTACCGGCTGCCATAAAAGTTGCACCTGCAACATCCTGGGACAGTCCTAAGGCTGAAGACAAATGAAATTATATTAAGCCTGGTAAAGTGACAAATGGGAGAGCATGTTCTCATAACTAAATAGATACCAAAGCTACATTTTCATAGAAAGCCATTGATACTAACTTCAACTGGAAAACAGCCAACACAGGCAGCCTTCTAGGCATTATTTACCCTATATCAGAAAGTTAAAATTAGAATGAAAATTCAGTTTCCAAGCCATTGATAGCAATCCTTTGTCAATGTTTATTGTTTAGTATATTATTGATTTTTGACAGTCTTCCCAGACCCTCAAACTCTGGTGTGCTTGGTTGAGTCCCTGTCACCTGTAGTCAGTATTTCCTTATTCTTACCTGTAGGACCATTACCTGTTGCTCACTCTCCAGTCCACCTCAAGTTCTACTTCTCTACTGAGATATCTGCCTTTGACATTACTGATTTCTTTTTTGTTGGTGGCGTAGCAGGTTGAATTTTATAAAAATAGCTACAATATTTCTGCCCACATGGTTTTCCAGAACCTGTCCGTTCCCTGTCAAACAAACTAAAACAAAAAACAAGGTAGAGTTTATGTATTTTGAGCCTAGAAGAGCCTTTGTGACTGCTGAAAGTATGACAGAACCACATGCCTGAAGCTAGGACATAAAAGGTGAAAAAGCTTTCTAATGGTTCTCTCTCTCGGGACATTTGCTTCAGAGCCCTAAGCTACCACATAAAATCCCTGGCTGCCATATAGGAAAGACCTTGTGAAGAGCCCACATAGAGATGCCCCAGGAAGCCCTGCTGTTTCAGCCCCTCAGTTTTGAATCCTTCCGTCCCAGCACCAGACATGTGAAGGAGGGAGCTTTCAGATAATTATAGTCCTTTTTCTGAATATCACTGCATGAAAGACCTCAAGCAAGAACCATCCAGCTGAGGCCAGTAAACCCTTAAAGCTATGAGAAGTCTGAAATGATTGTTCTTTTAAGCCCCTAGTTTTGGGGTGATTTCATAAGCCATTGATAACTGGAACACCTGACTATTATTTATCTATTTGTTGTATTTATTGACCACCTACTGTACCAGATGCTTTTTTTATGTGATAGGAATGTGGCAGTCACAAAACAGACAAACATTTTCTCTTCTGGAATTTAATTTCAGTGAGAGTAAACAGCCAAGAAAAAAATATTGTGTTAGAAGGAGCAAAAGTTAGGTGTGAAGTTGCTCAGTCATGTCCAACTCTTTGTGACCCCATGGACTATAGCCTACCAGGTTCCTCTGTCCATGGGATTTTCCAGGCACGAATTCTGGAGTGGGTTGCCATTTCCTCCTCCAGGAGATCTTCCCGACCCAGGGATTGAACCCGGGTCTCCTGCATTGTAGGCAGATGCTTTACCATCTGAGCCACCAGGGAAGCTCAAAAATCAGGAAGGTGGATATAAAATTTCATGGAGGAAAGACTGTAATTTTAGATTGGGTAACCAGAAAGGACTTCCCCAAGATGCTAACAAAGTGAGGGAGTAGCCACACATAGACCTGGGAGTAATATAGGCAGATGGAATGCGTGCAAAGGTTTTGAGGTAGACGTTAGCCTATGTGTTCAAGAAACAGAGAAAGGCCAGAGTATCTGGAATGCAGTGTGTGAAGGAGCTGTAGATGATGAAGTCAAAGGTGAGAGAGAGCCAGATCATATAAAGCCTTGTGGATCCTAGCAAGCACTTGGGCTTTCATTGTGAAAAATGTGAGAAGTGCTTGGAAAGATGGGCTTCCCTGGTAGCTCAGCCAGTAAAGAATCAGCCTGCAAGGCAGGAAACCCCGGTTCAATTCCTGGGACAGGAAGATCTGCTGGAGAAGGGATAGGCTACCCACTCCAGTATTCTTGGGCTTCCTTGGTGGCTCAGCTGTTAATAAATCTGCCTGCAGTTCAGGAGATCTGGGTTGGGAAGATCTGAGTTTGATCCCTGGGTTGGGAAGATCCATGGGGTCACAAAGTCCATGGGGTCACTTGGGGTCCATGGGGTCACAAAGAGTTGGACACGACTGAGTGACTTTCACTTTCACTTTCAGAAAGACATCTAGTGTTGCTTGCTGGTGATACCAGCCACAGTCATCTTTTTTACCCTCATGAGGCTATCTGGTCTCAGTGGTCCAACCAGCTCTAGTCTGAACTGTTTTGCTACCTGTTATGCCTCCACTGGGAAAAATCCTCTCAGGATGGAGTTAACCAAATCCAAGTTCTCTATCCTATTTGCCTTTGGTCATGTTGCTTGATGAACACTACTTGTGGTGACTAATGAAGGGACAGAAGTAATAATTTACGTAAGTTATATTTCATAGCATTTCTTTAACTGGTTAGAGTGATTTTGCATATATATATAGTATTTATACTTTTACTACAACTCTGATACATAGTAGGTCCAGTTGGTTTTAAAACTTAGAAAAGATGAAGCATATCGTTCTATTAACTTCTTAAAAATTTTATCTATGAATTAATATATTCATTGCATACAATTCACTTTCATATACATAATTTAATCATCTCAGCTATTCTCGGAAATGAGTGTTAGTTGCTCAGTTGTGTCCTACTCTTTGTGGCCCCATGGACTGTAGCCTGCCAGGCTTCTCTGTTCATGAGATTCTCCAGGCAAGAATACTGGAGTGGGCATCCATTCCCTTCCCCAGGGCATCTTCTCAACTCGGCTCAAATCCAGGTCTCCTGCATTGCAGGCAGATTCTTTACCATCTGAGCCACCGGGGAAGTTCTTAGATATGAGTTGTGGTATTTCCATTTCACATATAAAAAACAGATAACCAGAAGGTTAAGTAACTTAAAGTTACATGGAAAGTAAGGGTCTTAAATGTGAGGAGTTTGGGTGTAAACCCCAAGTCTGTTGATTCTAAGCATGAAACATGAAAGTGAAAGTCACTCAGTCGTGTCCCACTTTTTGTGACCCATGGACTATACAGTCCATGGAATTCTCCAGGCCAGGATACTGGAGTGGGTAGCCTTTCCCTTCACCAGGGGATCTTCCCAACCCAGGGATGGAACCCAGGTCTCCCGCGTTGCAGGCGGATTCTTTACCCGCTGAGCTATACCTAAGTCCAGTGCTATTTCTTTTTCACCACAGAAACTCAGGATCAGAAAGGCACTGAGGCAATTGTAGGATGGGAGGTGCTTGAATCATTTTCTTCCCTTCCTCGTGGCACTGGTACATAACTTGGCCCATTGTATTCTTTTCTAGGGGGAAAAATAGCTAGTGAGAGTTAGTAATAATTCAGAAGTGTTCTAGCATATTCCAGAGAATGTATAAATCTAGTGATATTACCATGAATTCTTGAATGAAATCAGGGCTAACTAATACATGGAGGAAATTGAAAAAAGAACAAAATATCTTAAACTGTCTAAACTTGGGGCAGCTGAAGAGTGATTGGCTGATCTTCGTCTAATGCTGGCTGAAGAATGCTTCATTAGAAAAATTCAATCTGGAGAGAGAAAAAGTGATCCATCTGGCTATTGCAAGGTAAGAAAATAAGTGACCCTTCTGAACAATTTCCTTCTCAAAAGGCAATAACAAAAGCTTGTTGCTATTCACTGGGCTCTATTTGAGTTATGAAAAGAAGAGCTCTCTACAGATGGATGTATAAAACTTCAAAGATATTTTAACAAGTTATATCTTAAGGTTCTAAGCATATTTTGTAGAATGGTTTATACCTTTGAACTTTAGAATCGACTGGCTTTGTCTTCACTGACCTTTGGGTAGCATTTCTCTCTGTTATAGTTTATTATTAAAGATAAATTGTTCTGTTCTCCCCCCACCCCAGAGCTATTATTTTTTTTCCCTCTCTATTACTCTAAAGGACTAATCATATTTCCTTGAGGATATAGTAGAAATGTTCAAGGTGAGTTTTCTTTATAGGTTTGGATATTACATTGGTTATATAAAGTGCAACTTTATGATAATGAACTGATTACTGATTACAGACTTTTTCGTAAGCATGTTCTCTTCTCTGATACCATGCTGCAAAGTTTATAACCATCTTTGCAAATCTTTTTCTAGAAATATAATATAGAAAAAGAGTTTTAAACTAAAATGGAAACCTGGCTTCTGGCCCTGCCAGTACCTTAATGTGAGAATTTAGATAAGTCATTCAGACAAGGCTTGTATTTTGGCATCTGTAAGAGGGTTGGAATATACAAATCTTTAAGGTATCTTCTAATTTGTATCAATTTAAAAAAGTATAAAATATGAATTCTATGCCTTACGCCTCTGGACCACCTCTTATTGTTAGATAAATTCCTTTTATAATTAAAACCCCTATGTTAACTGAAAATTTAGAAGATAGAGGAGAAAACAGATGGGAGGGAGCATCATTTATACTTTTATCATTGTATTTTAACTGCTGCTACCTTTTAAAAAATATAGTTTCAGTTCTTTTCACATGTAAATTTAACAGAGTTACAAGACTAGGCTATAAGCAATTTGGTGTCTTCTGGCACAATTTTATAAAGTCCTCAGTGATAGCAAATTTTTATGCTTCGTGAATGGATTTGAGTTTTGAAAGGAATTAAAAGTCATTCAGACCCAATTCTAGTGACTATGGTGGGTAGTCATGCTGAGTAATTCTACTTAGGGTTCAAAATGAAGTATGACAGCAAACCAGTGTTTTTTATGATTTGCAAAATTGGTTCTGACATTAATTTCAAATATATTTCTAGAAATATTTTGAGTAAAGTCAGCATCACTGGAATAAATGCCTAGCCTCTCCATGCACAATTGCATCTATATGCTCTGTGATGCTTCTAATAGTAAATAAAAACATTTTGAGTACTTTATAGTTATCATCTCATATCTTGTCTGAGCCATAACGGAACAAATTCTGAAGCCCTGTATAATGTTTTGAAAAGCCCAATTCCACTGGAAAAGGACGCCCCCATGCCCTAATCTAACAGCTATAATATTAATTAGTTTCCACTTGCTGTAAGTCAATCATATAAAGCCACATGCAAGACTTTTTGTCTCCAAAGCTCACAATTACCTGAGTTTTGTTTCCATAACTTGCTCAAGGTCACATAGGTAGTAGTTGCAGAGATGGGATGGGCACTTAGATCTTTTTGAGTTGAAAAAGCTGCTCTTTCTGTTATCCATGAAGGTAAGTGAAGAGATTTAATGCAAGCTTTATTATTATTATTGCCTGTCTCTACGATAGCATTTTGGTAATATCCAGACCACTTGACATTTATTTATCTTTGTATACGTAAGGTAGATTTAGATGCAATCCAAAGTAACCACAATGTATTTATTTATATTTTAAATTCAGATTAGTTTAGATCAGAGGAAAAAGAAAAGCAAAGAGGATGAAAATGCTCTTAAGAGGAGAGCCTGTGTGGCTGGGAGGAAGCACTCTTCTTAGATTCTTTGTTCTTGGGGAAGGCTTTGCCTCTGTAAATTTCATAAGGATTAAGAATCAAACAATCCCCTGAAACTGTCGGCTATCCAAATGCCATACTCACAGAATTATTTGACTCCCTTTCAATTTTATCAATTTAGAATCAATTCTACCTGGAATTAAAACTTGTATTTCTTTCTTATTGTCTGCTTCTGAAACATAAAATAGAACATGGACAAATATTAGTTCAAAGCAGAATGAATAAAAAGAATTTTTAATAAAAAAGTAAATATTTTATTTAAGTATGTTTCCCAAAACCTTGTTAAGATCATTTTCACTTAAGACATGTTATACTTCAAAGGATCAACATGGTGGAGGGATTAGAGTGTCAACTGAATAGCATATTAGTGTAACATTTAAGACGAAAAATTTCATAATCAGCTCATTGTGGACTTTAGGCAGTATCAAGTGACCGACCAATCACTAGGGGTTCTCAGTTTTCTCTGTAGTTAGCCTCAGAAAAGTTAAAGAAAGGTACTCTAAACAGTGATGAAATAACTCTAGGAGATCCCCATTACATATTAAAATGATATGTAAAGGATTTGTTTTGGCTTTCTGCTGAACTTTTGTGTTTCTAAAAATGAACTGCTTATAAAGATGAGAGGTAATCGTCCTACTATGGGCTGTAAATTAATATAGTTTCTATTATATACAAATGTGTTCAAAGAATCATCTTTAGCCTCTTTTCCTTTAGAACTTAAATGGATAAAAGAGAAGATAAGATTAAAGGAAGGTGGTATAGCAACAGCATTTTCTCATATTGGATCTACTTGGTTAAGATCACAACAAAATGTCTCAGGATTTGTGTGTTCTTGCTTTCCTAGTGTTGAGATGCGAAGGAGAGGTTATATGACTTTAATGATCATGAGTAGAGCAAGAAAGAGAAAGATCCTTGGTGGAAGCCTCAAGTGGTAGTGGTTCTAGAGGTAACTGACAGACCAATGTATATACAACCAATGTGTATAGCTACAGACAGACAAAGCACTCATGTGTCTAAGCTGGGCCTGACCAGAGTATCAGCCAGAGGCTCTGTCCTCTACCACCTCCAACATATCCCCTGCACGGAGACTGCAGTCCCAGCCACTTCTAGAGTTCACCATGCTGAAGCCCCTTGTGCTAATAACCAAATGAACCCCTGTCAGTGATTGGAAGAGTGGATCATGGGACGATGGGGCTGGGGTGGGCCAGGGCCGGCCGATTCAACCACTGCATCCTAGATTGGAACTCAGACGTGTACTCCACAGAATGTCATTGAATCAAACATGATGGTTTGGTTCCACAGTACGATGCTATAATTTCGTACATCGTAAACAAAATGCTTAGTTCTCGTATTAATTATAACATTAATTTACAACCCCCAGTAGGTTGCTGAAATTCTTAACTGATGTTTTATTTTTTTTTTAATTTAATTTTATTTTTAAACTTTACAATATTGTATTAGTTTTGTCAAATATCAAAATGAATCCGCCACAGGTATACCTGTGTTCCCCATCCTGAACCCTCCTCCCTCCTCTCTCCCCATACCCTCCCTCTGGGTTGTCCCAGTGCACCAGCCCCAAGCATCCAGCATCGTGCATCGAACCTGGACTGGCGACTCGTTTCATACATGATATACATGTTTCAATGCCATTCTCCCAAATCTCCCCACCCTCTCCCTCTCCCACAGAGTCCATAAGACTGTTCTATACATCAGTGTCTCTTTTACTGTCTCGTACACAAAGCCACAGTTATCAAGACAGTATGGTACTGGCACAAAGGCAGAAATATTGATCAATGGAACAAAATAGAAAGCCCAGAGATAAATCCACGCACATATGGACACCTTATCTTTGACAAAGAAGGCAAGAATATACAATGGATTAAAGACAATCTCTTTAACAAGTGGTGCTGGGAAAACTGGTCAACCACTTGTAAAAGAATGAAACTAGAACACTTTCTAACACCATACACAAAAATAAACTCAAAATGGATTAAAGATCTCAACGTAAGACCAGAAACTATAAAACTCCTAGAGGAGAACATAGGCAAAACACTCCGACATACATCACAGCAGGATCCTCTATGACCCACCTCCCAGAATATTGGAAATAAAAGCAAAAATAAACAAATGGGACCTAATTAAACTTAAAAGCTTCTGCACAACAAAGGAAACTATTAGCAAGGTGAAAAGGCAGCCTTCAGAATGGGAGAAAATAATAGCAAATGAAGCAACGGACAAACAACTAATCTCAAAAATATACAAGCAACTCCTACAGCTCAACTCCAGAAAAATTAACTGATGTTTTAAAATGACTCAGTAGATTCTCATTATTTTGTAGTATACTTCCTCTGTAGTTACAATGACTATTTGATGTATTTTTCAACCAAAATTTTTGGTGCCCTTGGGTGGAAAATACCTTTTAAAATTATTTAAATAGAACAGTTCTTCTGAAACAACCATATTATGACAGCTAATCTCAAATAAGGATGTGTAAAATTATATTATATAGCAATTGAAAACATTCTTGGGTTTTGACATTAAAGAGACCAGGGCTCTCCTGTGTACTGGCTCTGTGTGTGTGTGTGTGTGTATGTTCAGTCATGTCCAACTCTCTGTGACCCCATGAACTGTAACCCACCAGGCTCCTCTGTCTATAGAATTTTCCAGGCAGGAATACTGGAATGGGTTGCCATTTCCTCCTCCAGGGAATCTTCCTGATTCAGGGATTAAACCTGCATCTCTTGTGTCTCTTGCATTGGCAGGCAGATTCTTTACCACTGTGCCACCTGGGAAGCCCTGTGCAGTCTTGAGAACTTGTATATTCTTTCAGCCCCAGTTTTTTCATTAGTAAAACCAATCTAATAGTCCCTACTTTGTAGGGTTTTTTGAAGAGCTAAAACCTTATATATTTAATTTAGAACCATGTTTGGTCTTCTATAATTGTTTATGAAAAATAACTATAATAAATACATAAGTAGTTAATAACATTCCAGTACAATGTATAATGCTCAGTAAATTATTTTGAGGATAATATTAATACTTATTTGTTGGGTGGGACTGTATAACTCATGCTCATCAAAGAACTATGGGGAAGTGTAAAGCATTTACAGACTTTCTGAAGCTAGTTTCTGTGGACGTAAACAGATCCCAGAGAGCCTGTTTTTTATTGCTGACGTCCTAATTTGGACAAGACCATGCTAAGGCCTTGAAAAGAGAAATGACAGAGTTAATTTATAGGCATTTAAAAATGAATCAAGCTAGCACTATTTCTATTTCATTTTGTTGCCAGTATTTTCAATACTCAAGACAGGGATCAATTCTTAGCAGCTGAAGATAGGCAGTGGTGTAGGCATCCATCAGTCACACATCCATAATAGCAACTGTGTTATATTTCAGAGCAAAAGGCAATTCACTTGAGAAATGCATGTTTGCTGATGATGTTCAAGGTAATCCCACAAGTGGCATGGTGGAAGTCGTTATTATAGATGTTTCATGAAGTTACTTATTATAGATGTTTCATGAAGTTACTTAAGATTATTTTGAAGTATCAATCTAAATTTTAATGAGGTGGTTTCTTCTGCAGGGCTAGAAACGTTATTTATTTATTTACCACTCCCAAGACAGGTTTTTATTAAAAAAAAATTCTGGATGGGTTCATTCTTTCAGTCAAGAAAGCAAAAAAAGGGGATGGGGATTTATTATTTTCCAGAAAAAGAAAGATTCTAAGTAGAGAGATAGTACCTTGAATTTTTAATTTCTTAGTTTTATATAATTAATATGATTTAGTTTTTCTAATGAAAAGTGTGGTATTGGCACAAACATAAATAGATCACTAGAGTATAGAGTTGAGGGTATAGATAATGGATCAACTTTTCATAAAACAGCAATGTATCTTATAGCAAAACAAATTCTTAGTGGAAAAAATAAAAATATTCAACATAAATAAATAAATGTTAAGAAAAGAAAAAACTATCAGTAGAAGAGAAGATGAAATTTTTTCCGACCTAGAGATAAAAGGTTTTTCTAGGTATAAAACCAAAAGAAGAATCATAAAGGAAAATATTTATAAATTTACCTATGTACACTTCAATGCAATAAACACACAAAATACAAAACCGAACAAACCAAAAAAAGCATATGATAGGAAAATTATGTTAGAAATTTATATTAGAAAAAATCTTGGAAATCAATAAGTAAAAGACAAATAACTCCCCTAATTAGAACATGGGCAAAAAAAACACAAGAACAAAACCACAAATTTCAGTACCTATGTAAAATGTTTAACATCACAAATAATAAGATAATGCAAATTTGATAAAATAAACTTCTATTTTAAAGCAATTAACAAAGACATTTAAGTGATATTATTTATGGTTTTCTGGAATGGAAGTTACCACACATTGTGGAGGTTTTTGCTGGCACACCTTTTGTACAATGTTTTTGGCAATGTATAAAATAAAGCTTAAAATAGGCATAGCTCTGCATCTTTGTCAGGAAATGGTCAGCGAAGTTTGCAGAGATTTGATACAAGTATGAACATTATGTAGGACAAAGAATTTAAAAATCAAATGTCTAATAAAACTAATAATTTAAAAAATTGTGATAAATTTCTACTGAGGGCTCATTTTGTATAAAAACCAGTGTTAGGTGCTGAAATCATTTACAGAAGCAGGAAGTATTGTGCTACCATTAAAAATCAAGTTTTTGAAGGCTATTTAATAATATGGGGAAATGTTCACAATAAAATAGTATCTTAGGAAAAAGAAACAGTCTCAGACTGTATGTGTAGCAATATCTAAAAGACTAAAAGGAAATATAGCAAATGACAACTGTGGGGATCTCTGGGGGATAGTAATGTAGGAAAGTTTATGCTTTTTCTTCTATTTTTCTTGCATTTCATCAATCTAAGTAAAATATTATGTTAATTTCTATTAAAGAAATGTCCATGTCAAATATAATATCAAAGTAAAACTGTGTATATAAATTAAATAATAATTATAATAAACTTACACTGACCTGTTCTATAAATATTTTGAATTAGAGAAATAAGTGTTGAGTGACTCCACTGTTGCCACATCCTGTTTTAAGTCCTAAGGATATTGCTATACTGCACTAACAAGAGAGAAAAGAGAGAAAATGACTTGCATTTCAGCAGGGGTGGGGGAAGGGGCCAGGGGAAAAGGGGAAAAAGGAGAGTCTACATTCATGCTTTTTCCCTCTGTGAAGAAGTGCTAGCAGTGTGTGTGTCTGGCGATGGGGAGAGGGCATGCTATTTCTGTGCAATCCTGGGAGTATGCAAGTGAGAAATCTAATCCTGAACTTCGACCTTCTCTGAAGTGAGCATGCTCAACCAGTTAAACTAATTAAACAGGAGACAGAGCCTGGAAATGCAGGCACTTTTGCTTAGTTACCATAATACATCACTGGTATCCTGATTTTAGGGACCAGTGCACCCATGTAAGGTCTATGCTCAGAATGCTGGGTGATACACATGATTCAAGAAACAGAACTAAAGGGCTTGGCAGATCTTATTTCCCAGAAACCAATAACTGAGCTTAATGTTTGATTACCTAATCCCTGAGGTCACTTTACATGAGATGCAGGACTTATTTATATATTTGTTGGTTCACTAACATGAATTAGTTTCCTTTCCCTCCTGATAGGATACTGGTAAAGGAAGAGGTAGAAGGGTGGTCCTTAAAGGCATTTATTTATCATCTACTATTTCTAAAAAGTTATAGAGATTTCAGAGTAAAAATTTAAAAAAAATTGAAGTATTTGATGGCAAGTATTAGGAGCCCAGTGTATTAGGAGTATACACCAAGTGCATGTGTATAAAATTTGAAACAGTTTACTAACAGCTAGACAATACAGCAGACAAACTGGCAGTTTTTAGACGTAGTCCGTATGATTGTTGCCTTATACCCATTAAAGATGCCCTGCTGTACATGAGCTACCAAGAAAAACCACAGTCAGGCCAGTTCCTCAAGGTACAGGACGCCACAACACAGACGTTAGTGTCCTGCAGCCAGGTAAGATGGGCAGGATTGTTACTGAGCTTCTCCAAACACAGGCATATATGTGTGTGGCATCACTATTCTGGGAAGTTATAGTGGAGATTTCCAGCTACTTACATTCACTGATGATTTCCAAGGATGGTAGGAAGTACTCATCGCAGACAATTGACACAGCCATGAACATGTAAAGGATAATTAGGAAGTAGATTATGATGCCTCCATCTGCACGTTCCTGTTTCGTGAAAAAGCCCTCAGGAAACTCCGATGATGGGGATATAACACACTGGGTGCTATTTCCTGGTAAGGAAAAGGAGGTGAAACTGAAGGATATTGAAGTCACGCATTCCAAGCCCACAAAGAGAAATTCCTTAAGAAAATAGTAAGTGTGGGGTTTCTGGGTGGAATTTTAAGAACTCTGGTGAAAATGTATAAATCTCTTTTGACTATGATATAATTATAGATCCTTAAAAATATTAGTCTTTGGGACCCAAAAGAGGTGTTTTAATAAAATAAAATAAAGATAGTGGATGAATTTAAAAGAAGAAATAATGAAATCAGTTTTCCTTGTCTACTTCAACTCTAAAACGGAATTCTGAACCCCTTTTCCTCCTAAACTAGAAACTATATATCTGAAGATAAAAATTTCTAATATCCGTGCAATCTCATTTTCCCATTTCAGAGCCCAAGTTGTCCACAAATCTCAAGGCTCACAGAGAATCATTAATTGTTGCAGAGAGAATTTCTAGGATGAAAGATTCCTTTTTCTGTGATGAAGTCTCCAGCAATAACATCTGAAGGACTGAAAGTGTTTGATATCCTACCAAACGCTAAAATAATCTAAACGCTCAGTCGTGTCGACTCTTTGCGACTGCATGGACTATAGCCCGCCAGGCTCTTCTGTCCAAGGAATTTTTCAGGCAAGAATATTGGAGCGGGTTGACATTTCCTACTCCAGGGGATCTTTCCGACCCAGGAAAGATCAAATCAAATTTGCGTCTCTGGATTCTTTACCACTGCACCACCTGGGAAGCCCCACCAAATGCTAAAAATGAGAGCAAATACAGTGGCAAGCACGAGCAAAAGTAAGCCAAGTAAGAATTCCCCTCTCTTTGTTTATTTGTATGTGGCGGCAGCAGCAGGGGTGGCTGACCCCAGTGTCCACCTACCTGTAGCCCTTGGGAGACGCCGGGCCAGGGAGGCCCCCGGGGGAGGCAAGTGCGCAGTAGCCCAGAGGAGGCCGAGGAGCAGGGCCCGTCTTGCCCACCGTGGGCCCCCTTTGATCTGCATGCCAGTAGCAATGTTTCTGCAGCGTGCAGCCTTGGGAAGGGAGAAAAGGAGGATTAAGCTGGATCATGTGAGGAATCTCCTTCCTGCCCCATGCCCTGCCCAGGGCACATCACAGCAAGGCCAGCGCATGAGGGAGGGTGACTGGAGTCAGTCAAGCTACTCTGATCAGCAGCCATAAGCCTCAGAGAGGCTGGAAGAGGTGGAGAGGAGGGGGAGAGTCCCCTGACCCATGGTCCCTGAGGGCAGATCGAGGCAGCTTTATTCTTTGTCTTCATAGTGGCTTTGCTTTTTTTTTTTTTTAATTGAGGATAATTGCTTTACAGTATTGTTGCAGTTTCTGCCATACACCAAGGCAAATCAGTCATAATTCTATATATATAACCCTTCCCTGTGGAGCCTCCTTCTCCACTTCCAACCCACCCTCTAGGTCCTCACAGAGCTCCAGGCTGGGCTCCCTGTGTTATACAGTAGCTTCCCACTAGCTATCTATTTTGCATATGATAGTGTGTGTATGGCAATACTACTTTCTCAGTTTGTCTCACCCTCACCTTGCTGCTCTGTGTCCACAGGTCTGCTCCACGTCTGTGTCTTCACTCCTGCTGTGGGCTTTCTCCAGATTTCTAAGGACCTGAGTTTACAAGTGCTTCCACCTCTCTCTCCAGCCCTTCTAGAAGTTGTTGGAGCTGGTGTCTATGTGTTCTTTGGCTAAGTTTGTACCCTTTTATATTGCTGTTTTGGGGCCTTTCATTCTCTCTCCAGTTAGGGCTCCAAGCAGGGAGGTCATGAAGGAGGCTCCTATAATAATCTACTGGAGAAATGATGGTGACTTGAACCAGAGCAACAACAGTGGGGGAGCAGAGAAGCGGGCAGCTTCAAAAACTAGTAAGAGCCATAGTGGATGAAGGCTATTGATCATTGATTGGTTATGCTCTCTGCCAGAGGTTCGAAAATGCAAACTGGACACGCCAGTGAGTGTTTAAATATAAACTACTATCCTTCCTACTCAAGCATTTACTGGGCTTGCTGGAATGTTAAGAACTTCTGGCAGTGTGGTAACATATAGTAAACAGCACAGGCTCTGGAGCCAGACCTCTTGGTTTGAATCCTAGCATTGCTACTTACTAGCTATAAGACTTGGACACGCTATTTAACCTCTCTGCTCTTCTGTTCCATTCTCTGCAAAACAGGAAGGTTATAGTACCCTCTATTTGGGTTGTGTGAGGACTACATAAATGAATGTAATCTGCTTAGAACAGCCTCTGCCCCATGGTCAATGTTACCTAGCTATCTATTATCTGTCATGTTCAGTTCAGTTCAGTCACTCAGTCATGTCAGACTCTTTGCAACCCTATGGACTGCAGCACGCCAGGCTTCCCTGTCCTTCACCAACTCCTGGACCTTGCTCAAACTCATGTCCATTGAGTCGGTGATGCCATCCAACCATCGCATCCTCTGCCATCCCCTTCTCCTCCTGCCTTCATTGTTTCCCAGCATCAGGGTCTTTTCCAATGAATCAGTTCTTTGCATCAGGTGTATTATTATTGCTATTTTATTACTTTTGATTAAGATAGAAGCTTCTTGGCCATAAGGGAATTTTTTAGTTTTGCAACTCTTGTGGTTCCTTTGCTTTGCAAAAAAAAAAAGCATAAACACTGTTCTATTTGCTTAGTTTTAAATTTAGAAACTGGGTTTTTCTGGTGGAAAGGAGTAAGTTGCTTCCGATGTTTGTGATCTTGATTTGGTGAAAATTCTCAAACACCCCCTTTGTTTTGTTGGGAATTGTTACCCATTATAAACCTCTCGGGAACCATCATTTCCAGGAACTGACTACCCAGATGTGTGGTGTGGTTGTGAGGCTGGGATAATGAGTCACCAAAGTGTAGCCCAGGAACAGAGCAGATTCCCAGAAAGCAGAGTTCTGGCTGCTGACACCTGCAGGAGGCATCACCCTGGACCACTGGCCTGTGGTCTCAATGCCAGCAGTGCTAACCCCCTGGGAAGAGACCACTTAACTTTGTGTGCGTGGAAGTGTCTCACGAACCTTTCCTCTCCGAAATGCAGTAGTTTAACTAATTAATATAACTAAACATTATAAACAGACAAAACAGGAAAACGCAAACCCAGGGTGAATACTTACACAATGTATATTGTTAATCCAGGAAACAGAGCAAATATCTGAAGATATAAGCCAATGACTATGAAACAATTCCAGTGGAATCTTGTACAGAGTAGGTACTTAATAAACATTTGTTGATTGATTAGATTGTAATAAGTCTTGAAAACACATTCCCAGAATACACATATACTTGTTCTGAACAAACTATCTGATAAAGCATAGTTTTACCAAGAAAAGAGAATTTAGGAGGCTAATTAGATTTACTTCTTACATTTATTCTTCGTTTTGCAAAAGAATGTTTAAAGCTTTCTATTGTAAAATAAAACATATAAAAAGCCACATAAAACAAATGTATAGTTTATTATTATATTATTATTGTTGTTATTTTATTTTTATAAGATAGGCTCCCTCATAAACTCCCCAGGTCAAGAAACAGAAGTTTACCAGACACCCCAGCAATCCTTTCATGAACTTCAGTCCCAACTTATCCTTTTCCCTGAGAGTAACCAGGCTCCTGACTTAGATAGTAGTCACCTCCTTGTGGTGTATTTTTTAACAGTTTATCACCCTCCCTAATTGGGTGCATTCTTAGGATACTGCAGCTTAGCCTTGAAAGGAGTCTTTTAAGTCTCCTCTAGTTTATAGGTTTCCTCTCTTTTTTTCTTCTCCTTATGGGTTATCTGTTAGAAAACCCCCGGGGCATTTGATCTGTAGAGTTTCTCACAGTCCTGATTTTATCGATTGTGTCCTATGGTATAGCTCAATAGATGCGTCCGTTTTCTATATTTTTGTTGATTGACAGCTGGATGCAGAACTTGGTTAGACTCAGTTCTAACTGAGAGTTGCTGCTGCTGCTGCTAAGTCGCTTCAGCCGTGTCCGACTCTGTGCAACCCCATAGATGGCAGCCCACCAGGCTCCCCCATCCCTGGGAGTTAGTCAAGACTAACTCTGCTTGCTCAGAATCTGCTCTGCTACTGGGCTACACTTTGGCATCACTAAGGTGGTGGTGAGGTCTTTCCTTATAGAGCACACAATATCTGCTTCTCTCATTGGTAATGTTATTAATTACAGCCTTCATGCTCATTACCTAAATCTATTCATTCTTTTGCAATCCATTCACTTGCAAAAGAAAGACATTCTACTTCTATAATTTCTTATTCATTTATATACTTGGAATGTTTTACAATGGGATAATTTCTATCATCTGCTTGGTAGGTTCCCAGGGGTATATAGAAAAGACAATATATGTGCTTGACTCTTCTTTATTTATCACTTCTCAGGATGACTGACTCTCTGTTTTCCTCCCAAATAACCAATTCTATTTAAACAATTATTATGAATTAATGTACTTAAATATTTTGATGGGTTCCAATTATAGTTATTATCATTTCTGAAGTTCAAATTGTCTCATCTTTAGGCAGAAGGAGCCTCTCCAATATGACTTCTGAGAGTCTTAATAGTTTCTGATAGCTTTCTTACTACGTAATGTTAAAAAAAAAAAAAAGATGTGCTAGGCTTGTCTTTTACCTCAAACCAGCCATTGTCCCAAATGTCTCTCTGTTTTTTAAAATGTTAAGTACATCAAGACCACGATCTAAGAATCTGGGTTACCAGGGATGTTCATCCTTTCTCTCTCTCTTTCTCTCTCTCTCTGTCTCTCTCTCTCTCACACACATCACATATGCACACACACCTCTTAATAGATTGCCTCATGAGTTCATACCAATAGTTCTCATTCAAGGTTCTCATGTACTTAGGGGGACAGTAGAAAATCCAGTGCTTTATAATTACATATTTGCTAATCCTATTTATGAATCTCAAAATAGTGATATTGATATCACCACCACATATATAATTACTGAGAAGAGTTTTAAAATGCTGTATATGTTCTTTCTATTCTCTTTCTATGCTATGATCTATAGTCCATATTCATTGCCTGAGCATATAGTCATTAAATATATTCTTTCTCCCTTTAACCCTCATCTAATCTTGGTACTTGGAGAAGGCAATGGCACTCCATTCCAGTACTCTTGCCTGGAAAATCCCATGGGCAGAGGAGCCTGGTAGACTGCAGTCCATGGGGTCGTGAAGAGTTGGACACGACTGAGCGACTTGACTTTCACTTTTCACTTTCATGCATTGGAGAAGGAAATGGCAACCCACTCCAGTGTTCTTGCCTGGAGAATCCCAGGGACGGGGGAGCCTGGTGGGCTGCCGTCTATGGGGTCACACAGAGTTGGACACGACTGAAGTGACTTAGCAGTAGCAATCTTGGTATTACAAATAAATAATTACATTTTCAACAATTGCCACCATTCTTAGGTTGATATTTCTCTAGATACTTTGATGCTCAAATCTTATATTCTAGTAGATTCTTTGGAAGGGATCATGGGAACTATATTCCCTGAGTTCTTTCATGTTGATAGCATTATTAAAGTTTGAACTGTGTCCTGTACTCACAGTGAAAATTAAAATAAATAAAAAAATAAAGAAGCCCAGAACAAGCAGTCTATTGAAATAACCAAGTAAGCTACCCTGGTAAAATCAGTGCAGAGGTGGTCATTGAGTCGATGACTAGTAGTCATTTTTTTCTTCTGAGGAATAAAACTGTCAGAATTACTTTCAGCTCTTCCTTGCTCACTGTCCAGCTTCAGTTTCACAGTCTTCTCACAGATATCTGGACCTCTGCTGAGTTAGCGCCTGCTATACTTGGAATCAAAGCTGATAGTAAAGTTATGTTTACTAAGCATGAGGTATATTCATGAGTATTATTCAGTGTAATTCTCCCTCTAACCCTAAAGGGTAGAGGAGTGGTTTTCACTTGCTGCTCAGTAGAAGTATCTGTGGCCTTTAAAATTGCTGATGACTTAACACTTACCCAGACCAATTGAATCAAAATCTAAGGGGTGGCTTAGGCATGGATATTTTGTTAAAATTTCCCAGGTGATTCTAGGGGTGTTGAGAACTACTGGGATGGATATTTCTACCCTTGCTTTATAGATGGTAGATTGAGTCAATCGCCTAAGATCTAAGGTTATATAGTTCCCAACTAAGTGTAAGAGCCAGGATGCAGGCAAAGGTCTATTTAACGTCAAAGTCCAGGAATGTCCTCACCTGCTAAGTTGAGCCAATTCTTCAGAGTGTAAGTTCCATGAGGGCAAAACCATGCCTATCTAGTTTCCTCCAGCATTTCCAGTGTTCAACACAGTGCTGGGCATGTGGTGGACATTTATTAAATATTGTTGAATGGATGAGTGAATGAAATAAAATAGGGAATTCCACAAAGACTTTTCCTTCACAACATCCATAGGATAAGAATACACAGTGTCTTCTGTAAGTTGACCCTTTGTGCCATCCAGTTCCCCAGTTCAGTTCAGTTCAGTCGCTCAGTCGTGTCCAACTCTGTGTGACCCCATGAATTGCAGCACGCCAGGCCTCCCTGTCCATCACCAACTCCTGGAGTTCACTCAAACTCATGTCCATCGAGTCGGTGATGCCATCCAGCCATCTCATCCTCTGTCGTCCCCTTCTCCTCCTGCCCCCAATCCCTCCCAGCATCAGTCAAGCATCTGCCAATCAGCTCTTCAGCTCCACCTGCTGAATTTTCAAACACCATGTTGGGCTTCCCAACTTCCTCTTGGAGGAAATACGGGAAATCTACAATGAGGAACCCTGTGAAATCGGTCATTTGAAAAGAGACTTTGACTTTTCTTCATGAGAAAGAGAGCTAGTAATGTTGTCTTTAATTATCTGCACCCAACCCTGAACTGGAGGCTTTTGTAGGCATCCCAACTACTGTGAAGAAAGAGCAAGGGAAAGGAAACAGATGGCTAAGGATGGTCCCGTGCTCTGACTTCAGCTTGTCATTATCACCTTTTTATTTTTTAACTTTCTGTTAAAATATATAATATACCTATGCAACTAATATACAAAAAGAGGGCACATGCTTTGCCGTTGCTTTTTGCTATTTAAACACAGAGTCAAGCCAGATGGGGACCTCTTAATAAGATGGTCACCATGTTAAGAACAATCTGCAAGGGTGGAGATGCAGCAAGCATTGACTGCAAGTGCATCATCATGGAGAACCCTCTGAATCTCAGCTGCTGCTGCCCCATGACTGGCTTTCCCTCAGGCTGCTTTCCTAGGAAGTAGCCTAGGAATCCTCGTGACAAGGAGCTTTCAGCTCAGTCTACCAAGCTCCTTCATTTTTTGTCTCTAATCAACAAAGAAGTTGCTAGCTGGGACCATAGACATGGCCGTGAGTGAGCAACAGTCTGCTCAGTGTGGTTCACATATTCCCTTTTTACCTGCCAGCTTTCTCTCACCCTCATCTTTAGTGAGTTTCTCAGCAAAAGTCGGGATCACGCACTGGCTGAGAGTATGACTGAACATCTCCAGTTTCTAACCCAGTTCACATTGGTCTCATTCACTGCTGTGTGGGTCCTACTCAATGAAAAGTGTTTAAAACATTTTCAATTCCTAGAGGGGCTTCACAGTCTTCTCAAAATTTGTATTTTTTCCCCCTGGAGGGTATATTCCAATTCTCTGAATACGCTGATCATGTTTTACAGATCAAATATTATTTAAAATAAAAAAACACTTTAAAGTGAATATAATTTTAAAATTAGCTAAACCTGGGTTACAGCTGCCTCCTTCATTCTTTCTGAAACTCAATAAATGGGGGTAATACCACGTGCTTTTTAGGCTATGAGATTACAAACTTAGAGCATGAATATTCATCCCCTTTTCCTCTGGAATATAACTCCATGAGAGCACATTTTATGTCACTAGAACTTGGCAGAGTGTTTAGCTCTCAATGAAATTGAATGCATTGGGCAGGCCATGAGCTGGGGGAAAATGAAGAGATAAAGGATTTTCATTAGCTATGTTTATAATAAAATGTTTGCTTTTTAGCCTGTATTTTGGTACTTGTTACACCTACTTCTTTGTGCTAGCCTTACTCTGTCTTCCTTTGCCAGGTTTAAATATAAAAGACTTCCCGAAATGTTTCAGAACTTGATGGTTTAATGAGTGATCTGTAAAAAGGCTTGATCCAGCCTGTTTTTTTCACTTTCTCTTCCAGCTCTATTTCACTGGGGTGTTCTGAGGGGGTGGCAAGTGTGAAATGTGGAGGGCGGGGGGTCCTGACTCATATGTG
Source organism: Bos taurus (assembly GCF_002263795.3). Classification (NCBI taxonomy): domain Eukaryota; kingdom Metazoa; phylum Chordata; class Mammalia; order Artiodactyla; family Bovidae; genus Bos; species Bos taurus. The sequence continues at coordinate 62,271,876 of NC_037337.1, forward strand.
CTGGAGTGGGGAGATTTATTTTCTTCACTTTAATATAATAAACCCCCTCAGGGTCTGAGTTAGCATCATCATTTCTCCTTAGTCTGCTCCGTGAAGGTTGCCATCCCCACATGAAGAAATTGATGCCTCCTTCACTCTAAATAATAGGGACAAAGGCATAGGGATTCTTCAAATTTTGCCGGGCTTAGAGTTTCTTCCCTAGGCTAGGAACTCAAGAGCCCTGGTGCTCATGAGGACTGAATGTATAAGACTCTCGTTTTGAAGAAGGGACACCAGTAAGCACTTTATAATTCTTTCCATACTGGGATGGGTTATACACATCATGTCATGTGTTTGAAGTCCTTCCTTAGCAAGTAGAGCTGGAGGTGGTCATAGCTCTGCTGCTATTGTTGTTGGGAGTATGGAGCTAGAGAAGCAGGGGAGTTGACCAGGAGGGCTGACCACAGTAATACGAGTAGCTTGTACTCCATGCCCATGAACGCCAGGGCTGTTGTTGGTACTATGACTGTGGCCACTCTTTGTAAATCAATCTGTAGGCATGGTTGGCACAAGTCTCTGTGTAAAGGTTCCTTGTTTTCCAGAATGTGAGGCTTCTTAGTCTGCTGCGTCTTTGGCTGGGTATTCCCAAAGAACTAGAGTTATACTACTTTTTTCTAGAACCTAAGGACACACATATTTCACTGCTTGCTTTCTCTCCCTCTTTTCCCTCTTCCCCAAACTGAACATTCTCTGAAGGGGACACGGATATGTACCTCACAGATACCCCTTGAAGAAGGACTATCCCAGCATGGGGGTTGCTGTCAGCAGATGGCCTCCAGTTTAGCCCTGTCACAGACTGCCTGAGCTGAAGAGCCTCCTTACCTAAAACCACACCATCCTCAGGGCAGCCCACATCTAAGTAAGGCAGAGATGTAGAAGCCCAGTCATTTCAGTGCCGTGAAGACAACTCTGATGGGCAGTGTGGTTTCAGAGCTCCCGACTGATTGGACCAGGGCTTCTTTGGACCTGCCTTGAAGTTCAACTTCTTTAACTTCCAAATCCTGCTTCCTCCGTTTCCTCTCACAGGTGTAGAGCCCCAGTAAACATCTTACACCCCGACTCCATCTAAATGACAGCCTCAAAGAACCCTACCTGTGACAGGCCCTAGCCTACTTTGTAGCTTGATTTATGCTCAGAACTCCAAACTTTACCCTTGATATTTGAACAGTGAGTTTTAGATATGAGAAAATTCTCTTTTCCGTCAACAAAGCTTGGCTTTCAAAATTGTTGCCTATAGATGGAAAAACAGATTGAATTTGAAGCTCACAGTTAAGGAGTAACTCCTTTGTTCTTTACTGTGTCTATCGTTTTCTTGAAGCAATGAATGCCACTGCTTCCTTGGGCAGGTTTCTGGAAAATTTCTAAAGGATGTGCTGTATGCAGCCCATTTTCCTTCCAGCTGAAACTCAGTGAAAGATACTGCTTGGTTGTCATCCATGATTCCTACTTCTCCCATCCTCTACCATCTCTATCAATCACCGAGTCCAAATAACTCTTTCTCCTGAATATCCCTTAGGTCCACACTCCTCTCCATATCCATGCTACTATTGTCTGTTGCCCAGACTACTACAGGAGCCTCCTGACAAGGATGTCATCTCAATCCCCCACTCCCGCTGTCCTTCCAACACCTGTGTGTCAAGTAGGCAGTAGAAGATAGTACACGCATCCTAGGTGGCACTGGTGGTAAAGAACCCACCTGCCAATGCAGGAGACATAAGAGATGCGGGTTCAATCCCTGGGTAGAGAAGATCCCCTGTAGAAAGAAATGGCAACTCACTCCAGTATTCCTGCCTGGAGAATCCCATGGACAGAGGAGCCAGGCTGTACAGTCCATAGTGTCGAAAAGAGTTGGACACAACTGAAGCGACTTAGCACACATGCACACAGTTCAGAGGTGCAGCCAGGTAGAGGAGAAGGAGCCAGCCAGTGAATTTCAGAAAGAGGGTCACTGAGGCAGGAGGAAAACCAAAGGAATGTGATATTGTCAGAGCAGAAGATGGGAAGTTTGCACTGAGGACTGGTTAGAGATTAAGGTGAAATACACAATAGTCCATAATATTTGGCAGCACAGAGATCATGGGTGATTTTCAAGAGGGAAGTTTCAGTGGAGTCCAGTGGGTAAAAGTTAAGTTGGAATAAACGATGAAGAGGAAAAAAGTAGAGAGTTTTGGATTGTTTTATGTATGTGAAAGGGAAATTGAGCAACTGGAGGAGAATATTGGGTGAGGGATTTGGGGTTTTGTTTGAATGTCATGGGATATTCTATAGCATGTTTTTGCATTGATTTGGATGATTCAAAAACAAGCATGAATTGCAAATGCAGAAGAGAGAAGGGAATCCCTGAGACAGTTCTGGGGGTCAGGGTTTCAGAGCTCCAGAGGGTAGGTGGACTTTTGCTGGAGAAGCTCTGCTTCTTTCCCTGAAACAAAAGGAATGGAGAAGATGGATATAGAAGATGGATATAGAGTCACAAATTAGGTGGGGAGGAGGATATATAAATTCTTTTCTGATGGTTTCTACTTTTTAATCATAAATAACATTTTAAAAGTCATGTTTAATTCATATTTGAGGAAGGTTTGAGAAGAGAAACTGTAGAAGATAAGAAATAATCATCTTGATATTGGAAAAGCTAATTTACTAGGGAAATGTAAGAGGAGTGTTGAGTGTTTTGTTCAGGTTTTTGATCATGAATTTAAAGCAAAACTGGTTACCTCTAATCTGTGTGTATACATTTATCCTCCAGTAATATTTTATTTTTAAAATGCAGGTGTGGGGAAACTGGACTCCAGTAAGTGTATTTTATTCCAAGCAAGTGTTGATAGACAAAAGAGGTGTAAAGGAAGAGAGGAAATTTTCAAAGAAGTGATTATAAATTATAGATTATGTGATATAAATGAATTAGAAAGAAAATTAAGAGGGGACTGATTGGAGGGTAATGAGAACATGGCTGATGGTTTGGGGATATTGATGGGGTGAAAAAATCATGAGCATGAACTGGAGTTGGGGATGGGGGGTGTGAGTTCGAGATTGGTGGGGAGATTAAGTGGGGAGGAGGATATGTAAATTCTTAGCTGATGGATTTCTATTTTTAATCATAAAGAACATTTACAAAATCATGTTTAATTCATCTTATATTTGGAGATTTGCAGATTTGGAGATGGTGCTGATTGCAGTAATAACCAGTTAGTGTGTGATAATAAGACTAGAAAAGCAACTGGAGATGAGAAGTTCAAGGAACTGAAAGTCCAGTTTGGGTTTCCTCTATCTTGCACACATCTTGGCGTTTTGTAGTTGCTGGTCTATCTTTCCAACAATGTGTTATTTAGGACAGGATCACATTTGTCACTGCTTCCTCCCTAATGCCCAGAATGGTACCGGACCCATAAAATACTCAATAAACATTTACAGAATGAACAAATAAGTCTATTCTTTTAAAAATTCTGAAAGTTATTCCTGAATTGAGAGCTGCATCCTGGGACACCACTGTCTTCACTCCTCGTGGGCCACTTCTTGTGGGCGGCCTTGTGGGTAATAACATTTACTGCTGCTGTGGATGCTGTGAGAAGCACTCTTTGTAATTCTCTATGGTATTTAGTGTAGGGGGTTGCTGAGGAAGTAATTCACTCCCTTACACAATATTCCTTCCATTAGGACCCACAAGGGAAGCTTTTCTAGGATTTCATTGCTAGGAAGACCTGTGACTCTCCTGAGTGAACTGACAATTTGTGAGTCTCATAAGTGAATGTGTTTTCCTCTTTGCTTTGTCTATTATAGCCAGATTTGTGGCGGAGGCTGAGGCTCAACTTCAGCAATTATGCAGAAAAATATAATATCCATTTATTATGAATTATTTTATCCTTTGCTTTATCTGATTACCTTTTCCTGATTTCCTCATCTTGGTGACTTCTTCTCATGTTTCTTTTTCTATTCTAGAATCTTTCTTGAATATTTAATATTAAAATGTGTCTCCCCAAGGTTCAGCTGGGTGAAATTTTCTCCTGACCACTTCAATTGGTGCAAATTCCTGGTGATCCTGGGGAAAGCAAACCTGTTATAAATCTTAATAGTGAAGATTAAGATTAGGTCCATTTATAAATAGTACATGTTTCTGAGGATTTATTGAGTTAATTAGTGTTGAGAATTTCTATAATATCTAATATTCAAAATGTCATCTATCTTAGACAATACCAGGTACAAAATTGTTTATAAAAAGTAAACATATTTCTGAAGATTTATCAATTAAATCAAGGTTCCTATCTGAGCCTTTATTAATTTAATTAAGGCACTTTATGAATTTTTGAAATATATTTGCTTAGTCAAATAATTTAAGAAATGTAAGATGAGCTAAATCATGTCTAAAGACTCTGGGAGCCTCATAAAAAATGCAAATATGGTAGTAAAGCGGAGATCAAGATGACAAATACGGACAGAGACCTCCGAGGGATGATAAGAATGAATGGGAATGGGAAGATGAGTGAAACTCTACAGGACTAACCACACGGGAACACTCAACGTAGAGATCTACATGCTATAAAGGAAATGAAAGGGAAAAAAAGAGGAAGCGTGTTTTAGCTATGAGCTTTGCAGTACACCATAGTGGACAGTCATTAAATACATTACGTACACTAATGTATTTAATGTACATTAAATACATTACGTACACGGTGACTAAATACTGTCCCTGTGGGAAACTGTATTCCAGAACACTCATTGATGCCTACTGTAATTTTATAAGAGCTGCTTTCCTCAGATGGAAGTGCGAAGTTAGCAGGACAGAGAATGAGCACAACTCGGCATGGGTGCTCTCACAGCGGAAACCAGGCCATTGCGTGCATTGACTGAGGGTAACTGAACGTCCTCTCAAGTGTGATCACGAGTCTCATTAAGTGTTGTGCATAAGAAGAATGAGATTGTTGAATGAGATTGTTCAATGTGTTTGCTGTGAAATACATGAATAAGCAAATAAAATGCATTAAAAATGTATTAACAATTGTAAAAATATTCGAGAACAATATAAGTAATGTTGGTATAGCTAGTTTTACATATTTTTGTAAACTACCTAAAGTCCTTTTATGGGAGAAGCTGAGTTATTCATTAAACATAAAATAGGACTATACCAAGTCATATTTCTACTATTGAATTGAAAAAATGACTCTAGGGATGGAATGTGTATTATTAGAATTATTAGAACTACTAATTACCACACATGATGTGCATTGCTGTTGTTGTTTAAGTCACTAAGTCATGTCTGACTCTTGCGACCCCATGGACTATAGCCCATCAGGCTCCTCTGTCCATGGGATTTCCCAGGCAAGAATACTGGAGTGAGTTGCAATTTCCTTCTTCAAAGCATCTTCTTGACCACCTCTGGAATTCCAGCTCCCCACATCAGCCTTTGCTGCTCTGTGAGCCTCAGTGGCCCCCTGCTCTGACCATGGCCATTTGGAGAGGCTCCAGTTTCATGGTGAAAAGAGAAACACATATTTGCTTAAAGTCAATTTGAAAAGCAACAAGGTATCTGTTTTGCTGTGTGAAAATCAGCTGAAGGGGAGTGTCTTGAGAACCCTGTGTGCTGAGTTAGCACTTCTAAAGGGTAACCTGGAGAATATGCACCCGCAGACTGTTCACACGGCTTGAGGGAAATTCACACTGGGCCCTTGCCTGAGTCCTGCAAGATAAAGTTGATAGTAGAAACACCCTTCTGTTTCCCTGTTTAGCCTCCTCTCATTTGTTTTCTCTGTCCTGCTATAGTAGCTTCTAGAACAATGTACAAAGACTCTGTCCCTCTTTTACTCAGGAGACCACTTTACTCAACTAGAATTGCTACAATCTTCCCTCTCTCCCTGGAGCCCTCCCTGTGAGCTGGCAGATAGTCCTTGGCTGGTCCCACGGTGTTGTGTGTATGGGCTGGGTTTACTCCCCCTCTTTCTCAATCCAGGAATGAGAATTAGTAGTAGGTGCTTGTTCTTTAGAAGGAGGGAAGAGCATGCTATTGAGAGGAGACTGGGTCTGGGATAAATCCCAGAAGAAACTCTGGCGCCTTGATGTACAAAGTAGTAGTCTTCTACTGGACACAGATTTGAGTAGATCACTGAATTTTTTGGAGGTGTCAGAGACAGATTTAGAAGAACTGTAACCTGTGAGCTCATTTGCGGCTTATTATTAAGTGCTTATAAAAAGCACCTTTAGGGGACATGCCTAGCGGTCCAGTAGTTAAGGCTTCACCTTCCAGTGCAGGGGTGCAGGTTTGATCACTGGTCTGGGAGTTAAGATCCCACATGCCTTGCGGCCAAAAAACCAAAACATAAAACAGAAGCAATACTGTAACAAATTCAATAAAAGATTTAAAAAGTAGTCCATGTTAAAAAAAAAACAAACCTTTTTCTAAGAAAAGCACTTTTAATATGCACATCACAGTTCTTTTTTAATAAAAGATATTAATTTAATTTTAATTTGATAATATGGTATTTCACATCACAGTTCTTAACTCAAGAAATACAGAGAGTACATGGTCTCATGGGAGAGACAGACATGAAGAAGATCATTGCTCTCAGGGTTATAACTGGTGTAAAGTAGGCAAAACAGGGTGATGTTGAAATACAAATAGTAACTTTTGGGGGATTCCAAAAAAGCTTCAAAGAGATGGTGTTATTGGGGGTGGGCCTTGAAGGACAAGAAGAATTTGCCATGGGAGAAAGAAAAGAAGGGTATTATTCCAAGGTAGAGGAATTCCGTGTGCAAAGACATGGAATCCGGAAGTAGCCTGGCTTCCTCAGGAAACAGCACACAGGCAGGAGAGAGCTGCTCCTGCAGGGAATTGGGGGAGCAATGGCTGGAGAGGAAGCCATGCCACACGAGGTGCCTTTGGTTCCCAGCCAGGTGCCCGGGGCCTTTTTCTCTCCCTTTGTGGAAATCCATAGATTTTGGAACAGGAGGCTGTCTTAGAAAACATCTGGCTGATAAAGAACCCGAGAGCCACATGGTGAACTGATTAAACTGCATATTTAAAAATAGAGCATGATTTAAGAGTTACTGCCAAATGAGAATCTCCTGAAGACTTTTGTCTTGCCTGAACACATATATATTACTTATCAACATAAGCATTTTGTTTCTTAGGTGTGCTTGTTTGCAAATGATGGACAGTGTGTCGTTAGGGCTTCGTGTTCTTATAGACCCAAGAAGTTGGGTCTGTCAGCGTGTTTACTGTGCAGAATTCAGATTAATGCTTTGGACACTCACTCACACCATGCAGGTGGGAGTATACATTGGAACAGCTCTTCTGAAGGGCAGTTTGGCAATGTATATCAAAACAGCATTTTCAATCTGAACAGCATTGACCTCAAATTCCTTTTTAAAGAATTTGTTCAAAGGCACTGGCCAGAAATGCATCTAGAGTATATTCATGCATTGTAGGATTGTTTATAATGTCAAAAAACTGGAGATAACCTACATTTTCTAATAAAATAATTATGGTATAGTGGAGTATTCTGTCAGTACTAAAATGATTAAGTAGAAATTTTTGAAATATGAAAATTTCATATGAAAGTATATTCCTGAATGAAAAAACAGGTTACAGAAAATCATGGATAATGACCCTAATTCTGTAAGAGTTACATATTTTTACAAGATTAGGTTTATTTCCTTTTACAAAAATTAGTCTACTTATGTGTACATGTGAAAAAAATCTGGAAAAATTTATACCATGATGTTAATAGCAGTTATTACTGAGTGGTAGGGTAGCAGGCGATTTTTAATTTCTACTATTGTCTTATCCATATAATTTCTAGGATTTTGGTTTATCAATAAACAAGCATCACTTGATTACTTGTGTAATTGAAGAGTTATACACCATTTCCCCACGTGAGTGCAGACTGGTTATCTGCCTGTTTGTTGTCATTGTTTAGTTGCTAAGTCGTGTCTGACTCTTTTGCAACCCATGGACTGTGGCCTGCCAGGCTTCTCTGTCCGTGGGATTTTCTAGGCAAGAATACTGGAGTGGGTTGCCATTTCCTTCTCTAATTTACCTGTTTACCACACCTATTTTAGATATTTTGATTGTTTCTTCTGCAACTATTTGCCAAATTATTAGGGAAAATGAAAAAGTTTGGGGATAATATATAATGGCTGGAAAACTTCTGTCTTTTGTAGGTTGTGTCTGTGATGGGAAAGATAAGCTAGGTTTATCACTACTCCATTTTGGAAAGCAGAAATCTTTAGGTTAAGCATGGCTGGCTGACTTCCAGAATTTCCATTTCCTTAGTGACTGAATGGCGTAATAAATTGGATAAAAGCATCTGCTATTTTTCAGGTCATCTATGCTGTGCGAATGTCTCACTGGACACTGGGATCCCCCTTCAAATACTCTGATTTTTCATATTCTGCACATAGAGAAGGAACTAATCTGGGGTTGAGCCAGTCCTCTTAGGGGGTGTTTCATACTTGGTTTTGTCCACTTAATTTGGACTCTGGTGTTCAAGTGGGCATCACCCACATCTAGAGTCTGCTTCTAACACTTTCAGAAAGGATTCTGTACCTTGGGTTTTATGAAGATGGTTAATGTATTGTGGAGAATGAACTAAAACACCATTCATTGTTCTTACAGGTAGACTTCAAGCTGTAAAGGAAAGATACACAGCAGGTTTGACCCTTTTCTTCTCTCCTTCCTCCCTAAGGAACTTTGAGATAACTTTTTACTAGACTAGTTTTGGTCCAAACTGGTTCTTTTCATGTTGCTCTTATCTGAAAAGCTCCCATCTGCCCTGGGGTATCTACATCTTGCTCTTGTCTTTATTACATAGTCTTTATGGCAGCATGAAGGACTGACCTATCAATTGGTGTGAGTTTTTCATTTTTTTCTCCTTCCCTGTTTCAGGTGGGAAGCAAGGTTGTTCTTATTTCTTTATCTTGGAAACTTCTGCAGGGAAGAGAGAAGAAACGTCAGAGGACAAGAGCTCTTCTAATGTGTTTGAAGATCTTGAGCTTTTCACAGTAATGGCGTGGGTGTTCTGGGGAAGACAGAGGCAGAGGGAGCATCTTTAAGCACAAGGTGGAGCAGGGAAATCCAGATATGAAGAAGCTCTGGAGAATGTCCAGTCTGGAGAGTAGTTGGGACCCGTACCCTGCTCCTAGCAGAGCTCTAGGAGGGCAAGCCTTCTGAGGTACCATAGGAGATTTACCACATTGCGTGCATGCTCAGTTATGTCCAGCTCTTTGCAGCCCCATAGACCAAAGCTGGCAGGCTCCTCTGTCCATGGAATTTTCCAGGCAAGAATACTAGAGCAGGTTGTCATTTCCACCACCAGGGGATCTTCCCAACCGAGGGATCAAATCTATGTCTCTGTGTCTCCTGTGTTGGCAGGAGGATTCTTTACCTCCGTGACCCCTGGGAAACCACTATGAGGAAAGAGGCTGGGATGAAGTCTGAGAGACACTGCATCTCCAGCCCTGAATGACATGCACTTTGAGGAACACTTAAGCTAATGAGAACATGCTGTTTCTGGCTCTGGTGTCACTGGCTCTGAGTCCATCAGATGTACTTTTTTAAAAGGCCTTGGTTTCCCTTCGATATCCCTCCAACATGCTGCCGATGGTTCATAGAGATTTCTGAGGGTTTTTTTGGCTCTAAGAGGAGATGGACCAGACCGCTGCGTTCCCTTTGTGAGGATTCATAGTTTGGGGGCCAGAAGCTGAATATTTAAAGGCTGTGGTTAGTAATAAGGTTTGCACTCCTTTGTGTGAAGAAGTCACTTCCAGGTTGGAGCTAAGAATAGATAACCCATTTTCGTAACTGCATGAGATTTCCTATTTCACGTTATTGAACATCAGCCCTCCCTTCTGTAGCAGCTCCAGCTGTAATCGTTTCTCTATGCTTAGGAGCAGGTAATCCATTTTTAGTTGCACTATTAAAAACTATGCTATTGATTATTTCTTGGTTTGTGTCATGGTTTCAGAGGCCGTGATGATATAAGGTCCCTGTATGTTTGGCTCTCTAATCATTGTTGTTCATGCATCAAATGGGGCTGTCGATGCAGACTGGAGCAATAAGGATGACACAACATGAAAATGAACATGCATGACAGGCTGCGGATGAGAAATAGAGGCAGCAGCACTGACCTCAGGTCTCTGAGAGCTCCGGGGGAAAGTTAGAGCATCGTCACCAGGACCTATAATACACGAATAACCTAAAATAAGGCAGGAATTAATAAGGGCCAGAATCGAGTTACAAGGCATTATGCACACTTAGAGAAGGGAGCGTTTATACCTGGATGAAGTATTTGTAGTCTTGAATGATGTTTAGGATTTGTGTATGCAGAAGGGAAAGAGTAACTCATATGTCTATTTTTTTGGTGAAGTATTGCAACTACAGCCTGTGGATCTGGTTCTTAAGGTAAGTTACAGGCTATGCAATCCATCATATGCCATGCTTTCCTACCATATCTAAAGCCTGAGTTTGGAGTGGATTGGAAGAAGGTAAAATCATGTTTCATTTCCTTTTAGGAGAGTTTAACTCAACTTTCTCTTTTAAAAAAAAATTTAATTGGAGGATAATTGTTTTACAATGTTGTATTGGCTTCTGCCATACAACAATGTGAATCAGCTCTAAGTATACATATATCCCTTCCTTGCTGAGGCTCCCTCCCACCTGACCCGCCATGGCACCCCTCTAGGTCATCACAGAGCACCAGGCTGATCCTCCTGAGCTATAGCAACTTCCCACCTGCTATCTGTTTTACTCATGGTAACATATATATTTCAATGCTACTCTCTCAATTTGTCCCACCCTCTCCTTCTCCTACTGGCTCCACAAGTCCGTGCTCTAAGTCTGTATCTCTATTCCTGCCCTGCAACTAGGTTCATTAGGACCATCTTTCTAGATTCCATATATCTTTTTGTGATTCCTTTTAATTGAAGATTTCATTGAGCCAATGATGTAAGTTCAGGCATTGTCCAGAGATGAGGGATGGCTGGGGATGAGGGAGGGTTTTGTGGTCTCCCTTATCTTCCACTGGTTCTTGATATTCTGTCTGTGCTTAAGAGCAGTTATCAAAGTAGTGTAAAGGAAAGGATAGAAAAGAGTTCACATTTCCATGTTGTTCAGTTATAAATTTCTGGACAGCAAACATGGGAAACACCCAAGGTAGAATGATCTTGTGAAACGTGGGGAACAGTGATCAACAGAAATGCACTCTCCATGCCCTGATCAGATCATCAGTGAGGCCAAGGTGAAAAGGAAAGCACCTGGATAGGAAAGTCTCCAGACATGATGGTACCAAGTCTGGTTGTTGTAACTATAATCACAATATAATTATAAGAGCTAATACTTACCGAGTACTTGCTGCCAAGTTCCTGACTTGCATTATCTTACTTACTCCACATAACTATCCCATAAGAGAGACACAACTGTTCTCTTTTACAGATGAAGAAACTCAGGCAGAAAAGTTAAAGACAATTGGCCAAGGTGATTAGCTAGGAGTTAGTGGAGCATTTCAGTCTGTCTCTTGAGCCTCAAAATGTAATTCTTAGCCAGACCGACTGCTTTCAAGAGAGCAGAAGGGAGTGTGTATAGGGGTTTTCTCCTGGTGCTCCCAGTGTCCTGGTGGGGGGAGGGGGGGTGATGGAGGCATTGCTGAGTTTACTCGCATCATCAGGGATAATTTAATGGGCTTCTCTGGTGGCTCAGATGGTTAAGAATCTGCCTGCAATGCAGGAGACCTGGGTTTGATCCCTGGGTAGGGAAGATTCCCCTGGAGAAGGGAATGGCTACCCCACTCCAGTATTCTTGCCTGGAGAATTCCATGGGCAGAGGAGCCTGGCAGGCTACAGTCCATGGAGTCACAAAGAGTTGGGCACAACTGAGCAACAAACACACTTTCATTAAAACAAGGCAATGCTGTGCTCACAGAATTCATGTCTCACATTTCCTCAGGTGTTTTCTCTTTTATCCTCTGCCATCAATAGAGTTGTGACTAGATGGTGGCATTTGTGAGAAGCATCAATAATGAATTAAAATAGCTTTTTGATGGAAAAAACTATTGATAACCTATAAAAGAGTAACACTCTTAACAATTCATTTGCAGTTGATTGAAGAGAGCAAATGAAACAAATTTGTAGCATGTTAGATTTTGCTGGTTTCATTTCTGAAAAATAAGCCAATAAACTCTTCTACTGAAGATTGCTGGCTGTGTATGTTGAGTTACAGGACTGTAATATTTATTCACCAATCAGGAAACATGAGTGTGCATTCCTAAATATACCTTTGCTTCTCAGACACACATTTGTATAATTCTTTGGCTTCCTGTAGGAGAAGTGATGTTGAACCTATCTCTTATGTTCAATTGCTGTTTACAAGTTCACAGCCAATTCTAGACTCTACCTCCAATACTAGAAAAGAAGAAACATTTCTAAGAAAACCTTCAGGTTTTCATTTCCAACAAATCTGCGGCACAAATACATGGGAATTAATTGGATATATAATGTTATGCCTTCCTAGAGTTGGCATGCGCTATTTTCTAGGATCCTGGTGCAGTGGGTCTGTTAAGAGCACATAGAATCTTAAAAATAATGTTTTGGCAAGAAGGTAATGCATGCACACAAGACAAAATGCAAAAGGTGTTTATCATGTAATTTGAAAACTAAGGGTGTCCCCAGCTCCATTCCACGGCCATAAAAATTACAGATTTCCTTTCTTGTATCACATGACATCTTGACTCAGATAATTTAATATGACAATAGTTCGACTTGATTGACGGAAAAACAATTAAACTTCTATCTTTAAAGAAATTACTAAACAATAGTCATGTACACTGCATCATGGCACTCCTCACGTCCTCCCTTATAACCAGTTCTTTCTTTACCACAGCTCTGCTGCTCACCCCACTAAGGGTGATCCAAGGAAGAAGAGAACATAAGAGAGATCGGATTGTGGGGCTCAGGTAAGGGCAAGGACGGAGGGGTATCAAGTGTAGATCAGATGAGAGATGGAGTAAGAGCTCAGACTGTGTGTTCTGTAATTAATTTTTTAAATCCAACTTTTAAAACTCTAATTTGCTGGTTCATAATGTGTTTTATGTTAAGTAAAGCTTTAGTGACAGCCTTTAGTTGAGCTTGGAACGTGATTAGGACATTTGGCTGTTTATGTCACATAACAGGCTTCGTGGTGAAGCCCTGATGGTGAGTAGGCATGGAAGGTGATACATGCATCCAAATCGCTATGGCCAGTGGGCTTGGGCTGCACCCTCACTTTGAGCAGAGCGAATGTGGGGGATGCGGGGGTGGGAGAGAGGAGGCTGGTGTCAGATACATTCTTGGAATTCTCCGAAGGTCTTCCACGCCCACAGGCTATGCATATTTTTGCAAAACTTGCTCTTATCCTCCCCACCAAAACCAAAAACAAAATAACAGTTTACTATGGCTTCTAGTTCTGATTCATTGCAATGTAGTGTGCTGGAGATTTGGAATTCTCCAGGCAAGAACAATGAAGTGGGTTGCTATTCCTTTCTCCAGGGGATCTTCCCAACCCAGGGATTGAAGCCACATCTCCCCCGCATTGCAGGCAGATTCTTTACTGTCTGAGCCACCAGGGAAACCCAGTGGATATATAATTGCATTTTCCAGCAGGACAAGAGGAAGGTGGATGTAAAGGTAGGGGACTAACATGAGCCAAGGCATGGAAGAGTGACACCCTTTGTGTTTGAGAGATGGGCAGTGGAAGGTGTGGTAGAGTGCAGGTGAGGAGCACAGAAAGACACCTTTCTCTAGAAGAAGCTTGGGCTGCACGGGGCACAGCATTGTATGGCCTTTTGAATCCACAGATCAGGAGTTCAGAATGACCTCCTTGGTTACAATGTGGAGGGTGAAGTGGAGAGGGAGATCAAAATTATTAGTTTGTACCATGCATACCGACTAGCAGTCCTAAAGGCTACTGCACCAAGAATACAGGAATATGCTTAAAGCAAATCCTCCATCATCTTTCACCAGAGACAAGAGAAATGTGAATGCCAATTGTCTTCTTATATGTCAGGCTTCTTGAGAAGTGAATTCAGGTATCTGGCTCATTCTTTGAACACTGCTGCTGCTAAGTCGCCTCAGTCGTGTCCGACTCTGTGCGACCCCATAGACGGCAGCCCAACAGGCTCCCCCATCCCTGGGATTCTCCAGGCAAGAACACTGGAGTGGGTTGCCATTGCCTTTTCCAATGCATGAAAGTGAAAAGTGAAAGTGAAGTCGCTCAGTCGTGTCCAACTTGTAGCGACCCCATGGACTGCAGCCTACCAGGCTCCTCCGTCCGTGGGATTCTCCAAGCAAGAGTACTGGAGTGGGTTGCTATTGCCTGGCTGCATTACCATCTGTTTGGAGGTTGGAACTCAGATACTTTGGGCTTCTCCATCTTGTCTCAGTTGTTTATGATTTTTAGATTGCTGAGTTAAGAATTTAGTTAATCTCTGTGATTGGGCAGGTCAAGACTGTCAGTTTATAGGTAGGTGCACCATGTCCCAAGTAGGCTGAAAACATGCTTGTACAATAATATTGGCACAGAAGAAATGACAAAGGCCAAGGTGTAATTTCTAATGTTGGAGCTAACTCACTCCTTCAGAGGTCTTCCCTGATGGCTCAGCAGTAAAGAATCTGCCTGCAATGCAGGAGTTGTGGGTTTGATCCCTGGGTCAGGAAGAACCCCTGGAGGAGGGCATAGCAACCCATTCCAGTATTCTTGCCCAGAGAATCCCACGGACAGAGGAACCTAACAGTCCGTAGGGTCACAAAGAGTTGGACACTATTGAAGCGACTGAAGATGTATGCACACACCCCTTCAGAGCCATGCTTGTGTGACCAGCCCCACCCAGCAGGACATGTGTGGACAGTGGACCATGAACCTGGCCGACTGGTTCCTTTATGGTGAGTACAGGTGAGTGAGAGTGATGAAGATAAATGCTATGAGGACATGCTGTAGAAGAATTTCAAGCAGTGCAACACAAATAAAACATGATGAAAGTGAAAGATGCTCAGTCGTGTCTGACTCTTTGGGACCCCATGGAATTCTCCAGGCCAGAATACTGGAATGGGTAGCCTTTCCCTTCTCCAGTGGATCTTCCCAACTGAGGGATCGAACCCAGGTCTCCTGAGTTACAGGTGGATTCTTTACCAGCTGAGCCATGATGAGTGAGAAGCTATAAGCACAGAGCAAGCTGGCTCACAGCACTCAGTATGGCCCATTGAGCTAACCAGGGACATCTACAGATGTCCTACTGTGTGCTTGGTACACAAGACCAAGATGGGGACAGTAAGATGTGCTTTCTGCTTGCAAGCATCTCTCCATCTTAGCGGGAAACAGACTAGGTGGTGGATACATGAGATGATTTCTCCCTCAGAGCCTCTGGAAGGAATCAGTACTGTCAACACCTTGGATTTGGAATTGGAGCCTCCTGGATTGTGAGAAAATAAATTTATGTTGTTTTAAGCCACCTGTGTGCATGCTCAGTCACTTCAGTCATGTTTGACTCTTTGTGACTCTATGGACTGTAGTCCACCAGGCTGTTCTGCCTAAGGGATTATTCAGGCAAGAATACTGGAGTGGGTTGCCATTTCCCACTCCAGGGGATCTTTCCAATCCAGGGACTGAACATGCATCTCCTGTGTCTCCTGCACTGGCAGGTGAATTCTTTACCACTGAGCCACCTGGGAAGCCTTTTAAGCCATCTACTTTATGGCAATTTGTTACAGTAGGAAACTCATATCTAGATAAACTTGTGGTGGTACAGCCTCATTTTCAAGTAGAAATCCGGGTCTGATGTCTCAATGAAAATAGGTTGGAAAGTTCCTGATGCCAGGCCCATGGCAGCTTTGCTTTGCATGCCTGGGCTCTGGGGAGGACCAGGGAAGGGGGAAAAAGGCTACCATATGAGGTTACCAAGAGGACCACATACAGAATTCAATAGCATACAGCACTTTGAAAAATAAGTGTAACATGCAGGACAATAAGTGTTAATTTCATTATATGAAGATCCACTATCAAACAACCAATAAAAAGATAAATACCTTTTAGGAAAGTGGCAAAAGTTGAGAAGCAATCACTATTCAAAGGAAATGTGGCAAATGATGAATGGATCATCACCTGAATCGACCTGGGCTCGTTGAGCATCCTGCCTCCTCTTAAACTGGTACTTGAGATTTGCTCTTTCAAATGGGTCCTAGCGACACATGTTTAGCACCCAGCTTGTGAGGACCAGAGAGAGAGGGGGCTTATTTCAGCCCAAATGAAGCAAAGGTGGGTGCTGCACAGCTTGCTGCATCAGCAGGAGTGATGCTGAAGCATGGAAACAATCCTAACCTGGAGCAAAGGGTGTTGCGAAATAGGAACACGTCGTCAATTGAAGAATCAACACACACGGATTTGTTGAAGACCTATTTGACTCCAGTGGGGAGCAAGAAAACACCAAGCCCTGCTCCCACTCCCCTCCCTTCTACCCCCCACCCCCACCCCGTCACAGAGGAGAAAAGTCTGAGGGATAAGAACAACAACCCAAGGAGGAATGAATTGTTTGGCCTAGATTTTATGAGTGGTTTTCAGTTCTGGCTGCACATTAGAATCCCTGGAGAGCTTTTAAAAAATACAGATGCCTACTGGAATGTTCATAGCAGCACTGCTTATAAGAGCTCCAAACTGGAGACTATCCAAACGCACATCAACAGTAGTATGGATAAATAATTATGGATCATTCACATAATGGAGTGCCACTTAGCAATGAGAAGGAAAGATTGACTACATGCAACAACATGGATAAATCTCTTCACTATAATGTTGAGTGAAAGAAACCAGACAAACAAGTGTCACGCTTAAAGGTAACATCACAACGGAAAATGCTAACAATAGAAAAAAGTAGGTGCGGGGTACACTGGAATTCTGTATTATCCACACTTCTTTTTTGTTGCAAATCTCGACTGCTCCAAAATTCAGAAGTTTATTTAAATATGAGTCATACTGTATGATTCCATTAATGTCAAAGACAGATAAAATTCATCCTAAGCTATTAGAATTCAGGAAGATGCTTACCCTGGAAGGCATAAGTCTGGGAAGGGTATTGGGGTGGTATCTTTTTAAAAAAATTATTTATTTTTGGCTATGCTGGGTCTTCATTGCTGTGTATAGGCTTTCTCTGTTTGCAGCAAGCAGGGCTTACTCTCTAGTTGCCGTGTGTGGCTTCTTATTATGGTGGTTTCCCTTATTGCAGAGCACAGGCTCTATGGCTAGTGGGCTTCAGTAGCTGTGGCTCACAGCCTCAGTAGCAGTGGCTCACAGCTTCAGTAGCTGTAGAGTACGGGTTTAGTTGCCCTGTAGCACATGGGATCTTCCTGGATCAGGTATCAAAACCTGTGTCCCTTGCATTGGCAGGCAGATTCCTAACCACTAGACCACCAGAGAAGTCCTGTTCTGTGATTTGATCTACGTGTTGGTTACATGGGCATGTTCCATTATGAAAATGTATTGAGCAATTTCTGTATGTAATATTTTATTTTGATAAAACGTGAAAAAGCTATGCTAATGTCTAATGCTACCTAGACCAACTAACTCAGATTTCTTAGAGGAGGGCCTGGGCATTAGGATTTTTAAAAACCTCCCTAGATTATTTTAATGTGCCTCCAGGATGGAGAACCACTGCTATTTGTCCTGTGGGCAGAGAGAGGAGCCAGAAACCAGTTTAGACTGGAGGCATGGGTACAAACTTCCCAGAGAAGCAGAACATGCATGAATCCTGAAAGGCTGGAAGAGATTGTTTGAGGCCAGTGGGGTTCCACTATAAATGAATGCTTCAAGCCCAGGAAACATTCAATTTCCAATTCTCATTTTTCAGTTTTTCTGGTGGTGGCTACACTTTTGCTTAGAAACTTGATTTCCCGTCTTAAATGCTCTTGTCCAAGAGCTGTGAACAGCGTATCACTGGGCTTCATGCAAATAGAATTATAAAGCAATTAGTGTTGTGTACCTTACACACTATATTTTATCTAATTTGTAGTCTCTAGTATTACTGCCCAAGCCTCTCAGTAAGCCCTGAAAAAAGCATGCTTATAATAAATGACTAGAAAAACAAGCCTTGGCGTTTAGGTTGGATCACAGACGCACTCCCTATAGTGTCAGTAATCAACTGCTAAGACATAATACATTTAAGTGTACCAAACTGGGGAAGGGAGACTTCTTTGGGGAAAGGACTGATGGATTCCTGGCTTGTGCAGAAACTTATGTCTGAGTGTGTCACTGCTGCTGTGATTATTATTTTAGACCATCCAATAGGCTCTCTGGTAAGTTTCTTACTTGTAAGGGCGACAGGAGCCGTATGGAATATTCACTAAGAGTATTTGTGAATTTACAGTGTTGTTTTGTTCTGATAGCCTTTACTTCCTTGGGCTCATTCTAAGTAATGAACGATGGTAACAGCTGGCCTTTTTTGAATCTCACATCATGCCAGGCACTTTGCCAAGCCCCTTCTGTGAATTATTTTGTTTAATCCTCCCTTCAATCTTAAGAATCCCCTCTTGACAGATGAGAAGTCTAACATCCAGGATTAATAATTTACCCAGGGTCCCACCCCCCGTCAGAAGCAAAGCCAGTTATGTCAAAGCAATTGACATTCAGACCCTGCTTTTAACCATGGTGTGGCACTGCCTACGAGGGTCCAGGAAAGTTGAGGTGAGGGGACCTTGTCACCATTTGTCCTCAAAGCCCGTGCCTCCCCTCGTCCCCACCTCGCCTTAAGTCTCACGATTCGTCACCTCTTCCTCTCTTCTCCCTCTGTCCTTCTTTGCCCCCTCTCCTGGTACTTTGCATTTATTCTGGAGAGCTCCTCATCTCATCTCCAGAAGAGTGGATGATAAATCTAACATTTGCGATTTGCTGAGTAATTTCTCTCAAGACTGACAGCACGTGAGAAACTCCTCCAGGAGGACGGCGCCTGCCACACGTGAGTCCTGAATGTGACATAAGCTAGCCCAGGGGACAGAAAACTCTGGCCTGCTGACCAGATTCTGTTTTGGCAAATAAAATTTCAGGAGAACACAGCTGTGCCCCTTCGTGTATGTATTACCTGTGGCTGCTGTGGCACTACAGTGGCGAGGTTAGAAGCTCCAGACAGAGGGTGTGGACCACAGAGCCTAAAGTTTTTGGTCTCTGAGCCTTCTGGAGAAACTGCCCACCCCAGTGACACTACAGAAAGGCTCTACTGCAGAACGCGGGGCATAGGGCTCCATACTGGCTATTTCCCCTTCCGCGGGTTTCTGGCGGCTTCCTGTGGTGGATTCCGGGCAGGGGGAGCATTCTGAAATCACATCACGTGGGTCACGGCTGCCCCTGCCCATTCATGGCAGGCAGGGGAGGCCACAGTCCTTGCTGAATATTCATCTGCACTTTGGCAAGTGAAACAGTGACAAGTGTCCTCACAGAAACAAAACGATGTATTATTCATTCTGCAGAGTATTTCCAGGAAATCCCCAGCGGGGGTGGAAGCCGCCTGAGACTGGGAGCAACATGTCGGTGCCAGGACCCGTGAGAGGACTACAGCGATGGCTGCTTCAGTGTGGCAGACACAGGACAATCATGTGTCCTGATGGCTATTGCCTTACCGGATAGAAGAAGACACTTATTTTTTTTCTTTCAGAATGTGTTTAAAATCTCAAAAACTGGAATCAGTCATGAAACACTTCAAGTTAACTGCTTGTCTGCTTCATTATGATATTTTTGGTTAAGGACCACTTTTCATCATGTGATCCTTGTTTTCCACTGGTTAGTGGCAGGGGTGGCCCAGGACTGCCGTGGAAGTGGCTCAGTCGTGTCCGACTCTTTGCGACCCCATGGACTGTAGCCCACCAGGCTCCACTCTCCATGGGATTCTCCAGGCAAGAATACTAGAGTGGGTAGCCATTCCCTTCTTCAGGGGATCTTCTTGACCCAGGGATCTAACCCAAGTCTCTTACATTGCAGGCAGATTCTTTACCATCAGAGCCACCAGGAAGGCTTTCTGTAGACAATATCAAATGGCTAGGCTGCACTGACAGTGCTTCTAGTCCAGTTCAGGAAGCCATTACATGCAACCTCTCAGATTCTCCATGAATTCTACTTTCTTTAATTTGGGGGGCTGGAGGCCTTGCATTTGTGGACCATTTTATCCAGGAGCTGTATTTCCCATTCTAGGGACACGCACATACTGGGATCTAATACTTTTCCTAGTCTAATACTTCCTGGATGACTTAGAGGGTCTTACATTCTTAAATAGGGAATAGATATTCCTCATCATGGCTCTTGGCACTCTCAGTAAAATCGAGTCTCTGTGAGGTTGGTAGAGTGATGAAGACTGGAATTAATATGAAATTAACCCTGCAGTGTGAGCCTGGCTTCCCCCAAAGCCCAGGTTTACTGGAAGAACATAATGCCTGGAGCAGGACTGAGGGCAGAGGGAGGGGAGACAGAGAGGAGGAAGGGTGAGGTGAAGTTGGGCTGCAGAGCCAGCCTTCCGGAAGTTGCTTCACCTCCTGAGGCCATTTTCCTGGAAGAGATACAAGATGCCTCTCAGTTGACCCTGACAGTGGGGAGAAAGGGAGAATTTATCTCCCAGCTTTTGTCTCCCCACCAGGACCTGGCTACCAGGTTTACTGCGTGGGTTCTTAGTGCCTCCTGGCTGCATGCATGGGCCCTGAGTGGGGCGCTGAGAAGACCCAGGGCTCCCGTTGCCCTCTGGTCAGGCCCTGCCATGCCCCTCAGTGCACCTGGCTTTCTAGGGGAGCACACTTATAGCTCTCCCCAGAGAGTTAACATCATGGAGAGTGGAGAGCTGAGAGTCCATGGCTAAATAAGCCAGTGTCTCTATGCTTGTGTGAACCAATGATGAAGCCTGTGCTGTCCATTATTCCAGAGGCTTCCAGTGGTCGAACCTCAGTCACCACCACAATCACCTGCTCATTGTCAGACCATTTATGGGCTTTCTTCTCACCCCGTCTCACTCCCCTCCACCCCTCTCAGTGTTCCAATCTTTATTTCAAAGTCCGCTTCTGGGAGAACCCAACCAAAGACCACAGAGAAGCTGTGGAGGAGGTGAGAGGCCCAGGGAACAAGCATGCAGTGTGTGCCACCCTACTGCGCCTGCAGGAGTGCTCCAGCTGCAGTGATGGTGGAGACGAGAGTTAGGGGAGGCCTAGAGGTGAGGTGGTGCAACAGGTGTCTGATGGGCGTCTGCTCCACCTGCAAAGAAGGGTTACAGTTCATTGATTTGAACCAGGCCCTGGGTAAGTATTTACCATGTGCAGAAAGAGTGCTGAGCACTCCCTGGGGATCAATGCATTTAAGGCCCACCATTGGGAAGCAGCCACTATTATCATTGCCCACATTTTATGAATGAGAAAACTGAAGCTCAGGAGGATGAAGTAACCTGCCATCATCCTTCACCATTACTATTAATGTTTAAAGGTTTACTATGATCTTTTTAGGGGACAGAGCTATTCAGGCACCCTGTTCCACTGATCTCTTACCAGACACAGTTCCGTAGTTGGGTGTGTGAGTGTGAGTGTTTGACTGTGTGTACGCATTGGGTGGTGGGGACATGGGAACTGGGGGTTAAAATGTAGAAACCCATTTCCCCTCAGTGTGACCCAGAGAAATAACCTTCCACTGTTTGCAATCCAAGCAGAAGCTGGTCTGAGTCTTGTGTCTGGTTTGGGTCCTTTTCCAGGACTAGAAACTGTTTCTAAATTAGACTCTAACTTACTGACCATCAAATAGCACAGAACAAAACGTTTTTTTTTTTTTTTTTTTTTGATGATTTAAGTGTAAATGAGTCGGAGGCAGAGAGATTAAATTTTCCCTCAAATACACAGGGGTTAAAAAAATTACAGTCTCCAGAGAGGCTGGCTCCTTGAGGACTGAGTTTTCGCCAAGTCAGCACATTCAAGAAAGAGTTTGTGACTCTGCCAAACCCCAAGCGCCACTGGCTTCTTTGCCTTAGTTTCTTGCTGAACTCTGGAGAAATCTGTCTTCCTAAATCCTCGCTGTCTGTCAGAACTGAAAGCCCATTTCTGTGCAAATGATTCATTGTTATAATTTGTGCCACCTCCTCACAGACCTGCAGACTTTTCATTTTTTACATCAATTCCTATGTAATATTTCAACAAGTCTCTTTTTTCTCCTCTGTCTCCCTCATGTCCTTCCACCAGCTCTCTGCCAACAGATTCGAAACAGGAGTTCACCACAGAGCTTTCTTTGATTTTAGCCCTGAATCTCACTCTGCCTCTTGACTGTGTATTTCTGACAGGTGCAGAGCAGGCAGGAGAAATGACAGCATCATGCAGGATGCAAGCAGATGCAGTGTCCTGTGTCACTGTTTCTCCTGCTAGTGTCCCTTTGGGTTACAGTGAAATCACCTAGCAGGGCAAGTTTTATTCTTTTCCTTGAAGGAGTCACTGTAGACATCATTCATCCCCTCATTCCACGTCTAAGAGGATTCGCATGATTTGACTATCTCGATTCTTCCCATTCGAAGTTTTGGGGTAACAGTGTGTCCCCCACGACTGGGAGGTCCATCAAGGCGTCCCTGAATGTTAGCGGCAGAGGATAGCAGGGCCAGCTGATCGCCGTGAGTACAGCGCACAGCGGACCAGCTTGCCTCCGTTTGCTCAACTGCAGGCAGTTCTAGTTCCAAGACGAGTGAAATGAACAACCGAGGACCAGGAGAATAACCCTCTTCTTTCTGCATTTTGAAGACCAGTGAATACGATTTCCAAACCTGAGCTGCTGGCCCTTGCCAATTCCTTTGCGTTTGGCTTGAGTTTTAATGGGCACCCAGAGTGTCGTCTCTCACAAGTTTTTTGCAGAGTATCCAGGTGATGCCTCAGGAGAACTCCACTTGTAAAACCTACAGTGTCCCCATCTGCAACACTCCAGAGAGCTGGTCCACTCAGATACTTTTTGTTCGGTGGATTCTGGAAGGCTGTTAGGTCTGAGAGGGGGACAAGTTCCAGGAAACATGCACATCAACTTGTCAAATGTTCTGCTGGATTGATGGCATTCGCCGGCATAGAATTGTGCCCATTTAACGACCTGTGAGCCACTCATGAAAGGATTCTGAAGTGCAGCCTGCCCTGATACCGAGCCACCCGTGTGGAAGCCATGGTAAAGTTGAACAGCAGATGGAAAAACTCCACCGAACCTTTTATTGGCCATATGTCACTTCTGAGTGTTGGCCAACAAACCAAATTTGCAGCTAATATATAATGATTTAAACAGCTAAAAGAGCAGCTGCGCTTTGATTTCTGATGCCTTTCCTCCCGGCTTTCCTAGCTCACTGGAGTTTCTTAAACTACTTTCCTTAATCCTGTGCACTTCACTCTGAATCTTCACCAGGTGGCACCATCTTCAGATGGTGGGGTTGCTGGTTCTGTTGTTGGCTGCATCCAGCTTAGTCGGTCCATCTCTCTGCTCCTTCTGCCTTGTAAGCAGTTTTCTAACTTCTTTGGAAGAAGAAAGTGCTACAAAGCACAAGACTCAGGTATTTTCATATTTCTGCCTGCTGGGCTGTTTCTATTCTTTTTTTTCCAAGTCCCTCTGATTTCCAAGTCCCAGGCTTCCCTGGTGGCTCAGTGTTAAAGAATCTGCCTGCAGTGCAGGAGATGCAGTTTCGATCCCTGGGAGGGGAAGATCCCCTGGAGAATGAAATGGCAACCCATTCCAGTATTCTTGCCTGGAAAATTCCATGGACAGAGGAGCCTGGTGGGCTACAGTTCATGGGATCTCAAGAGTCTGACACGTCTTAGCAACTAAACCACCAACTACCACCTGATTACAGGGACTCTTGCATTCTCTTTGGGGGTGCCTGGACTGGTCTTTTGCTGAGCCTGAAGGGCTAGTCCTTGGAGTACATTGTAGGAGGGCAGCTTGTTCTGATTTATGAAGACATGACCTGGGATGGAGCTTCTCTGGAACAATTCAGCTCTCCTACTGTCAGAATCATCTAGAAGGAAATGATTGGTGTCAGGAATAAGCAGAACAGACCTCCTCTTGGCTCTTTAGTCTCTCTGGCTCTTCTATCCCATGTAGTTTAAGTGCCAAGTCTCTACTCCCAGCCATGGACATACTAAGCTGGCTTAGTGCATGAAGCTTCATGGAAGAAGAGGCTCCTTGTTATAAATTGAGGGTTATATAGTTGTTTCTGGGATGAGTGTGCTGGAAACTGCCAGGAAAGGAGAGAGAGAACAATGCCAATTTAAACTTGCATGCCTGCCAACTACTAACCTGATAACTCAATTTTGGGATAGAGGATTGCTGAAGCTGTACGACCATAAAATGGCTCTATAGTTGTCAGTCTAACGAACTCCAGCTCAGGTTTCTGTGTATTAATTCCTGCAAAACTCAGCCACCTCCCTAATGTTATTCAAAAGACTTTGAACAGCATTGTGAATAAAAATTATCACAGACTACATCAAACTGAATGATTTCTATAACATCTGGAGCCAAGCACATTAAATGGGAGTGAAATGTACATTCATCACGGGTGTTTGGGCTTGTTTTCTATTTTTACAAAAAGAGGAAGTAAGAAATATATTTCCTATAGGGATTTTTAGTTATCTGTTCCTGTGCTAAACTGGACACCTCATGAAAGAATTATAGCCTTGGTTTCTGTGTTTATAGGTTGATCCTCTTTTTAGGTCTGATTAAGACTTCGTCCTGCAGAAACTTCATCTTAGGGAATTTATCCTAAGAAGGCACTGCTGTGTGGAACAACAGTGTACATGGTTAACCATCCTAGCATTATTTATGGAAGCAGGAGATTGGAAACAACCCAAATGTTCATCAACAGAGAAGAGATTAAATTATAATGTTATCCACACACTGGATGCAGCTGTACGAAAGAAGGAAGATGTTCCTTATATACAGAGATGGAAAGAAGTCCAGGACACTTGTTAGGAAAGGTCAGATACAGAACACAGGGTACAAAATGCATTTCAGTTTAATCCATGTAACATTTGTATACACGTTAAGAAACTCTGGGCTTCCCTGGTGGCTCAGTGATAAAGAATCTACCCTGTCAATGCAGGAGACATGGGTTCAGTCCCTGGGTAAGGAAGATTCTCTGAAGAAACAAATGGCAACCCACTCCAGTATTTTTGCCTGGGCAATCCCATGGACAGAAGAGGCTGGTGGGCTGCAGTCCACAGGTTCACAAAGAATCTGATAGGACTTAGTAATTAAACAGCAACGACAAAGAAACTGTAGAAGGATACATAGAAATAGGCTACCAGGAGAGCAAGAACAGAGCCCACAGAAGGGAATAAACCACTCATTTATTTATTTAAGTCAAACATATTTGACATATAACAAATGGTCCTAAAAGTGTCATAGACTTTAAAGTGTACAACATGTTGCTGTGATACATTTATGTATTGTAATGTGGTTGCTGGTATTATCCATGTTTATCACAGTATGTAGCTATGATATTCCTGTCTATATTCATTCTATTGCACATTAAATCACTATGGCTTATCTACTACTCTTTGCAAGCTTGTAGCCTTAACATCCCTCCTGCTTTCCAGTAGCCACTGTTTTTTCGCCCTATTTTTCATGGGTTTGACTTTATTAGGCTCTGTATATAAGTGATATCATACAGTACTTGTCTTTAACTTACTTCACTTAGCATAATGTGCTCGAGGTCCAAGCAGCAGGATACCCTCCTCTCTCACAGCTGACCAATATTCCATTGCATGTGTGTGTGTGTGTGTGTGTGTGTGTGTGTGTGTATTTTTATCCATTCATTCTTTGATAAACATTTGGGTTGTTTCCATATCTTTGCTTTTGTGAAAAATGTTGCTATAAACTTGAATGTGTATATATATCTCTTCAAAATCCTGTGTTCATTTTTCTGGGTATATAACCAGTAGCTGCGCAGTTCTTAAGCTGGCTTTTCTGTCCACTGTTCTGAAGGAAAATTTCCCTACTGACTCCCCTATTATGTCCTAAATGCCAAACTCTCAACCTCCTTGATGTCACTGACTGCATGGACCATACATTCTTCCAGAATGAGGTAACTCCAGTGAATGGGTATCAGAGATTCTGCCAATCCTTAGCTCTGTGTGCATAGAATGCCTGTTAACCTTTATGAACTTCAGCAGACACAGAGAGGAAAGGAGGGAGCTACTGAGTGTTAGTTATCTTTTAAAAAAAGTATCTCTTTTAATCATACAATGGCATTATGAGGTGGGCGCTCACTATCTCCATTTAACAGATGAGGAAATTGAGGCTCAGAGAGCTTAACTGATTAGCCTCAAGCCATACAACTCCTAGGTGATGGAGCAAGATCTGAACCTCAGATAGCTGGTCACTGATGCAAGGGCCCCCTGGGAGGGGGGCAAGTACACCAGTGCTTTCCTCCACCACTCTCTTCTCTTCTCTCTGACTCTCACCAGACTCGTTCTTTCACTACTTGAGCTGCTGCTCATTTCCTCATTCCTTTGCTGGTTCTTCTTTCTTCTCCTCAAACAAGATTGTCTCCAAGGTCTGTCCTCATCTTCCTCTCTCTAGCTAATCCCACTTCCCAGGAGAGTTCTGACTCTCAACCCTATTGGGTTCACATTCCGGGCATTTATTTCCAGTTACTTGATGGCCGTTTCCACCTGGACCTCTTGCTGGACCCCAAGAGCCAGTGTTTCCCAAACCATATAGGTCATCTTTCTGTTCACAATTGGATTCTTTTCCTTCTTAGCATTTCCTGATAATGCTACCCCAACTTCATCATCCTTAAGCTCAAAACCTTAGAGAAGGCTTTGATTCCTTTTTTTATTTTTTTCTCCCTGGCTTCCAGTTTCTAATATAGAAAAAGATTCTGTTGTTTTGACTTTGACTGCCTTCCTATATAACTCAGTTGTGCATTAAATCTTGCCTGGGGAGTGATCTTTTAACTGACCATCCCACCTTCAGTTTTGTTCATCTCCTAACCATCTAACTAGCTGACAACCTTTTTATATAATATGAAACTCATAACATTTTATGAGGAAAACTTTCAAATGCTAATGAGAGACACACACCGAAAAAAGACTTCATAAATGGAAAGGCCAGGAGCACAAATTATTATAAAGCTGCCAATTTTTCTGAAATTAATCTATAAATTTAATGGGGCTTTAATAAAAATACCAACAGGGCTTTTGCATATTTTTCTGTAACCAGACACGCTGATCTGAGAGGTGTTATGGAGAATAAGTATGCTAGAATACTCTAAGATAAATCTGAAATGGAGAAATAAAAAATAATCCTAAAAGATATTACAATTATTTATATATATACAATTGATATTAATTACCATTAATATAGTTAAACCCATGCAGGAATTAACAAGCAGAACAATAGACAAAATAGAATCAGGAATTGAATCCAATGTTTTTATAAGAATTTAAGATTTGATAAAGTTTGCCTATCTTAATCAGTGGGAAATATTTACAGTTCAATAAATGGTATTGGGTAGCCACCTGTCAAATAATAAAGTTGTATTTTCCGAAGTCTTTATACCAAAATGAGTGCCAGGTGGACTACCAACATGAAAGCTAAACTATCAAGGTTGTAGGGAAAAAATGGAAAAAATTAATAATCTTGGAATAGAGAAGACATTTCTAAGCATGATAAAATTCAGGAGACATAAAAGAATGTAAAAGTTTGGCTCTAAAGATCAAATATTTCCACATGGTAGGAAACTCTACAAATTGAGTCAAAATTAAAATCATAAATAGGGGAAAATATTTGTAACAAACTTGTCAGACAAAGGGCTGAATCTATTAATATATAAAGGACTTACTCAAATCAATAAGAAAAAGATCAACACTCTTAATAGAGAAATTAGCAAAGAACATGAACAAATCTATCACAAAAGAAAAACAAATGGTTCAAAGATAGTTTAAAAGATACTTAGGTTCCCACACAGTAAGCAAATATAAGCTAAAACTGTATTTTTTCACTTAATATCCAAAGTTTCTTAAATGTATTTTTGACAGTTTATTTTCAACAAGGGTATAGGAAGACAGACATTTATACATTTTTGAGGTATGCAAATTGATGCAACCTCTAAAGAGGGCAATCTCAGAATATTTATCAACATTTAAAATGTGCATACCCTTTCACACATCAATTCCATGTTTAGGAACTTCTACAGTTGTGTTTAAGCTTCTGCCTGGAGAAAAACATAAGGATATTTACTGCAGTGTTGAGCATAATAGCATATTTTGCCATTTCAAAAAAGAAATGAAAAAATAGTAAAGCTTGTTTACCCTCTACTTTAATTCTCCGATTGTTCCCCATCAGCTATTGAAATTCTCCTGATCTGGCCCTGGCATACTTTTTCTGTCTTGTATCTTGCTACACCCCTTGCTGCTGCTGCTAAGTCACTTCAGTCGTGTCCGACTCTGTGCGACCCCATAGACAGCAGCCCACCAGGCTCCCCCGTCCCTGGGATTCTCCAGGCAAGAACACTGGAGTGGGTTGCCATTTCCTTCTCCAATGCATGAAAGTGAAAAGTGAAAGTGAAGTTGCTCAGTCGTGTCCGACTCCTAGCGACCCCATGGACCGCAGCCTACCAGGCTCCTCCGTCCATGGATTTTCCAGGCAAGAGTACTGGAGTGGGGTGCCATCGCTTACACTTGGCCAAATGAGCGCTCTGTTTGCCGGGCCCCTTCCCTGTCTCTGTACCTCTCTTTGTGCTGAT
Organism: Bos taurus; assembly: GCF_002263795.3. Taxonomy (NCBI): domain Eukaryota; kingdom Metazoa; phylum Chordata; class Mammalia; order Artiodactyla; family Bovidae; genus Bos; species Bos taurus. The sequence goes on from NC_037337.1 coordinate 62,300,630, forward strand.
CCTGTTTCCTGTTGCATGACTTGCACCGTTCCCAGTCTCTCCCTTCTTCCACGTGAATCCTAACTACCTTTATAACCTGACTCACGTGCTATCTTTTTCTGAAGATATCCTTGGATATTGGATCCTCTATGATTCCCTATACTTAGTTGAAAATTTCTACCTGTTGTGACTGTTTTTTTTTTTTGGCTTCTCATAAAGTTGCTTTAGATTCTAAACCAAAGCAGAGAGAAGAGATGACACCCAAGTTAACCCATCCACTAGTGAGTTGGGACCTCTCTCCCAACACACTGGAAGGGTGGGTGGAAGTGCCTGACTCCACCCACTGGGAACTGCAGGCAGGGCGGGGCGTGGGGTGTAGTGGGAGTGGTCCAAGGCCCCAAGGCGCTGACCCCTCCCCCTATCACCTCCCTGCTCCCCTTCTCCCCAGTCTCCCCCTCCTTCTGGACCCAGAGCATCAGCTTAGCAGTACTGTGGCCCCCAGGGCATGACCGCAGGCAGGGCAGGGCCTTCCCCCCAGGCAGAGGAAGTACAGGGAGAGGGGCCCAGGACCGGCAGAGGCACCAAGAACCCACACGGTTGGAGCAGCTGAGGTAAAATTTTTAAAGCTTATTCATGGGGACGTGGTGTTAGCAATCTTCATGGCTCAGCTGTGGGCCTCAGCTTGGGCCTCGCCATCCTGAGGTCGTGGTGGTAGAAGAAGTCTGAGCCCTGGTTGAGCCGCACGCTGCAGGGGGCCGCAAGGTGGGACCTTCACGCCGTTTCACCCAGCATCCTCCCTTGTCCCCAAGACCTGCCTCCTGATGATGTCTGCGTGCTCCCGGGCCTGCCTTCTCCCTCTTCTCATTTTCTGTGCACAACAGAGGTGTCCAAGTTGGCAGGTAAGATGGTGTTGAAGTCGTTGAGTAGGGAGATGATGCTCAGGAGGATGGTCCCATGTTCTGGGGGCATTCCCTGGCCCAGGTCGTCTAGTGGGGAATGAAGGATGGAGATGCACACGTCTTGATTTTTTAGATGTTGGGGCACCACATCTTGGGGAAGGGGGGAAACGAAAGGCTGGCCAGGAGTAAGGGTAGCCAATGGCAATCTGTAGGTATGCCTTCAAGTAGCGCCCTAAGAATAGGTGTTGGGTGCTGCACCTCCCAGTAGGCAGGTTTCCCTCACACACCGAAGCCCTCCACTGGCTTCTTTTGCAGCCCCTTGAGCTCTGGCAGCAGGGCCTTCTCTGAACTGAGTGACAGTGGAGAACTGGCTGGGCAGCTGTCCTCCCCAGCACCTCTCTGGGTGCTCCCCGGCTCTGACTTTTAACATGTGACCCTTTTGGGACTGGAGTGATAGTGATATTTTGATGTCTTTGTCCTTTGATGCAACTGTTTTAATCTGGGGGAAAAATACAACCTACATAAGACACTATTAATGTACACCCTCACCCCCCAACCCCAATGAAAATATCTTTTCTGTTTCTGATTATATAACATTCATTTATAGTTGACCCTCGGAGAAGGCAATGGTACCCCACTCCAGTATTCTTGCCTGGAAAATCCCATGGATGGAGGAGCCTGGTAGGCTGCAGTCCACGGGGTCGCTAAGAGTTGGACACAACTGAGTGACTTCACTTTCACTTTTCACTTTCATGCATTGGAGGAGGAAATGGCAACCCTCTCCAGTGTTCTTGCCTGGAGAATCCCAGGCATGGCGGAGCCTGGTGGGCTGCCGTCTATGGGGTTGCATAGAGTCGGACATGACTGAAGTGACTTAGCAGCATAGTTGACCCTTGAACAATATGGGTTTGAAGTGCATGGGTCCAATTATACACGGATTTGTTTTTTTCAATAGTAAATGTACACTACAGTACCACGGGAGCTGCAGTTGGTTGAATCTGAGAATTTGGAACCAGGCAGAGGGATAAAGTGGGCTTCCCTGGAGGCTCAGTGGTAAAGAATCTGCCTGTCAATGCAGGAGACTCAGGTTCAATCCCTGGATCAGGAAGATCCCCTGGAGAAGGAAATGGCGACCCACTCTGGTATTCTTGCTTGGCCAGTCCCATGGATAGAGGAGCCTGGCAGGCTACAGTCCATGGGGTCCCCAAAGGGTCAGACACAATTTAGCGACTACAACACAGGGAGGAAGCACCTGTACAGAGTGCCCTATCCAGAGTGCTGACTGCTCTCTGCGCAGAGGGTTGACACCCTTAACCCCCTGAGTTGTTCAAGGGTCAACTGTACTTAGAAATGTGGAAAACCGTACACTCCTGTGTATTTATGCTGTGCTCTGTGTGTGTGTGCATAATGGAATAAAAGAAAAATAAATTTCCTGAAATAAATTCCCTAGTCAAAAAACATACATGTTTAAAATGTTAGCGTATGTTGCCAAACTGATCTCCAGAAAGATTTATGATTCATTCAACATTTATTGAATTCTTAGCATGTATCAAGTACTGTGTATTATTTAGGGTACAGAGATGAGAAACACCACGGGTAGTCCCTGCCCTTGTGGAGTCTGTGTAAGAATTTCTAACAGAAGACACATTTACTGTGAGAAAGTACAGTAGTGTGAATTCTGCCTAGTTGGGGAGTTCAAGGACGACTTCCGGAGGAAGTGATGTTTCAGAGAAGGCCTGAAGATTCAGTTGGAGTTAACTAGACTGTGAGGGGGTTGAGGCGGGTAAGAGATTTTCAGCCTCAGCCTTTGCAAATGTGGCTTCTGGTGGGGCATGGGGTTGAAGAAGGCTTGTGTAGCTGGAGTCCATGGAAAGGGAGGGAAAGCACTGGGCAAAAATGAGACTGGAAGTATAGGTAGGGAGCGTGCTACTGGTGGATCCATAAGTTTTGTTAAAAATGTTATTGTTATTCCAGTGCTAGGAGAGATATAAGCAGCGATTGGAGATTATATTTATTTTTTAAAAAGATAACTTTGGCTGAGTAGAAAGGACTGATAAACAGAGGCAAGAATGAACACAGGTTGACAAGTTAAGAGGCTAACTGTCCAAGTGACAGATGATAACACTAAACTAATCTGAAGCATGAACAATAATAAGAAATCAAGGCAAAAGGAGAGGAAAATGGATGCTTTTATGATTTTACCAGTTAATACCAATATTAGAGGGGATATCATTGATCTTTTTTTGTCTTTGCCAATCTAAGGGGTGTATGCATAGTATAAATTATATGATATGGATTATATATACAATTTAGAATATGAATTATGTGTACAGTTTCCTTTTATTATTAGTAATGTTGGACTTCTTTTCCATTGGCCATATTCATTTTTATTCATTTGTTCTTTTGAACTATCTGAACATCTACTTGGTCCATTTCCTTCTTCTGTTCTGGTATCCAGCCCAGAATCCCACATTGCACTTAGTTGTCATTTCCTCCTTGTCTTCTCTGGTCAATGACAGTTTCTCAGATGTATGTTTTTATTATTCATTTGAATAAATCATTTTTATACTGATGCAGGGCAGAGCTTGGTAAGAATCTAAGTGCATAATGAAGGCAAACTTAAACCAGTCTAAAAGAGAGCAGATGATAGTCTGTGATATATGTTGTAAATTTTTAAAAGTTTTTTTTTTAACTTGGTTTGTGTGTTTGTGCTTGTTTATGTGTGAAATTATTTCATATTATTATTTCTGGCTTTGGGATAATGCTTAGAAGTCCCTCCATCCCAACGGATAGAACTCTTTATGTGCATTATATTCTGTTACTTTTACAACCATATATTGTCAAGTTATATCAAATAAGATACAAATCAGACATCCTCACCCTATTCTTTATTCTGTCCACCCTCAGCTTCACCAGATGGGACAATAAAAAACAGAACTGAGGTGGCGCTTATGATACAAAATCAGCAGTGTCAACGTAATGATGTCATGATGTCTTGCTCTGCTCTGAATTTCTTTGACTTTGCACCTTACTTGGGTCCTGACCAAAGCCTTACCTGTTTTGATACTATTCTTTAATTGTCTTTCCAGTCCTACCAGATCATGAGTTACTTGAGCATAGGAAACACGTTTATCTCATTTTGTGTAATACACCTGTGATTGGGCCTGCCTTCACAGACTCTGCCAACATAGCATTTTAATGCATCTATTCCCATAAAGAAAAGAGAAACTCGAAACACAGTGATGAAAATGCAGATTTTCTCAAGAGTTTTGTGAGGCATTTATTGGAAATAAGAGTCCCTCATAAATCATACAGCAGGACAATCACATTTCTACATCAGGCAGTATTTCTGTGTCCTTTCTCTTCCCCTCTGGTCTATAGTCTCTCTTCAGTGAGAGTAAAAAAATCTAGATCTAGTCAGGAAAATAAAGCTCTCCAAGTTAGCCTAATAAGGGCCACATATTTTTCTTCAACACCCCCCCCTTAGGGGTTTCAATTCATTTTATCATGACTGTATCCCTTGATTTTTTTTTTTTTATATCAGAAAACTTTGGGCATGGCAGAGGGTCATCCAGTGCTTGTGGGAATCAATGAACTGGGCCATGATGCTGCTCTAATATTGGACTTAGGCAGTTGACTTGTTGTCTAGGAGGTAAAAAAAAAAAAAAGCTATTTACTTTTCTAATTCCTCTTTGTTTTCACCTGATGGAGAAAATTAGAACTCTAATTGGAAACCCACAATAATTTTTATGGGCTATCAGGTTAATTATAATAAGGATCTATCGTATATTCCCACCAAAGGGCTTAGTTACTGGAGCAGCATTTTCTTAAATGGTACCTTAGCATGGACCCAGAGGACAGTGTTATTGAAAAATGAGCAGATGGTCTCAATGAGCTGAGAGTATGGATGTCACTGTCTGCCCTGAAAGTGGGGGCAGCCAGATGCAGATCCATTTGGGATCAAGCCTTTGGGCTATAAGCCAACAGCCCTTAAATAGAATGTTTTATCTCTTCCCTGAAGAGAGGAGTTGAGAGGCTAGAGCCATACTGGACAAAGTAGGTGAAACCAATCTTAGTCCTAAGAAGCAAGCCATGTGCCCACAGGTGAGCAAATGAGATTAGAGGTGGTTGGCAAGGTAGCCACCGCTTAGCTTCACATCACTTGCTGCTTAATTCAGAGCTGGGTTAGTTGGAGGAGTCATGGAACATTTGAATATTAACTGAGCTCCAGGGCACAAAGTAGGGTCAAGTTTACGTTATTAGAAGGTTAATGTCCTGATACCTAAATTCTGGCCTAATGATGAGTAGGGTCAGTTTCCCTCTTTTGCTCCCTTTTTTCACGTTCTAATGGCCTCACCCTGCTTTCTGGGCCCTACTTAGCCTTAATTTACATGTAATAAGTTCCCCTTATGTGAATTGATCTCTTGGTGACCATGTGACCTCTACAGAAGTCACTTTCTGTCTCTTAGCCTCAGTTTCCTCATCTGAAAAATAAAAGGAAGATAATGAAAGATAATATGGGTAGAGCAACCAGCACAGTGTGTGGGTCTGACTCTGTGCAACCCTATGGACCGTAGCCTGCCAGGCTCCTCTGACCATAGGATTTTCCAGGCAAGAATACTGGAGTGCGTTTTCTGCCAGGGGATCTTCCGGGGATTGAACCAGTATCTCCTGCGGGTCTTGCATTGGCAGGTGGATTCTTTATCACTGAGCCACTAGGGAAGCCCAACCAGCACAGTGCTGGTCACCTAGAAGGTGCTCCTGAAGTTCATCTTAGGAGAAGCTAAGGCTGTTTCTAGATGTCAGGACACATGGGGCTTCGCATTCTCTCAGAACATTGGAGGGGGATACCTCAGCAGCAGGGGTAGAAGGAGCCTTGCTTCTCCTGATTCTTCACAGCATGAGTTCTCAGCATTTAGATTCTTGCCTATTTTGACACCCAGATGATGGCTCCCTGAAATCTCTTTGAACGCCTCAGCCCCTGAGTTATAGCTTCCACTGAGCACTCTGTGGGGGAGGACAATGGGCTGGGACTGCTGCGGGAACCATGGTAAGGAGCCAGTAGAATCAAAGCTGCAACTGGGTTAATGACACTGCAGCGTTGGGGTGGCCGTCGTGAGGACTGTAAAAAAAGGAAGAAAAGAAATCCCAAGACCCAAACAAAGCCAGATGTGACTTAGGAAAAGAACATTAAGGGATTGCAGTATAGAAATTTGTTTTCCTAACAGCAAATAGCTACTTAATTGGGTTAAAGTAAATCGAAAGACATTTTATATTTACATCAAAATTAACCCAAAAAAAAGAAGATAGATGAAAATCTAATTTTTTGTACTCTTCCATTTCCCCTTTTCTTTCTTCATTTTCCTCTCTTCCTCTAATACAATGAAACGTTCCTTCTAATTCTCCCTTGGGGCTCAGGTAGGCTGGAACCACTGCTATGGTAGATGTAATCCATAAATGGGAATCTTGGAAATGTCACTTTCCCCCCAACTTCTGCCGCTAAGCATACTTGAATCTGAGACAGAAACCTCTATTAATATAAATGTGAGTTTAGTGTGCTAAACTCACATTTAGAATCCCATTCTGGAGACAAGTTGGGTTTGAAATCCAGTTTGTGCTCCCCTTGCCAAGTTTCTGCCTGCCCAGAGAGAGTGACTTTTCCTGATAGTGGGCCTAAACAAAAGACCTCCCTGAAGTGGGGCAGAGATGAAGAAAAGGGAAGACATTTTTGAGAGACTTGAAAGCCCCATGATGTGACTATGCTTGCAAGAAGGTCAGGAGTGACCAAAAGACAGAAGTCTGCAGGAGCCAATACAGTTTAGGGAAGTAGAGAGGAGGCTGAGAGTCTAGTGGGGAGAGGAATCCAGGGAGAAGCCTGCAGAAGCCTGGGGAGGAGCCCTTCTCTGAATGTCAGGGTGACTTGGAGTACAGCGAGGCCTCATTGCAGTGATAAGATGTGGTGAAGCCAGACAGAGAGGACTGTGCATCCCCACCAGTCACACAGTGGTGAGAGAGGCTATGTTTTGACTGGAGTGGAGTGGAAGACCCAGTTTCAGGGCTGCAGGGTCACAGGCAAGGAGAGGGAGTGGATAAGAGTAGAACATGGGAATGAAACAGACTCTAAGCCTTTGCTTTTGGGTCCTGAATATCTGTGATTTGTCTACTTTTTACCAAACATCATTTTGTTCCTTGTAGCTAACTCTGCTACCCTCACTGAAATACTGGTCATGGAAACAGACACACTCACAAAAACTCACCCTTGGCAAACATCACCAAATTAAGATTTAGGCCAGAAAAGAAAATCAGACAAAATTATATTCTTATGTTTCTTTAAATCTACCATAAAACCCCAAACCTCCAATGAACTAGAAAATCTCTCCACGAAAATCATTAAGTTAAAAATAAACATTAAAAATTGACTGCAGTCAACAAGAATAATAGAAAATGTAAAACCTTCAGACAAGAGCAGTAATTATCTTATTGATTTGAAGGATTAAGGGGAAAAGAGGGGCCTTGGGGATAAGCTATGACTCATGATTGCTGCCCTTTGGCTGGAAACTTCAAGGCTGATGGCTGGTTATGTTTTAGGATCCCAGAAGGAGGCCCCCCACCCCCACCACATGAAGAAATTTGTTCCACAGACTGTACCCTACAGCAGTTTTACTAACAATTCTAATGTGGCTATACAATCAAATAAACTAAAAGTACTTTATAAACTGTGATAGTCCTCACAAAGGCAGGTGGTACCTTAGTCCTGGAGGCCAGAATTTAGATCTGGACCACTGCTGTATTCTCATAGAGGTTGGACTTATTTGTTGAACAAAAGAGTCAGATATTCTACAGATAATATGCGTGTGTGTTTGTGCTCAGTCATGTCCAACTCTTTGCAACCCCAAGAACTGTAGCCCACCAGGCTCCTCTGTCCATGAAATACTGGAGTGGGTTGCCATTTCCTCCTCAATCTATGGATAATACTCTTCTGATATTACTCTTTCTGATTATATGTAAAGATTTGGGGTGGGGAGAGGGAAGATACTCATTTACATCTGCATGCATTTGTGTGCTAAGTTGATTCAGTCATGTCTGACTTTTTGCGACCTTGTGGACCATAGCTTGCCAGACTCTGTCCATGGAATTCTCCACCAAGACTACTGGAGTGAGTTGTTTGCCCTCTTCCAGGGGATCTTCCCGACCCAGGGATCGAACCCACATCTCTTACATCTCCCACGTGGGCAGGTAGGTTCTTTCCCCACTAGCACCACTATTTGCCGTCTGTTTGTCACCTAAACTGACCTGGGTGACTCTGTTAATTCCCATTCTGACAGGAGGGATCCTATGGAAAGAAGATGGCATTGTCAGTCTTCTACCGTGTGGACCCTTCACATGGTGTGACTTGCCCCTCACTGTGCTCACTGCCACGCTCCTCTGTGGCCTGTTTGGGCTGTCTCAGGATGTTCATTTCAGCCCCTAGAAACTCAGACATCACTTGCCTTTTGTGATCCAGTCCTTGGAGTTTTACTTCCCAAACCACAAATAAATCCACAATAGGTACTGTGGTTTTGTGTTTAAGGCTTCTCTTGAAAATAGACTCCATTCACCATTTATTCAATAGATATTGTTGATGACTTACCCACTGCCAGGCTGGCTGCTGTTACTGAAGATCTAGCCGTGAACAATACCAACCAGTGCCTCTTCTTAGGGCTCCCGGGTGTTAGTGACTGGGGGAAGGTCCTGGTGGCTCAGGCTCCCTCTCCCATCCCATCCTGGGGCAGGCTTTGCAACAGGAAAGGGAAGAGCAGTATGTCTGCTAATTCCATGTAAGTAACAGAAACGACAGTACAGCCTTACCCTCAGCAAATTTAGTCTAGTTCACCTTGTTTTTCTATGGTTTTTAGGAACCTTTACGTTGTGCTTAGTCAGAGGACTGGGCTGCCCATGCAGATGGCCTTGGAGAGTAGGAGGAACCGCTCCCAGCTATGACTGCCTCCCAGCCTGTTAATTGTACCATCCTTTTCCCTGTCTCTTGGTAAGAGTTGTGGAGCATAAGTTGATTGATATTCATGGGAGCTATTTGGGTTGAGACTTAGGGTCAATGTTTACTATCTTGTCCTCTAAGTACACCCTGGTATGAACCTTTACTTCCTTCTGTGGAGCCATGCAGTATGAAACCTGGGCTTCCAGGGTGGTGCTAGTGGTAAAGAATCCGCCTGCCAATGCAAAGGACACCAAGAGACGTGGGCTAGATACCTGCATCAGGAAGCTCCCCTGGAGTGGGAATTGGCAGCCCACTCCAGCATTCTTGCCTGGAAAATCCCGTGGACAGAGGAGCCATGTAGTATAAAACCTATGACACTCCAGTTCTTGGCTGTGCCCTTAGGCTTCTTGAGTCCTCCTTCTAGGGTCATGGTGGAGCAAGGCTTTACTCTGCTCCAGGAGCTCTGTGTGGATGCTCGGCTTCATGAAACAGTGAGCTCTTGCCACACCCCTGCCCTCTGCCTTGGGTTCCTGCAAAGAGCTAGTGGGGCAGGTGTGAGCACCCCGTCCCCTCTGCCAAGGCTCATTGCCTTCTTGTGCAGTAGGAGTGTGAATGTGTGTGTGTTACTTGCTCAGTTGTGTCCAACTCTTTGCAACCCTATGGATTGTAGCCCACCGGGCTCCTCCGTCCATGAGATTTCCCAGGCAAGAATACTGGAGTGGGTTGCCATTCCCTTCTCCAGGGGATCTTCCCTACCCAGGGATCAAACCCAGGTCTCCTGGATTGCAGGCAGATTTACTGTCCAAGACACCAGGGAAGCCCCAGGAATGTGTATAGTGAGGTGCTACCTAGTCCTCCAAAAGCTCTGATAAAGGAAGCTTGACAAGTCCGTGATTGGGTTTTCCTCAGGGGTCTGTGTGAGGGCGTATTTCACCCAAACTCTGGGGTGACTCCAGCCCAGCTGTCAGTTTTATTTTCAGGAGTCCTTGAACAGGTCTGATCTGGTCATGAGAGCTATTTGGGAAGATAGCTCCATATGCTATCTGTTCCCAGGGAGCTTGAGTCATTTGTTCAAAGATTTGGGATTGTTTCATTGATTGTCAAAATAAATTAATCACAGGAACTTTTTGAAGCTAGCTAAATCCATTCTTGAACAAGTGAGCTTATAAATATAGAAAATAGTCAAAATAAAGAACGGGTGTTTGGTAGTAGGGGACCATGCAGAGAATGGGAAACGCTCACAAGACTTGCCTTCACTGTAACAAGAATTTACCCTGTAGACCTCTGTTCGCTTCACCCTGTTCTGTTGCCTGATGATGTACACAGCTCCTTTTCAACAGCTTGAATTCTGCCTCCCTCTTTCCAAGTTTTTTTTTTTTTGGCTGTGCAATGTGTATGTGGGACCTTAGTTCCCTGACTGGGATTGAACCTGTGTCTCCTGCAGTGGAAGTGTGCGTCTTAACCACTGGACCACCAAGGAAGTCCCTGCCTTCCTCTTTCCCATTTCCCAACCCTCCCTTGACGTGGGGAAGCAAACAATGAAAACACAGAAAGAACAACGCCCCAAACTACAAAACATTAATGGAATATTCACTCCAAATGAGATTTTTAAAGAGGCACTTTAAATGCAGCGAAGACCTAAGCACTAACATCAATGTTCTTGTAAGCAGAAAATAAAATCTACAAATAAAGTTTTAGTGGAAGGTGTATCATTTTATTTCATTAATATTCATATTCCAAACTCATATACACAGTGACAGAGAACGTCAGGAGATAATTTTGCTTCTAGGAAATAAACAACAGCTCCAGACCAGCCTAATAAACATTCAAAACAGCATCCACACCAGGCACAGGTGTTCTCCAGTTGCCTCTGTACTGATGTTTAGTAGGCTAGAGCTCTGAGCAGCATCATGACTGGTGCTGTGGCTTTGCATCCCACATGCTGGAGTGAGATGGGCTGATTTGTCCTACCTCTGTGTTGGAGGGTCCCCCAGGATCTTCCTAGTAACATATGTCTTCCAGCTTTCCATCTTTGTGTTTAGAATGACACTTCTCCCAGGCTCCTCTGACTAGTCAAGGACAGGCTAACCCTGAAGAAAGGTGATTGAGTCTCCTGGCCTCTGACTCACTGCAGAACCCTGCTGAGGCCTTTAAACCTGAACTCCAGTGACCTGCTCTGTAGCTGTAAGATGGTGAGATAAATGCACATACCCCACTCAGAACCAGGAGAGTCTGCTTTTTGATAGTGACCTGACCTTGGAGAGGCTCGACTGGTCTATGGGAAGAGATGGTCTTTGCTGCATATTTGTTGTTGTTTAGTCGCTAAGTTGTGTCCATTCTGCAACCCCATGGACTGCAGCCTGCCAGGCTCCTCTGACCATGGAATTTCCCAGCAAGAATACTGGAGTGGGTTGTCATGCTGTCCTCCAGTGGATCATCCGAAGCCAGGGATCAAACCCACGTCTCCTGCACTATAGGCAGATTTTTTACAGCAGAACTTTATTAACCTATGGTTTGTGTGCTCAGTTGCTCACCAGGGAGCTCCATAGGCACAGGTTACACCTGGAGAAGCTAAATCACCTGCATGAGGAGCAACCTGGGGGGGGGGGAGGTCTGACTCTTTGTGACCCCTATGGATTGTAGCCCGCCAGGTTCCTCTGTCCATGGAATTTTCCAGGCAAGAATACTGGAGTGGATTGCCATTTCCTACTCCAGGGGATCTTCCTGATCCCGGTATCGAGCCTATGTCTCTTGTGCCTCCTGCATTGGCGGGCGGATTCTTCACCGTCGAGCCACCTGGGAAGTCTTTCTGTGTATAGAGAAGGACTATACTCACTGTGTTACTCAGCCTTCACAGTGGGGTTCCCATCTTGCCCCTGAGGAATCCAGAGATGACCTTCCCACTTTGCAGGCTCCGAACACTGGGCTTTTGTTCCCAATCCAGTGTTGCTCTTCTCATGCCACAACTGCCCTGGAGATAAACTGAGAAGTGTTATGAATTCCCGAGGGAATCATGTCCACATTCAAATTCCTCACAGTCATGTGGGAAGGAAGGCCAACAGAAGAGAACATTCAGATTAGAGATGCAGGGAAGAAACCTGGGGGAAAACCAAGGATTTCAGCAGAATACATTTGAATGGGAAGGGATCCTAAAGACACCTCATGGGAGAACACCACACAAATTGCAGCCGAGAAACCCGGAGAAGTGTCTGACCCAGATAAGTAAGGTTGGGTTTAATCTCTCGATTCTGGTTGCTTAATTCCCAGACTGTTTTGCTGTCAGGTCTGCACAATTAATTGGTCTAAGGAGATAAGGGACCTCTTTAGATTAACATCAGAAAGAAAAAAAAAAAATAGCACATTCTCTGGTGAAAGTGTCAGTTTTTCTTAGCTGACAGAGAAGGTAGAACAAATAGGAGATAATGGATGAGTTTCACATTCCAGCTCACTGGACGAACCTCTCGACTTCCCAGAGCCTGGGTCCCCTCCCCTCTCTCCACCTTATCTGTAGCCCACCAGGCTCCTCTGTCCATGGAGTTTTCCAGGCAAGAATACTGGAGTGGGTTGCATTCCCCAGGGGATCTTCCTGACTCAGGGATTGAACCCTCATCGCTTACGTCTCCTGCATTGGCAGGTGGTTCTTTACCACTAGCACCATCTGGAAAGCCCCTATTATGATTACAGCTACTGGTCTGTTTTTTGTGACAGCCTCCAACCAGGTTTCGTTTATCCACTCTTCTATTTCAATAGTTCCTAGTAGTTTATGTTTCCTGGACTCAACCCCCCATCTACAGAATCTCTGGTAGGAGCCTAGGAATCTGTATTCTAATAAATGTCCCACAAGCCTGGAAAACACCAGCCTGCTGAGCCCTGAAGCCAATTTAGGATCAAGCTTCCAGCACTTAGGCCTACTTTGCGTCTCCTCAGCTACTCTGCCCACTGGCCACATCTTCCTCTGGGTCCATGAAGCATTCTCTCTTCTCATCCCGTGTGAGGAATTGCTGTTCTCCTCCAAGAGCATGTGGACGATCCTGCATCCTAGCTGTGCTCTGCTGTCCCTACTGCCTGAAAGGCTCCCATTGCCAAGCCCTCCCCAGTTGTCATCCCAGTGTTCGGCATTTTTCTTTTCTGCTTCTTTCCCTGGTTCAGCACAAGTCCTAGCCAGCGGTGGTTGTCTCCTCCATACACCTGTCTCTCAGCTCACCTGCAGCCCCCTCAGAGCTGGAAACTGGATTCCGATCATGAGAAACGAAGGAACTATGACCTCTGTATCACCAGTCGGTGGCTCCTCCCCGGGTGAAGGTGGGGTGGGGATGAGATCGTCTTCTCGCAGGAGTCAGATCCTGCACTTTTTCTTACACTTGCTGGTACTGAGCAAGCATCATGTAGCAAACCCTTGGCCCTGCACACCCTGTTTAAGCCCTTTTCCCTGTGTTGAGCCCGGTTCTCCAGAACAACTCTGTCGCCAGTTTATTCTGTCCACCATCACCGGCCGCACAGGATGTGGGTGTCCTTCCCACCGCCCTAGCTCAAGGTTTGAAACAGCCTCATGAAACCACCCCCTCCGTCTGGCCTGCCCTGACCTGGACTGCTGAGCACAGCCCTCTGCTCTAGGCACTGTGGCCTCGCCGCCAGTGGGAGAAAATTCTGAGTCCTGGATTGTGATGCCCACGGTGATAAGGAGGTCAGAGGGGTGGCTTGGGACTCCAGCCCAGCCCCAGATGGCAGACCTCCCTGAAGATACAGGAACTGCCCAAGGGGCAGCCAAGGGCAGACATTCCTGGTGTTTCGACTGTTGCCTTTGCCACCCTCTGGGGCTCACCACATACTCTTTTAGGTCTGTTTTTTGACTTGCTTTGTTATCAGGTCCTGTTTCCCTCTGCCCAGCCCTCCCTTTACTCTGCCCTCTGCCCCAAAGCGGGTGAGAGTAGAGAAGTGAGCAGTGGGGTGGAGGGAGGTGCACTTTGAGGGGTGGTCTTCAGCACCCCACTGTGGTGCAGGGAAGCCCTCAAGGCTTGGGGCCACAGCTGGGGAGGCTTCTCTGTCTCCCACATTGCTGTTTCTCTGAGGGCATGGAGAAGGCACAAGCGGTGCCATTATGCTGTTGTTGTTTTTAGTCCCTAAGTCATGTCCAACTGTTTGCGACCCCAAGACAGAAGTAGCACTTGGATTGGCCTTGAAGGACAGGTGGGTTTGTGTAACCAGACAGGTGAGGTGGGCACCCCAGGTGGATGCATTGGTCTGAGTAGATATAGGGAGATGGGAAAGTTCTGGTATGATTGGGAAGTAAATAATATTTAGTTTGGCAAAAACTTTGCATTATTTAAGGGAAATCATGAGTGAAAACGCTGGAAAAGTTAGCCAAATCAAGCCTTTGGAAGACTTTAGCGTCAAGACTAGGGGTTCTGACTTGACTCGGTCAGATACATATCCACTGGAGGCTGTTCTCTTGTAGATAAATAAGTAACTGCAAAAACATATTGGACTTTAAGAAGCCAAATCTTGCCTTCTTGACCCGGAGGCCCTTAAGGAAACAGCTTGGGAGGAAAAGAGTGGTAGCAATGTGAATATAAAGGAAAAGAGGAGATACTGAGAGTGGTCCTGAGGGAGACTGAGCAGGATTTGGCCATCTAATGGGGATCAAAGAGAGTTGAGGGATCAGGAAACCATCTTGTGCTTTTATATAGATTCCTGTTGGCTAGAAAGCTTCTCCGTTCAATATTTTCAGGTGCTTACCATGTGTCTTGTGTGAGAATAAGCAGTAAAGGAGCAATGCAGGTGAAGAAAACAGTCCTTACTCCAGCTGAGAAGAAGACTAAGAAGAAAGTCCAGATCAGCTCTTACTGTTCTCTCTGGAAAGAAAGTCAGAGATGATTGAATATTTTCTTTAGAATCCTCCGTGAAGTGTGGATGAGGAAAAAGGGATCCAGGTCCACCAATTCCCTGGATGATTCCCTGATTTCGTTTGACTTCGTTTCATTCAGTAGCTATTCCCTTTGACTCTAACATGGAACGTGCACTAGGTCACAAAGCTGAGAACTCCCCCAGTGTCTCCGAGCTATGGAGGGTGATAAGAGGAGCATGACAAAAACTACAGGGCTTGGAGTGAGGAAGAAGACGCAAGGGGTTAGCATGGGCTTGAAGGGCGGGTCTCACGCCTTAGTTAGGGAAAGGAGCTGGGGGAATCTTTGTGGGAGAAGTGACATCTAAGCCAGACTTTGGATGGAGTAGACATTCATTAGGCAGACAGGGGAAGTGAGAGACACGGAGAACAAGGGCAAGGAAGCAGAGAACATGGGACCTGTTTGGGGAATGTTATATTGTCTTGTTCAAAAAGCTTATAGGCTGAATATAGCCTTGTTTAAACCAGGATTTGGTTTTGTTTTGCCAGTGAAGTCAAGAATAAGCGTTGGAAATCCAATGAAGTGGTTTATAGTTGTGGTTTCGTTGTTTCCAGTTATACAGTTTTCTGGGTTTCTAGTTGGTCCTAGAAGACATCTTGGTTTGTCTGCCAGCTGTCAAGAGTCCTGTGATTAGGTGACTCCTCCACTCCGGCCTGGAAGTGTGTCTGTGGAGCTTTTAGCTTTACAATGAATGTTTCTTTGAGAAGGAGACTGGTTACTCACCATCCAAGGGTGGAAAATCATGCTGCTTTCAAGTCTGTTTAGTTTGGGTTATAGGACATATATGGGAATCACTAAGTTACATAAACATATTCAGGGAAACTCAAATGCTCAAGGCCAGGGCCAGGCTGAAATTGGTCGTTAATACTCTCTTACTTCATCATTCTGGATCTTCCTTCTCTCCCAGAGTTGTTGATTCATCAAAGAGCAACTCAAAATATTATGACAACAGTATCTTTCTCATTCTAAATAGGAGGACAAGGAGGACCACCCAAGGGTAAGAGGCATAATTAGCCCACTTAATAATCAGCAACAATTGTCAGTTATTCTTAACTATGTTCTCCTGTTAACATTCTGGACTAGGGTGTGGCTATATAGTAAATGCAAGAGTAGATTTTTTGTCTTTTTTGGCAGGGCATAGTAGGGGGCTTGGTGATTGGAGTTGGGGAGCTACTTGTCCAAAAAATAAAAGGTTCTAATACATCCATGAAAGCCAAATCCTAGACATGTTTCCAAGCATGAAATGTTGAACTTGGTACCTGATTGTGTTGCTTTCCTGGGGCTGATGTACCCCAAACAAAACAGATTAATATTCTCATAGTTTGGGAGACCAAAGGTTTGAAATCAATGTGTTTCCAGAACCTCATTCCCTCTGAATTCTCTCGGGGAGAATCCTTCTTGCCTCTTCCAGTTTCTGGTGGTTCCAAGTGTTCCACAAACACCTTGATGCTGCACACTCTGATCTCTACCTTCAGATTCATGTGGTTTTTTTTTTTCTGTGTGTCCCTGTATTGAAAATCTTACTCTGTGTTTGTCTTATAAGGCCATCTTTCATTGGATTTAGGGCCCAGCCTAAATCTAGGATGATCTGAGATCCTTAGCTTAATTCCACCTGCAAAAGCCATTTTCCAAATAAGTCCACATTCATAGATTCCAGGTATTAAGATATAGACACATCTCTTTGGGAGCCATCATTATTCAACCTGTGATGCCAAAGATGCATTCTCTGCTGGTACAAGAATGTGCCCCTGTTCAGTGGTTAAGAATCTGCCTTCCAATGCAAGGGATGTGGGTTCGATCTCTGGTTAGGGAGCTGAGATCGCACATGCTGTGGGGCAGCTAACACCACACTCCACATATAGAGAGAAGCCCATGCCCTGCAATGATGAGCCCTCCCATTGCAACAAAAGATCCCACATGCCACAATGTACTACAACTAAGACCCACTGCAGTCAACTAAAGAGGTATTTTTTTAAAGTTCAGTTACTTTTTTTTTTTTAAAGGAATGTGCCCCTGGATTATCAGCAAATCCTTGTTGATGACTATGGTTAGGACAGCAGAGCAGGGTTGGACTGGATTCAGTATAAGAAGTTGTAGCAACTCTAAGGTAACCTGCATTTGAAAGAAAGGGAGTTATGTAATTTGCTGGACAGAGACTATAAATTCATTTTACAAATCACAATGTATTCTGGAACAACATCAACTTTCCTGGTAGACTCCAAGGCTGAGTTAGAGATCCATAAAGAAAGGAATTTACATGGTACATTTTGTCATGTGGAAAATACTTGCTGTTTCTTGATATTTTAAACTCTTTCTTAAAAGTAAAAAACTTTGAGTTTATCCAGTTGGACTTCTGAAACTCTGAGAGTTCTGAAACACTGAAATGTTAAAGAAGCAAAAAGTACATTTTAAAGAAAGTCTCCTTTAAATAAATGGAAGGCAGCCCAGTTATTAGTACACATATAAGAAATTTTCAAGTATAATTAATGGAACCTCATAAAGGTCAGAGTTCCTTGTTTTTTGTATGGACATATTAAGATATAGGTCTTAAACGCAATGTCAGCTCCCTAAACAATAACTGCAAAGTTCTTTTTTCTCTTCTAGTTGTGAAACATAGCCACGCACATAGCCTGCTATTCTACCCCAGTGCTTTGCAATGGTGCTGGAAAATTGCAGGGAGAGCACTGACTCACTGGAAAGGTTCTCCTTTCTAGAGTAAGCAGCAAGAACAAAATCATGTCAGCACCATTTCCCAGTTTTATTTTTAATTGGTTAATACGCCTTTGATCACTGAAGGGGAAATAACTGAATGAGGGCTAGCTCAAGCCTAAGGACCAGCAATATTACCTTGTATGTTCCTTAAGATCATTTCCTCCCATCCACCTGAGATGCAGTTATTTATTAGCATAATATGGATATTATGATCTATCCACAGGGCTTAAAGATGGAAATTGAAACTGTGATGATTTAGCTGAAAGTTACTGGAGCATTCATAAAGCTGTCAGAATTACAAGATAAACCACATTAAGGAAATGCCAGCAATAGTTGCTATTAAACAGATATTCAAACATCGTCAGCACTGTTATCCACAGCAGGGTGGCCTAATTTATAAGCTTCTGTAGAAGAGGATAATGGTGGCTGCAGGTTCAAAGGCAAGTGGATCACAGGAATGATATAAGGCAGGGTAATCTCATGTTTTAACACATAAATCAGGACGCAAGACTGAAGACTTTTCCCTGGTTTGTTAATTTGTTTACATCTTTAAAAAGTATTCTCAGCAATAAATCACATCTATAGAAAACAATAAAATGAACTGAAGAGACACAAACTCAATATTTTTTCAGTTAACAAATACTTACTGAGTGCTGTTTGTATGCTGGGCACACAGTTTTAGGTACTGGATAAGATGTAGATTGAACAGGCAAAATACTGGCCATAGACAATATTCTGTCATTCTATCCACAAATCTTACTGAGTGGCTGCCACATGCCTGATGTGTGCTGTGGTCAATATTCTGTCAATTCAGAATCATTTGTGGTCACATATACTTGGAAAATGAAGTGCTACTGATTCTCTGACCCTGAGGATTCCTGGGAGTACCTAGGTGTCTCCAGTGAGTCTTGACCATTGCCTATTACTCTGCGAGCCAAGCTAGAGCTCTGTAGTCTTAGGCCTCGATGTATAGAGTAGCTGTTGTGAGCTGAATTTTTACTGCATTTCTGTGGCTGCCTTCATGGTGTGGAGCTGGAAAGCTGGGTGTGATGTTGGTGCCCCTGGAAAGGAGCCAGGTGCCCTGACTGTCCTTCTCCAGTACACTGAGCTCAGGTTTCTCGAGCTTGGAGTGTTATGGTATTTAACCAGGCACTTTTTTCAATGCTCTTTCCCAAGCAGAGTCTCCATTGCAATCTTGCATCCCACTTGACACATCTGTACCCATTTCCTTAGCCCCAGGCAAATTTAGGATGTCAGTGTGTCTAAGGAGCATGGAGGCACCTCCTTCCACTCATTGTGAGCCGCTGAAACCTGGGCCCCACCAAGCCAAGACATCTTGTTACACACCACACATGTGCATCTTTGGAAACAAGATGGCTGGAAAATATCTTGGGCAGATGGCCTTAAGGAATGTCCAAAATTGAATGTCACATAGTTCACGGTAGAAAAGCTAGTATTCTATGGAAATGAACAGGAACACAAACCAGGAGTCAGTTACTAAGGCAAAAAACACATTTAATTATGAGCCCCATATCCAGAAATGAGGTTGAAATTAGGATGTAATAATTACAAACTTTGGAATTTGTACCTGTTAAATTAGCAAAATCTTAATGATCTACACTCAGATCTTTACAAGGGAGAATCGTTACTTACATTTATTCTGCCATTCAAGTTATGAATACTGAGCTCCCCTCTGATGCAGACTCTGCAGTAGGTGATGGGGATATAAGAATGAGTTCTTTTCTTGCCTTTAAACAGCTTATAGTCTAAGACAAGGGTCAGAAAAGTACGGCCTTTGGGATAAATCCAATGAACTTCCTGTTTTTGTATAGCCTGCAAATTAACAATGGATTTGCTGTTTTTAAAGTAGAGACATTACTTTGCCAACAAAGGTCCGTCTAGTCAAGGCTATGGTTTTTCCTGTGGTCATGTATGGATGTGAGAGTTGGACTGTGAAGAAAGCTGAGCGCTGAAGAATTGATGCTTTTGAACTGTGGTGCTGGAGAAGACTCTTGAGAGTCCCTTGGACTGCAAGGAGATCCACCCAGTCCATTCTAAAGGAGATCAGTCCTGGGTGTTCTTTGGAAGGAATGATGCTAAAGCTGAAACTCAGTACTTTGGCCACCTCATGTGAAGAGTTGACTCATCGGAAAAGACTCTGATGCTGGGAGGGATTGGGGGCAAGAGGAGAAGGGGACAACAGAGGATGAGATGGCTGGATGGCATCACGGACTCAACGGATGTGAGTCTGAGTGAACTCCGGGAGTTGGTGATGGACAAGGAGGCCTGGCGTGCTGCGATTCATGGGGTCGCAAAGAGTCAGACATGACTGAGCGACTGAACTGAACTGAACTGATAGTCAGGAAAAAAAA
This sequence comes from Bos taurus, assembly GCF_002263795.3. NCBI lineage: Eukaryota > Metazoa > Chordata > Mammalia > Artiodactyla > Bovidae > Bos > Bos taurus. Next base: position 62,320,470 of record NC_037337.1, read on the forward strand.
ATCAAAAGAGTAATATTGCTGACACATGAAAACTATATGATTTAAATTTCAGTGTGTATAAATAAAGTATTATTGGAACACAGTCATGTTTGCTTAGTCATGCATTGTCTGTGGCTGCTTCCTGCTACAACAGCAGATTTGAGAAGTTGCCACAGAGACCTTAGGATCCATGAAGCCTGCATATTTACCCACCACTGATTTGACAGAGAGAGTGACACAGGCAAAAGTATGGAGGTAGAGGGGACTTCCCAAGTGACGTTAATGGTGAAGAAACTGCCTGCCAATGCAGAAGTAAGAGATGTGGATTCTGTCCCTGGGCTGGGAAGATTCCCTGGAGGAGGGCATGGCAACCCACTGCAGTATTCTTGCCTGGAGAATCTCATGGACAGAAGATCTTGGTGGGCTATAGTCCATAGGCTCTCAAAGAGTCAGACATGACTGAAGCGACTTAGCAGACATGTACACATGAAGGTAGAGATGTTTCCAAGGATATTCTTAGAGCCCTGTGGAGGGGATTAAAAAGAGGCACAATTTTCAGTTCCCTTAAGGTCACAAAGAAGACAGATGTGTAACCAACCAAAGAAAATTTTAGATTTTTTTTTTGCTGGTACTTAAACAAGGAGCTGAAGGAATAACAACAACAAAAATTATTATATTTGCAGCTTAACTATTACTTTTTTTTAAACTTACTTTATTGTTAGTAGTAACAATATTTCAGCTTTGTCTTAATACCAGTTTATACACACAGGTATAAATTTTGCTTTATTACCAGTTGTCTTATATGTATTATTAAAACATTATTTGTTCAAGAGATGCTGCATAGAATGAGTTTTAAAAAGAAAGATTCTTTAATTTTTAAGTAGTCTGAAAGCAATGGTCTGGAGCAGCTTGGCGGGGCTGGGTTTCTGCATGCGTTTCAAATGTCGAGTCTCCCAGCTCAGCTTGAGAAAGAGTGCCCTCTGAGTGCCTTTTTATTGGGTCGGTCTTCCTAGGGTGGGGAGGGGTGAACCTTCATGCAAGCAGGGCAGGGGTGTACCAACCGTGGCACTTAGTTGACCTCAGAGGCATATTTAATAGGACCTCATCCGTAGCTGACCCAGGAGGAGAGCTGAGCAGGAAGAAAGTAGTTCTGGGTCCTTTGATTCCCATTTTTACTATCTCACTTTTGGCTTCCCCTAGTTTCACTTTTCACTTTCATGCATTGGAGAAGGAAATGGCAACCCACTCCGGTGTTCTTGCCTGGAGAATCCCAGGGACGGGGGAGCCTAGCGGGCTGCCGTCCGTGGGGTCGCACAGAGTCGGACACAACTGAAGCGACTTAGCAGCAGCAGCAGCAGCAGTGACAGTACAAGCTCGTGCTCTAATGGCAAGCGGTCAAGGGCACAGGCCAGTAGTCCACAGTGCCTTGCTGAGGGGCAACATAGCACCGGTTATGGGGTTGTGTGTGCTAAGTCACTTCAGTCATGTCCAACTCTGTGCAACCCCACGGAGTGTACCCCACCAAGCTCTTCTGTCTATGGGATTCTCTAGGCAAGAAAACTGGATGGGGTTGTCATACCCTCCTCCAGGGGGTCTTCCCAACCCAGGGATTGAAACTTATATTCTCTCATGTCTCTGACGTCTCACCTCCTGCACTGGCAGGCAGGTTCTTTACCACTAGTGCCACCTGGGAAGGCTGTGGGCTTAGGACCCCTGGATCTGAATCCTAGCTGTGCCATGTAGCAGCTTTGTGGCTTTGAGATATTCACTTAGCTTCCATGCTTCAGTGCATTTTAACTGAGGAAAATAAAGCAGCTATCTCAGGATTATTGAGGATTAAATAAACTCACCCACGAGAACCATTTAGAACAATGCCTGGCACGTGAGTCCTTAACACTTGCTGTGATGATGATGGTGGTTATTATTATGTACTGTACTCTCTCAAAAATACCAATTCCCTGTTAACCCTTAACACTATTTTTGTGTTAAAAATTTTTTTTTCCTGGCACTACATCTTCATAAGGGAGTCTTGGTCTCTTCCTGTTACTCTCTTTTTCCCCCGAGGCCCTTCCCCGCTGAATTCTGACCTCTTCCATTGTCTATTGTCTTACTTCAGTCTTATTAATTCTGACTACAGCAATCTTGCATATATATGCCCAGGCACTAACTTTTATAATCCATGCCCAGGGGAGCGATTAAACACTCTATAACAATACTATTGATGATCCATTTTCTGTTTTAGAGCATCAGTCATTTCCTTCGCAGCAGAATCAGTGACCACTACGCATTTGTTGGACTGAACTGAATTCTGTTCTTGTTTGGACAGTGATGAAGATCCCATTCTCAAAAATGTATTGCTGCTTTACATTAGCCTAGAGCTTGAGAACTGGACAGGTATCCATTTATTTACATTCAACTTCCTGTTATCTTCTGCCTGACTGTTTTGCTCTGGAAGGCAGAGTTTGGAATCTCTGGTTTCTGATTTATTCAGGGTATGTGTTATGATTGTTTAGCTAGGTAAGCCTTATCCCCAGTTTCCTGGGTGTCTTGCTTTAAATGTTTCCTTATGAGGTTCCTTATCTCTTCCTAACTAGTTTGCTACTGACTCAGCATTCTCCCTTTTCTTGCACTTAGCTGCTCATCGCTGTTTCAGAGATGCTTTCAGTGGGCTGATTTAGGATTGTAACAGAGGCTGAATGAGTGTGTTAGCTATCTATTTCTGTGTAGGAAATCAGTAGCTTGAAGCAACAGTGAATGTTTATTATCTCACAGTTTCAGTGCGCCAGGAAGCTATGACTGACTGACTTAGGTTTTATGGCTCAGGATCACTCATGATGCTGCAGTCAGGGTGTCAGCCAGGGCTTGACTGGGTTGGAGGATCCACTTCCAAGATCATGAACATGGCTGTTGACTGAGGGCTTCTGTCTTTTGCCGTGTTGGAACAGAGTTCTTCATGCAGAAGAGAAACTGGATTCCTCCAGAGGCCACACGAATGAGCAAAAGAGTGCCTCAGATGGCTGCCACAGCTTTTATAACCTAATATTGGAGGTGGCAAATTGTTTTCTGTGTCATATTGGAAATAGAGATCAACACTGGCATAATGGAGGAGGAGGTCTTCACAAGAGTCTTATAGCAGAATGTGAGTTCCTTGGGGCCATCTTGGAGGTTGACCACCATATTCTGAAACTCTGGTCCCTAAATGACGTACATCATTTCCCCATGCAATATACATTCATTCCTCCACAGTATCTCATTAAAGCATCAGCTTGAAATCAAAAATCTTATTATTGAAATCAGGTCCAGAGAGGAAAAGTCTCCTCGGGCATAGTTCCTTAAATGTAAGTCTTCAAGTTCAGTTCCTCTTCACTTATGAAACTGAAGAAACATACAGCCAACACACAATGGGGAGACAGGCACAGAGTGACTGCTGACGTTCCTTCTCAAAACAGGGGAATTAGATGACGCAAAACAAAATAGCAGTTCTGGAATCCAGCTGATCAAATGTTAGCTATTGCTTGATCAAGTATCAAGGTCTGGGAATAATTCGCCCTAGCTCTCAGGTCTGTCTTCTGGCTTTTGGTTTCTTTTCCTGAACCACTTTTCCTTTTTTAAAAGAAAAAAAACCTTTTAATTTTAGAATAGCTCCAGGTTTGCAGAAACTTTGGCAAGGCACTCATCCCCTCAAAGCCTCAGTTTCATCATCTTGCCTTTCTTCATTTGGAATGTCTTCTAATATTTTTCACCCACTTTCTTTGCCAAATCAGAAAACTCTGAATTGATTTTCCAGTCATTCTTGCCAGGGTATACTTCTTGCCCAAGTCATGTTTGATGTGGAGCTACAGTCTTCTGTCACACATCCTCTCAGCATCCTGTCATCCAAATGAACATGGTGTACTGGAATTATTTATGTTCCAGTCCCTTGTTATGGTGTATTGGAATTATTTATGTTCCAGTCCCTTGTCTGTTGTTTTTCAGCACCTTGAAGGCTAGAATCCAAATCAGTGTCTGGAAAAGAGGAGACACAAGTATTTCTTGAATAAATTGAATACATTAAAAATTAATTTTTAAATAAACATATGGTAAATGTATAGATTCTTGTAACTTATCACAATCAGGATACAAAACAGTTTAACCATCCCATCAAACTTCTCGTTACTATCCCTTCCTCCACCTCCTAACTCTAGCAACCGCCAGTGCATTCTCTCTCCCTACAGTTTGGCCTTTCCCTGATGCTGTGTAAATGTGAGGGTGTATGTGACCTTTTGAGACTGATTTCTTTTGCTTAGCATGATGCCTTTGCTTAGATTCATCAGAATTGTTGTGTATTTCAGTAGCTCATGCCATTTTATTGCTGAGTAGTATTCCATTATATGAATGTACCCGTTTGTTTAGCCATTCACCCACTGGAGGGCACTGGGGTAATTAGTTGGAGGAGGTAATCTAGAGGATATGACTAGCAGTTAACCCAAGAGCTAGACTGGGGTAATCAGCGGTTCCTCACTGCCCCCTGATCCCCACTGTCTGCCCTCATCCTAAAAATGTAGATTTTGCCAACTAGTCCCACAGTGGGAGCTGTTCCAAGGACACAGCCTTGAAAGAGCACGGTGTTGAGACGATCTGGACAATATATGTGACAGAATCCAGTTAAGGCCGCTATATGAACATTTAACTTCCTGGCAGGTGGATGCGGAGATTTACTTTCTTGTAGCTGCATAAGACAAAGCTTATATTTGAGATTCCTTGCTTATTAAACCTGTCACCTACCAATCTGGAGTGGCCTGCCTCTTTCTTCAGTGTCTCCTTGCCCTCTGTGTATAAAGCCAGTTTGCAAACCAATATAATTCTATTTTTCAGTGATTATGAATAGAACTGTGATAAAAGTTCATTTAAACAGGTTTTAGGTGAATATGTTTTCATTTCTTTAGGCTAAATACTTAAGAATGGTATTTCTGCATTATCTAGTTATATATACACATGTATATAAGTCCTTCAGTAGTTACAGCAAACAGGCTTAGTTGCCCCATAGCATATGTATATATATATGTAATAGTCAGACATGTCTAACTTTTTGTGACCCTATGGATTATAGCCCTTCAGGCCCCTCTGTCCATGGAATTCTTCAGGCAAGAATACTGGAGTGGGTTGCCATTTCCTTCTCTAGTTATATATATATATATATATATATGTTTAAATTAAATTAAACATTATATATATATATATGTATGTTTAAATTAAAAGAGGGACTTCGCTGGTGGTCCAGTGGTTAAGCCTCTGCCTTGCAATTCAGGGGACACAGGTGCAATCCCTGGTCAGGGAAATAAGATCCCACATGCCCTAGAGCCTGTGCTCCATAGCAAGAGAAGTCCTTGTGTGCTGCAACAAAGAGCCTGCATATCACAAAGACCCAGCACAGCCAAAAAATTTGTAAAGAAGAGCAGACTGTTTTCCAAAGTACCATATAATTTTATATTCCCACAGTAATATATCAGAAGTTTAGCTCCTGTGAATCTTTTCCAACACTTGGTATTGTCAGTATTTTGGGGAACCATTTTACTAGATGTGTAATGTAATCTCAGATGGTTTTAATTTGCTTTTCCCTAATGGTTAATGATGTTGAACATGTTTTCATGTTGCTTATCTGTTATCCATATGTTCTCTTTGTTGAAGTGTCTATTTCATTCCTTCTCCAATTTTTAAGTTGTGTTGTTTATATTATTACTGTTGAGTTTTGAGAGTTCTTTATTCTGTGTATGAGTCCTTTATTGGTTGTATATTACAAGCATTTTCTCCAGTTTGTAACCTGTCTTTCCATTATCCTAACGGCGTCTTTCATAGAACAGAATTTAAAAACTTTGAGGAAGCCCAATTTATCTTTTTTTTTTTTCTAATGGATAGTGCTTTTGGAATAATATCCACAAATTTTTTGTTTAAAGATTTTTTTCCTATGTTTCCTTCTATATAGTTTTATATTTTACATTTGTATCCTGATCCATTTGAGTTATTTGTGTATAAGTTGTAAGGGATAGGTCAAATTCCAGTTGTTCTGGCCTTTGAAGTCATACAGAATAAATGTAATTTCTTCTACAAGAGTGTCTGGGATTACAAGTTTATTTTCACCACAGAGAGGAACAAATAGCAGATTTCACTAATATCAATGGTTTATACAAAAAAATTAGGAATAAACTTCAAAAGAGATTCCAAGACCTCTGTAAAGAAAACTTCAAATTATTTTTGAGGATTTAAGAAAAATAGAAACAAATGGAGAAGTATACAATGAGAAAGCAATATAGTAAAAATGTTGATTCCATCAAATTAATCATGATATGCAATGTCATTCAAACTCCAGTAATTTTATGTTTCAGAGGGGATATTTTATAGATAGGACCTTCCAGGAAGCTGACTGAGCCTGAGGTTAGTGTTCAAGGCATTTGTTTGGGAATGGCCAGGTGGCTCAGTGGTAAAGAATCTGCCTGTCGATGCAGGAGACACAGGAGACTCAAGTTCAATTCATGGATGGGAAAGATCCCCTGGAGGAGGAAACGGCAATCCACTCCAGTATTCTTGCCTGGAAAATCCTATGGACAGAGGAGCCTCGTGGGCTTCAGTCCATGGGGCTGCAAAGAGTCAGACACGACTGAGCAACTGAGCATACTTAGATACACATGGACAGGGGAAAGAGGAGTGGAAGAAGCAGGGCTGCACAGAAGTTGGTCTGCAGATCAGTCCCAAAGAAGGCTTCCCCTGTCCCCATTGGGGAGCCCTGGAACTACCTTGAGTCCAAATTTACAAAACAGTGACAACCTAGGAAAAAGATCTGTGTCATCAAAGGCAAAAGATGACTATATCTACTTTAAAAAGATTTGTTACAAATCAATATTGAATATGCAAATACTCCAATAGAACATTCAAGAGTCTAAGATAAAGAAGAATGACTAATAGATATATGAGAAGAGCACATATATGAGGAGAGAACTTTGCAATCTCACCAGTGAGGAAAAAACAAAGAATTCAAACATTTTTCTTTTTGACCCTTAAGATAAGAGTAAGGAGGTTGCTGTCCTAGAATGATGAGAGTGGGGACTGTCATATAGGTAGTGAAAGGGTCAAGAAGTGCAAAGTTTTCGAGCTGCTATTTGGCAATATTTATCTAAAGTTTTGACCCAATAATGCTACTGATAGGAATTTATCTTAAGAAAACAAGAAAAAAAATATGGTATATACTTTTACTCTGTGCTGTAAGGATAATGAGTTTATAAATATATATATATAGGTCAACAACTATACTATACTCTCATTAATATGGTAATACATATCTAAATTATCCTAGAAAGTTGCTTAGGTTTTTTATTTAGTGAAAAAAGGTATGCATAGTGACACATTTTTGTAAATATAGTTTTAGGTATAATAATTTGGATAGATATATCTAGAATGTTAGCAATACTCATCTTTACATGGTAGGATCTTCCTCTTTTTGCTAAACTTTATATTCTTATTTTTCTACTATTAATGTGTATGTCTTGTGCATGTCTTCTCTGGTGGCTCAGATGGTAAAGAATCTGCCTGCAATGTGGGAGACCTGGGTTGAATTTGTGGGTTGGGAAGATCCCCTGGAGGAGGGATTGCCACCCACTCCATGGAGAATCCCCATGGATAGAGGAGCCTGGAGGCCTATAGTCAATGGGGTTGCAAAGAGCTGGACACAACTGAGCGACTAAGCACATCACAGCATACTTGTGTATTACAAATTTTGGTACTTGATGTCCAAGTTTTGAGTAGATTTTCTTAAATATGAAGTCTTGAAAATAGAAAACAGCAGTCACATTCCTTGCAGGACATCTAAAATTTCTATAAAATGTGTTTAGACTGGCTTCATTTTTCTCTTGGTTTAAGTTTAGTTCATTTTTGAAATTTCAACTTGGATCACTTTTTTGCATGGTCCTGTATGTGCCTGTTTGCTCCCTGTACCCAGAAAACTTGCCCTTTCATTTGGCAAGTAAAGCAGCCAGAGAACAAAGTTACCAATGTAATTTGAGTAGGTGTGGATCAGAATGAATTAGGCTGCAGGAAGTGGTTTGGGACTGGTTTTCAAGATCTGTACTTTTTTTTTAGTCTTTTGTATTCAGCGAAGATTGAAAGCTCAAGTGGGAGAGGAAGGCTTTCAGGTTCTCAGGTTTTTTAAAATGCAGGTCTCGGAGGCCTGAGCCTGACTTTCCTCAGCATGACAGGAAAAGAATTTGGTGGAAAAAGCAAGCAAATCGCCTTGGCTGAGGTATTATCCCTGTGGTCCCTCCCATCTCCTGAAGTGTCCTGGGTTTTCTCTGCTCTTCTCTGTCAAACACCCCTCTGCCTTTTCTCTACATCTCTCTCCTCCAAACTCCGCAAACTGCCAGTGTCCTTGAATTAGGACATCTTCCCAAAGAAAGTAGAATTGCCTAGGTAAGTAAGGAGAGAAAATGAGAATTCATTTTCCAGTTTTCAGGGGTTATTTTTAGTGAGACAAGTACTCAAGGCTTGTGCCAAATTTGGGTGTGTGTTGCTTTGTTTTGTTTTTGTACATACTTGCATTGCCCTAATGCCATATCTGGAGAAGGAAATGGCAACCCACTCCAGTACTCTTGCCAGGAAAATCCCATGGACAGAGGAGCCTGGAAGGCTATAGTTCTTGGGGTCCCAAAAGAGTCTGACACGACTTAGCAACTAAACAAACAAGCAATGCCCTATCTTTCTTACATCGTTCACCTATTGCTCCACGTCAAACCATCTACACACTGGTCTCATCCTCAGAAGCTTTCTAGTTGGGGTAGTGTGTGCGTGTGCTCATTTGCTTCTGTCATGTCCGACTCTTGTGACCCTGTGGACCATAGCCTGCCAGTCTCCTCTGTCCATGGGATTTTCCCAGGTAAGATCACTGGAGTGGGGTGTCATTTCCTCCTCCAGGGGATCTTCCTGACCCAGGGATAGAACCCACTTTTCCTGTGTCTTCTGCATTGCAGGTGGATTCTTTACTGCTAAGCCACCAGGGAAGCCCCAGTTGGATAGCAGTCATTAGCAAAGACGAGGGAAGAATGAGATATATGTGGTAGTGTTATCGTGAAAGTGAGTGGGAGATGGTCTGAATATCTATGTTCTGTTGGGTTGTCAGGATACCTATAGATATTCCCATTCTCTTAGGATTCATTCATTCACCCTTTCATTTATTCATTCATCCCCTAAACATGAACATAGTTACTATAATATTAGACACTCTACCAGGTCCATGTTCAATTGCTAAGTCGTGTCTGACTCTGTGACCCCATGGACTGTAGCATGCCAGATTCCTCTGTCCTCCACTATCTGTTGGAGTTTGCTCAAATTCATGTCCGTTGAGTCGATTGTTCTCCCACCCTGCTCACCACCAGGTCAATGGCGGTAAGTGGATAAATCTACTTCCAGCTCTCAAGTAGTTCATAGTCTAGAGCCAAGATTCCCAAATCTGTGTGTTCAAAATCACTTGAAGACTTGTACAAATACAGATTTCTGGACCCCGTCTCAAACTTTGTCAATCTAAATTCCAAGGGAAAGGTTCCGAGATTGGTGTTTTAACCAAAATTTCCAGAAAATTCTGTTCCATTAGCACTGGCCTGAGTACCAAAGTTAGGAACTCATTAGTAAAAGTTCATGCAGAAAGAAAAATAATAATAATTAGAACTGAATGGCAATACAATTGTCAGGCCAGCCAACTCTTCCTCTCTCCTCTCCTTCCTACCATTTTTCCTTCTGTGAGTATTTGAGGAAGGGTGGCTATTTGGTTTTCTATTGCTATAATAAGCTATCCCCAGCTTAGTGTCTTACAACAACAATTTCTTATTTCTCATGGTTCTGTGGGTTGACTGAGATCAGCTGGGTGGTTCTTCTGTTCCACATGATGTAGCTGAGGTCACTCAGGGGGCTGCATTTGGGAGGGAGCTCCACTGAAGCTGAAATATCCATGATGGTGGACATCTCACCCTCTGAGAGCCCCTCTCCACGTGGTCTCTCATGATTCAGTAATCTAGTGCCGTCCTCTTTACCACTTTTGCTGCTGACTTCCAAAAGAGAAAAGCTGATGCTGATACTTCTTTTAAGGCATGGGCTCAGAAGTTTCAGAGGATTGATTCTGTTTCATTCCGTGCATTCTGTGGTCAAAGCAAGACACAGGGTGAGTGCAGGTTCAAGGAGAAAGAAATAGACTCACCTATCAATGAGAGAACCAGGGAAGAATTTGTGGTCCTTTTTCGTCTACCATAGATAAAAAAAAAGTCCATGAGAATTTTCCTGCTGATTTATAAGGCCTATATACCCACTGACAGCATGATGACTTCAGGCTAGGGGTTTCGGATGCAGTTTTAGTCAGTCAACATAGACCAAGACCTTGGCTGGTTGTATGAGTGGCCATAAATGAACAATAAAATTTAATAAGAACAGGCTGTAAATATAAGATGGGTCACTCCATTGTGACTACATAAAAAAAAAAAAAGAACTAAAGATAAATAATGGAAAAACAAGCATGGGAATGTAAATAAGTCCAATCTTTTTGTCAAAAAAGGTTAGCATGATACTGGATATATCTAGAAATTCTAAAGTGTGGTAAGACCTTGACTGGATATCATCTTCAGTTTTAGGCAGACTGTATGATGAAGAGTCAAGAATTGTTCCGGCTAGAAATAGACATGATTCTTTACTTTCTCTGTCATGTCCTGAGTCCTAGACTTGATTAGGGAATTCAGGTTAGCCTGTGCTCTGGGCAATGAGCAGTTTGGATGGGAGGACGGAGAGGTGGTGGGGTGCCAGGCCATCAGCCACCTGTTGACTCTGTGCAACTAGGACTTAGGATGTAAATTAAGCCCTGTTCCTTCTCTGGTCCACCCTCCTCTGGCTACTTCAGTTACTCAGAGTAAAGCCAGGGTCCTTGCAGGAGCCTCCAAGTCTCCTAGTTTGGCCTCTGTATCTGACTTCATCTTCTACGGATATTCTCCTTTCCCATTCCATTCCCATCAGAGCAGCCTTTGTGCTCTTTCTTGGAGAGGCCAACACACACCCGCCACTAGGCCTTTGCACTCAGTTTTCCTTCTGCCGGGGATGCCCCTCCTGCAGATCCCTGCAGAGCTCACAGCCTCTCTCCTCTGGTGCTGCCTATATTCAGGTCATTACTTTACATAAAGGAGTCAGTCCCCCTGTCCCCTCAAACTTCATATCCACATTACCATGTGTCTTTTTTTCCCCTCCCTGCACATGTGGGCATTTGACATGCATTTACTTCATTTTTTATTATCTTACTTTGTCTATTAGCATATTAGCTTCAAGAAAACAGCAACCCTTTTTTGTCTCCTGCTATATCTTCAGTGGCCCCAGCAGTGCCTGGCACCTTCTAGCTATTCAGAAAGGGTTTCTTAAATACATGGGTGAATTTCCTTATACACCTTAATAAACTGAATGCAAAGCTTACCATGAATGCTTATTGAATTGACTTGTTGAACCATTAAACTCAGTAGACCTGGCTTTAAGTCCCTGTTCTCTGTGACTTTGGGAAAGTGTTTAGCTTCTCCATGTCTCATCAGACATCTCCATACAACTCAAAATTTAATGGAATCCTAGATTGGAAAAGTATTTTGGAAGGAAAACTGCCAATGGCCCTGTATTATTCTTTGAGGGTCTTGCCTGGTGCCCAAGGCAAGAGAATTGCAGCCCACTCTCTCAGTTTAACTTTTTTTGTATCCTGTTGGTGGGGAGGGATACTGTCAACCCCAGCCACTGTTAATACATGAGGAGGTGAGGGATTCTTAGAGGGGAGGGGAGGATGGGGCATTAGACACAGGGAGATGTGGGTTTTATCACTGTCAGAGTCGGTTGGAATACATATCAAGAATTCTTGGGCAGGGCTTTATTAGGGTTTTGAATCCCATTTCTGGTGGAAATGGTGATTATTTTCTAAAATTCTCATGAAGATAGCAGGACCATGGACTTAAGTGTCATACTGTGTGCATGCTAAGTCACTTCAGTCGTGTCCAACTCTGTGACCTTTTCAACTGTAACCCACCAGGCTCCTCTGTCCATGGGATTCTCCAGGCTAGAATACTGGAGTGGGTTACTGTGCCCTCCTTCAGGGGATCATCCCAACCCAGGGTTTGAACATGTATCTCCTTCATCTCCTGCATTGCAGGTGGGTTCTTTATCGCTGAGCCACCAGGGATGCCCTTAGGTATCACATTACCTAGATTTGAATTTCACTTCAGTTTTTAACTGTGAGACCATAGGCAAATTTTTAATCTTTTAAAATCCCAGTTTCACCTTCTGTACTATCTACTTTGCCAGGCCATTATGAAGATTAGATGAAATGTTCCATGCAAAGTGACTGGAATGTTTACATGTTTATTAGTATTATCTGCAATACTATTATGATTAGGAATAGCAGTAGAGTAGTAATAGTCATCTCATATCTACCACTTAAATCCTCTGAGTCTCATTTTCTATTCAATAAAATGGGATGGTAATCCACATTACACGGCTGTTATTATACCTTGCCTTCAAAGCCAAATGATGACGTATGTCACAGAATTTTATAAATGTGTAAACTTTATCCAGATGTTAGTTTTTACTGAATATTACGATTCAGCTACTATCTCTGGCTCCAGGAATCCACCTCCATCTCCCCTCCCTCACGCAACACAAATGCTGGTCCCTCACCTCTGGCTTTGGCCCCACAATCCCCAGTCCTTCCAGTTGAGAGTCAGATAATCCTCTGGACTGGAGGGGGACCAAGAACATATGTCCCAGATGCAGAATAAATACAGGCCTTTCTTTTGTCAAGTTTCCAGGAGGGACCTTAGAGGCCATGATGGAAGGACCTACTTTAAGAGCTACCACTGCAGACCTATCTGAGGGTTGTCAAAACTGTCAATAAAGAAGGTTGTCAAGCTTCTCTCCCTGAGGTTTTTAAGTATGAGTCTTGCCTGAAGAAGGAGTCGGAATGAGATGACCTCTCAAGATCATATCTCATTAATATTCCCTGTCACTTCCCAAGTTTATATAGCCTCTCTTTTAGAAAGTAAGGCCCTTCAGTAATTAAACATCTGAAGGAACTAGGCATTCATTATCTGAGTATTAATTCTGAAGGCAGATCAGGGGATTCTGCGGTTTCAAATCATTTTGGTAAATGGTCATTTGATTATTATCCAACTGATGGAATTATAAAGGGATCTTTGAACTCTATCTTTGTTCACGGCCCTGTTCTTAGAATTTCTATATATAAAGGTCTTCGATTAACTTGCTGTAAGGCTGCTCTGTTGAATTTTCTTTGTAGACATGCCTGTTCCCTCTGTGATGTAGGGAGCTCCTTAGGGGGGAGATATTTGTCTTGTCCTTGTGTGTCTCTCATCGCCTGTCACTACACAGGGTATCAGTAATATGAAGTAAACATTTTGTTTTCAATAAACAAATGAATAAAACTGCACAGGACCTAGTCGATTGATTGTGCTCAAATTGGGATGACTACTAAAATATTTCAGCATACTTCTTAGATTTGGTTTGTGGTTATCTGTTATCTGTAAACAAAGTAATTGACAAACATTTTCAATGTTTGTATACTTTCCTGATAATTCTGAATTCATTCTAATGACATTAAGTACATTTCTGAAGTATGCAATAGTCATTACAGCATGGGAGCTTTATCCACAGAAGATAGGATAAGACTGTCTTTCTGCAGCATCCAGCAAATGGGGCAGAAGAAGGTCCCTAGACATGTTAACAGTGAAAGCGGATAAATTCATGTTCCAGACCCATGCCATTTGCTTTGTCATCTGGTTAAAATGAAAATATCTGGCAAAAAATTGACTTGATAAGTATAGATCCATTGTTCTGAGCCAGGAGTTTCTTGAAGGAGGTGATAGATTGAAGTCATGAGATTTGAGTTTATTTGATGCTGGGGACTCTGGTTTCTTTGTGGGTATCATGGGGGTAGAGAGGGGAAACTCTGATGTTCTATGACTCAGAGCCCACCCACTGGATAGTGGAAATAGCAGGAACTTTATGGCTCTGACTGAATTCCTTGAGACCAGAGTGTCTCACAGCACCTAATGTGTGAGACATGGCAAGGGGTATTTATTGCCTCATGGGTTCCTGGCTGCAAGTGATGGTGGTTTGGGCACTTTTTTTAAGGATAGATGGAACTGGGTTCTTTCCTCAGACTTGCTGCCCATTAATCTTATTATTCTATGTACGTGTGAACATTTCTCAGTTATCGTAAAATCTTAATATTTACATTTCACTGAAAAATGGAAATAAAAATAGTGCCCACAGTATAGGGCTGTTGAAAAGGACTGAAATGATGAGGTATGTAAAATGATGTAAGAAACACCTGATAGCAAGGGCTAAAAATTAATAGTCACTAATGTGGTGGTGATGGATGGAAATGATGACAACTATGATGGTTAACTGAAAGAGACAAGGGTGTCAGTTTCCTTATTGGCGCCTTAGACTGCCAAGAGGATTAAATGAGTTAATATTTGTAAAGGGGTCAGCAGAATTCCTGGTACACTCTAATCGCTATTAAAGTATTCATGTTTTAAAGAAAAATACATGAGTTTCCCATACTCTCCAATGTAGGTCCAGCTTCCACTGCATGAAACTGGCAGAGAAGGAAGGTGTTTGCTGCCATTAAGACCTGTTCTGGGCAATGCTGTTCGGTTTCATGATGAAGAAGGAACCATTCATCCCCTCCTAGATGTGCTTTTGCCCGTAGACAACAGGTGCTCTGCCAGAGTACACCAAACACTTTTTTTCTTTTCCTTTTTCCTCACGCTCCCCCTCCTTTTCTTTTTTCCCCCTCTCTTTTTGGTTTGTATTCAAGTAACTTTCCCTCTGCTGTGATCTTCCCCCACTCATCTGCTCTTATCCCTCCTTTGCTGCTAAGCCGTGTGAGTCACGAGGACCACGCCGACAGAGGTGCAACTGTTCTTTGGCAATCAAAGGGCTTCTCATGCCCTGCTCCCAGTCACACGGCAATGCTGCAAATGCCAGCTCAAATGCCAGCACAAAGCCGGACCCCTTTTCATCTCTCCCCTTTGAAGAGCTTCTTTGTGGGGGTCTCCTCATGAATACTGTCTTGAGATAGAGTGCATGCTCACCCATTTGTTTTGCTTTTCTTTCTCATTCCTTGGACTCTGAGAGAAAACTCCTGCTACATCAGAGGGAGCCTCGCATGGAACTTCAGCTCTCTCTTGAGTTAGAGATGAGGTGATTTCACTGAAGGGCTGATTTGTCACACCCACTGTCTTATGCAGAAGACCTCATCTGCTTAGATTTCATTTGCACCTTCCGGGTAACTCAGGTGACCCCCCCAAAGATTATGGTGTGTGTGTGTGTGTGTGTGTGTGTGTGTGTGTGTGTTTAGTCACTCGGTCATCTCTGATTGTTTGCAACCCCATGGACTGTAGCTCACTAGACTCCTCTGTCCATGGATTTCCCAGGCAAGAATACTGGAGTGGGTTGCCATGCCCTCCTCCAAAGGACCTTTCTGACCCAGGGATGGAACCCACGTCTCCTGTGTCTCCTGCACTGCAGGTGGATTCTTTTTTTTTTTTTTCATTCCTTCTCTTTATATTTGATTTCATTTTCCTTTTTTTTTTTTGTGCTTATATTGCTATTTATTATAATAGTTATCCATAGATACTTGTGGTTAGTTTACATATATCATGACAATGTCTACAATAGTATAACATTTTTATTTTGTGTCCTCACTACTTAGAAATTAGTTTTTTTCCCCTTCTTTTTTTTTTTAAATTGTATTTTATTTTTAAACTTTACAATATTGTATTGGTTTTGCCAAACATTGAAATGAATCCGCCACAGGTATACATGTGTTCCCCATCCTGAACCCTCCTCCCTCCTCCCTCCCCATACCATCCCTCTGGGTCGTCCCAGTGCACCAGCCCCAAGCATCCAGTATTGTGCATCGAACCTGGACTGGCGACTCATTCCATAAGCCCCTACATTTGTCTTTAAAATCAATGGATTTTCTCATGTGAAATTTGTGAATCTGGATTAGCTTTGTCACATCAGATTTTTGTGTTTTAAATGTTTTAAGCTGGTTTGCTGTGAAGCATAGTGAATAGCCTAGGCTCAGACTTATTTAGAGAGCATGTTGGATTCTGGGAATAGCCCCAGCCGCTAGTCTTTCTGTTGGAGCTTTTGTAAAGAGCTTTTTTCCGCTCATAAGTAAACACTTGAAAATGAGATTAAGATTCCTTCTAAGCCTCAGAATTTAACTAACCATTTTTAGTTACTTGCTGTTTACACTCAGTCTAAATGGCATAACGTAGATGTAATAATGTGGGAGGAATTGACTGTCTCCATTTCTGCTTCTCTACATCTTACCCCCAGCCCGTACTGAGAACTGGTACTGAGCATCTACTGCATGTATACACGTAACATATAGTGTCCCTAACTGTTTTGAGAACTCTTTAAAGTGTTATTATCCTAAGTTCGCAGGTAAAGAAACTGAGGTTCAAAAGAATCAGTAACTTGACCTAATATGGCAGATTATAGTTTCATAATATGGCTACAGCAGTATTTCCTTGTCCAGAAATGCCTTGCCGAGAATCTTGCCACTATGCCATCCAGAGGTGAAGTCCTTTTTCTCTGCCCTTTAAACCTGTGGGCCTTTGTGATTGCCTCAAGAAGTAGAATGTTGTAAAGATTTTGCATGACTTCTCAGGTTGGGTCAATGAAAGGGGTGTTTTTCTGTCTAGCTCTTTGTTTCTCTTCAGGAATGCTCATCATCAGAACCCAGCTATCATGTTGTGAGAAAGCTCAGGCCACGTGGAGAGGCCACATGTAGATGTTCCAGCAGACAGCCTTGGCTAAGGTCCCAGCCAACAGCTAGCACCAGTTGCCAAGCCTTCTAATGATTCCACCCATTCTCCAAGCCTCAAGCCACCCCTGCTTATGTCTATCGGAGCAGAGATAAGCTGACCCTGCCAAGTCCTGTCCCAGTTGTGGACTTAAGGCAAAATAAACCTTGTTGTACTAAGGTACTGAGTTTCAGGGTGGTATGTGACATAGCAATAAAACCAAAACACTGAGCATGTATAGCTACCCTGTGGATGATCCAGCATTTGAATTCAAATCTGTATGACTACACCACTGTAGGCTGGTTCCATTGTCCTAGATCCTTATTCTCCTAAATCGCATTTCTCAAGTAACTCTCCTCCTCCATAGCCCTCTTTTAGCCTGGAACCCAGAGCCATTCAGCCTCTGCTTGTCTCGGTGTGCTCATTGCTATTAGGCCCCTAATTAACATCTGTAGTTATTAATAGACAGATGCCTGAACATCCATCTTCACACTCCAGATGGATACCTGTCTTAAGAACTCAGGAGAGCTTTCCACATTAGAGTGCAGCTTTCATCAGTGTTTCCTAAGAGTATAATGATGCATCTTCACAACAGCCAATGTCGTGTAGTGATGAGTGGACAGGTTCTAAAACTTGAATGTCTCAGTTCAAATTCTACCTCCTTCATTTACCAACTGTTTGGTTTCAGGCATTTGTTTAACTTCTCTAAATCCTGGTTTTCCCATCTATAAAATGGGGCTACTAATAGTCCCTTCCTCATAGAGTTTCTATAATGAATTCATGAACCAAGGAATTAAATCTTTAGTGCAGTGGTTGCTATATGAACTCTTAGTATTTGATCGCACATCTTTTTTTTTTTTTTTCCCTACTCAGGTCATTGGAGAGGAAAAGTGTCTCCTGGTGGCGGTTCTTCCTTTGTGGTCTTATACAGCCCACTTTTGGTTTAGGTAGAAAGTGGGGCAGATTCTGCTGAGCATGCATCTCCCAGTGGGAAGGAACCCGTTCCAGGGTGGCCAGAGACTTTGATATCGAAGGTTCAGCCTTGCTTTTAGCCACATCAGCTGTTCTGCCAAATGAGAACTTTTGATTTCACTGTTAATTGTTTGTAATGTGTGTGAATAGATGTGTGAACCAAAATTTATTTTGGAAGACACTTGAGAAAATTGGGTATTCTCCATGAGGACTCAGGGGAGCCAATGGACAGACAGCATAAGAGGCTGGGGAAATCTTTCTGTCTTAACAACAGACAAGAGAGAAATGCTAACAATTGAATGGGATATGGTAGAAGCTGAAACAGCATCAGTGACCACACAGGGTAAAACTGTAGAAGATATTTAATCCAACCTCCTCACTTACAGATAAAGTCCAAGGTAAAGCAATTGTCCTGAGATGGTACCCTTGGCATGGACTTTAAGAACCTACGACTTGGATTTTTCTGGTGATCCAGTGGCTAAGACTCTGCACTCCCAATGCAGGGGACCCAGGTTTGATCCCTGGTCGGGGAACTAGATCCCACATGCTGCAACTAAGATCTGGCACAGTAAAATAAATAATTTTTTTTTTTTTTTAAAAAGGAACCTGTGGTTTGCTCACCTTGTGTCCTTGATCACCAAGAATTTGTTGTTGTTGCTCAGTCACTAAGTTGTGTCTGACTCTTTGCAGCCCCATGGACTGCAGCATGCCAGGCCTCCTTATCTCTCACTATCTCTCAGAGTTTGCCTAAGCTCATATTCCTTTTTTCTTTGGGGTCCATTAATTAATTTAGATTGTTCTGATAAAATGACTTGGATTTTCTATTATCACAATTAACTTCCTGTTCATTTTCTTTTGTTTGAAGGAAACAAATGAGGTAGACAGGTAGCTGTGAGAAAGCAATGTATATTTAGAAGTGCCATTTTCTGAAACTAGCCAAGTGTCAGAAATTGTAGTAAACATATAATTATCCAGTCTGTCTCATGGATGAGGAGCCCTATTGGTATGATGGCTAAATTAGTTTTATGATATTGTTTCTGGCTTCAGTTCAGCTGAATCCAGGGACCCCGGGAGGCACACAAACTCTCTACCATCTCTATTTTTGGGACCTATCCTTGCTGTGTGGAAAGAAATGTAATATCAACATGAAATGTAAATTGAAAAGCTTGCCTTGGCCCTTTGTGTACCGCCCAGCTTTTTCTATCAGTTCCTTGATTTCTATCACTTGTCTGCCATGCTCTTGAAGTCTTTGCTGTCTCAGTGTGCTGTTTAGATGCTTAATGTCTCCTCTGTTGAGGCCCGTTCCCTCAGAGCTGGTGTTAATGAGGTCCCAAGAAGTAGCACACATTTTGCAGCACAATTTCAGTTGCCCAAAGAGATGGATGTTATGAAGCAGGCAAAAGGGCTCCCTCAAGTCGGCTTGGAGAACGAGACCACGAGGAGCCCTGAGTGGAATTCAGTCAGGTGATGCTGTGGAGTAGGGGAGCGGGGAGTGATCCCTTTGACAGGAAGACAAATTGAAAGGGAAAGAAAATCAGAAGACAAATGCCAGTTTTCAAAAAGAGGGCTGGGAATAGAGGGGCACTGCATTTTATCAAATCGAGGCTCCACACTGCAATGGTTTTCTAATATTCCCGGGGTGGGGAGAAGAGTTCTATCTGACATTGGACAGGGTCCTGATTTTAAGGTAATCTCCTGAGGAAGGAAAAGTCCCTCAGTAGCATTTGGGTGCCAGGATTAATCTCACTTCTGATGATAACCCTGTTTAGGTGGTTACAAAAATGCACAGATAGCTGGTGATTATGCCTCCTTCCTTATCCTGTCAGCTTGCATTAAATGGCAGCTCTTTGCAGATAAAAATTTGGGAATTGTATTTCACCTTGTGTGCATGCAAACCACACTCAGACGTATACACATGCACAGAAATCTGAGCACTGGAGGAAGTTTTAGATGAAGGTGTCCTTGTTATCTTCTTAAAAGTAAAAATTGCACTGTCAGAAAGATACATAGCACATCTGAGGGTTCTTTGAAACATTTTGCCTCTCTGCCTCCATGTTCTATGCATTTCTAAGCAGGGAGACTTTAGGCAACTGTAGGAAAAAGGAAAACCTACCACAGGCTTTTAGGGTTTAGCCAATGAAGTGACATTCTCCTTGGGCAATTCTGAAGTCAGTGATTCTCCGTTTGATTCAAGTATAGCCTAATAATTGGGGAATTTAGCCAAACGGGTGTAAAATTCTGGATGCTGCATTTACTCAGCATTTAGGACCTTCGGCGTTTTCATTAACATTTTGGAAGTTCAGTTTCTGCAACTGAAAAATGGAGATACTGAACATTGTTGTGATGGGGCTATAGGACTTACGGGATAATGTATGTAACTGTGTTGCATAGTGCTTGCCAGGTAACAAGGGCTCAGTAATTGTTATCAATTTATAACAACAGCAACAACATCAACAGCCTGAAGTACTGGCCGTGGTGGCACACATGAGAAAGCAGTTTGGAAGATAAAACATGGGATTATGCACTATTAGCAAGAAAGAGGCATCAGAGAATGAGCTTCACACAAAGCAATCTGATTTGGAATGTAAGGCTAAGTTCTTAGGGAGAAGGATTTCACAGATGGGTTTACATAAATGCACTTTTATAATATACAAGGTGACTGATTGTATTCGATAACTTATCTTTTCAAAATGCCTGTAGAGGAAGGGTGGACAGTAGATAGGGTGGGAATTATTGTCTCTTTATTGTTAATGAGGACCTGAGAGAGAGAAGGTGCATCCTTCCCAGGGCTCTTGGACCTGAAGCAGAGTTATGTGTACTGAAGTGGGGATGGCAGGGTACACACAGCCTCCCCTGCTATGACATCCCATACAGAATGGTACATTTATAACCACAGAGGTACATGGACACATCATTATCACCCAGAGTCCATAGGTAATCCTAGGGTTCACTCAGACTTTTGCATTCTAGGAGTTTGGACAAATATGATGACATGTATCCACTTTTATAGAGTTATACAGGATAGTTTCATTGCTCCAGAAGTCTTCTGTGCTCTGTCTATTCATCCCTCCTTTCACCATAATCCCTAATCTTTTTTATAGTTTCCATAGTTTTAGCTTTCCAAGAAAGCTGTATAGTTGGAATCATACAACATACAGCCATTTCAGATTGGCCTCTCTCACTTCAGTTCAGTCGCTGCGTCATGTCTGACTCTCTGCAACCCCATGGACTGCAGCATGCCAGGCTTCCCTGTCTATCACCAACTCCTGGTGCTTGCTCAACCTCATGTCCATTGAGTCAGTGATGCCATCCAACCATCTCATCCTCTGTCCTCCCTTCTCCTTCTGCCTTCAATCTTTCCCAACACCAGGGTCTTATCCAATGAGTCAGTTCTTTGCATCATGTGGCCAAAGTATTGGATTTTCAGCTTCGGCATCAGTCCTTCCAATGAATTTTCAGGACTAGTTTCCTTTAGGATTGACAGTTTGATCTCCTTGCAGCCCAAGGGACTCTCAAGAGTCTTCTCCAATACCATAGTTCAAAAGCATCAATTCTTTGGCACTCAGCTTTATTGTCCAACTCTTACATCCATACATGACAACTGGAATATGCATTTAGGTTTCCTCCATGTATTTTTATATTTTGGTAGCTCATTTCTTTTCAATGCTGAGTAATATAACATTGTCTAGATGTACCACAGTTTGTTTATCCGGTCGCCTACTGAGAGACCTCTTGGTTGCTTCCAAATTTTGGCAATCATGAATAAAGCTGCTATAAACAATTATGTGCACATAAAATTTCAGCTCATTTAGGTAAATACCAAGAAGCATCATTGCTGCATCATATGCTAAAAATATGCTTAGTTTTCTAAGAAACTGCTAAAGTGTCTGCCAAAGTGGTTGTACCGACTGTATTCCACAAGCAGTGAATGAGAGAGAGTTCCTGTTGATCTACATTCTTGCCGGTATTTAGTATTGTCAGTGTTCTGGATTTTAGTGTGTAGTGGTATCTTGCTGTTGTTTTAATTTGCATTTCCCTAATGACGTGTGGTGTGGAACACCTTTTCATGCTTATTTGTATCTGTGTATCTTCTCAGTGAACTCCGGGAGTTGGTGATGGACAGGGAGGCCTGGCGTGCTGCGATTCATGGGGTCGCAAAGAGTTGGACACAACTCAGCGACTGATCTGATTTGATCTGATCTTCTTTGGTGAGATGTGTATTCAGGACTTTTGCCTATTTTAGCTGGATTGTTTGTTTTCTTATTGTTGAGCATTAAGAGTTCTTTTTACATTTTGGATAACAGTCCTTTTTATCAGGTATATCTTTTGCAAATATTTCTCTCAGTCTGTGGCTTGTCTTCTCATTCTCTTGACAGTGTCTTTTTCAGAGCAGAAGTCTTTAATTTTAATAAAGTCTAGCTTATCAATTATTTCTTGCATGGATCGTGCTTTTGGTGTTGTATCTAAAAAGTCATTGCCATACCCAAGGTCCCTAGGAATCTTATAGTTTTGTGTTTTACATTTAGGTCTATATTTTTTTTTTTTGAGTTAATTTTTGTGAATGGTTTAAGGTCTGTGTCCAGATTCATTTTTTGGCATGGATGTTTACATCTTACTTTTGGTATGAATATTTTATCACTAAAAAAGACAATGTAGAGGCTTATGAGGGTTCTTAATCGTTTCATTTTACAATGTTTACTTTTATTGCTTATCAGGCTAACCAATAACCACATTGGGTTCAAACTACTGTAAACATCTGAGTAGGTTTAGTGTTTTTGTCTCCTTCCCCACTCCTCCCACCTACCACTTTGGGCACATTAGATTAAATTTCAGCCCTGGGCCAATCTATCAAAGAAACAAGAAATGTCTCTTTGACATATTTGCCAGCGGCTGAGGTTTGAAACCAGGTGGGTATTCTTATACAGAAGCAATTTCTCCCCATCGAAGAGACAGAAGCACTGGATTGCCCAGCCCAAACCTTTGCTTAGTATACATGACTTTCTCTGATAGGAAAAAAGTCTTTTAATAAATGTGCTCAACAATTTGCCGAATTCTTGAGAAACTTAAGGAAACTAAGAAGACAACAATTTTCTGCTCGGGAACAAAAATCGCATCCAGATACAACTGTGCTTTCACTGATATTAAAACTGTATGGTAATGGTTTTAATATGGTGATCAACAGCCTAAATAGACAGTATGCGACTGGGGATAGAGTGATAAGAGAAGGGGAAGGACTGTTTCTTTGAGAACCTCATAGCACACTCGTTGGCACAGCTATCTCTAATCAGAGGTGAGTCCTGGGCTCAATTGAAAGATAAGGAGTGGCTCACAGTTGCTTTGACTCATCACTTGGAGCCTGGGATGGGGGAAGGGAACCCACCTCTGTTTCCTTCATGCTCTCATGCCTTCGCTATTCCGCTGAAGGAAAAATCAATATCTAACACAGAGAGCGAATCTACCCGCACCGTGAGGCAGTGTTTCTCTCATGCCTGCCCGAAGAAGATATATTTTGCAGGCTGTGGCCAAGAAGTGCAATGACTGCCTCTGGCTTGTGGATTTTCTATGCAAAGGAGATTATTTTTGCAGTAGGGTCCGTATGGAGTGCCTTCTTTTCCTCTTCCCCTCTTGTCATGTTCCCACCTTTTTATTAAACCGGAACCCCTTCCCAGGGGATCACCTTCGAACTCTTTCCAAATCAGCCTAGGGATCCAGGTTGAAGCCCAGAGTGGTGGCAAGTGGCCCAGGTTTTAAAAGCTGACATTCCCTCTTGGCTCTCATGTTATGGTGAATCTAGGTCACAGACACCCAAGATAGGCTGCTCAAGTGTGGTGGGAAGAGATGTATTTTTGCCTTGAGGTTTTAAGGCACTTATTTCCAACAGAAGCTTAGAAAATTCTCTGAGCAAGAAAGCAGGGTGGGAATTAGTAGGAACTACAGCCAGCAATATCCGCACCCCTCCCCCAAAAAGCTGCTCCTCCCTGGGCAACTGCTCTTATCTTTGCTGTGTTAATCAGTGATTCCCTTTCCATTAGAAATATTTTAAAAAGTTACTTTGAGCTTTCCATATTGATTAATGTCTAACACCACACATATACATTAAGTTTCAGATTTAACAAGTAAGGAAGCTTCATAGCTTTGCATACTAGTCAATGAAATGATCAACCTTGATGGATTGGTCAACGAATGTTTAAACATTTTCCTCCTTTAGACTAATAATAATGATAGTAATCATAATCATGCTAGCTGATAAAAGCAACAGTCATCACTTGAGTATGTTCTACACCTAAGTGCAGTGCTTAGTGCTGTGTGCCCTTTTTATTATTTCATTCTTATAATTCTGAGTAAGAGAGTTCTACAGATGTCAGAAAATATGAACAAAAACCAAAGAAAAAGGTCTTAAAATTACCATCTACTTTTGTTTTGCTTCTTAACCATTTCCTTTATTAGAATACACTATCCGATGCTTTGGAACGTGGTATAGCATCTGTCGGAGAAGGCGATGGCACCCCACTCCAGTACTCTTGCCTGGAAAATCCCATAGACGGAGGAGCCTGGTAGGCTGCAGTCCATGGGGTCGCTAAGAGTCGGACACGACTGAGCGACTTCACTTCACTTTTCACTTTCATGCATTGGAGAAGGAAATGGCAACCCACTCCAGTGTTCTTGCCTGGAGAATCCCAGGGACGGGGGAGCCTGGTGGGCTGCCTTCTATGGGGTCGCACAGAGTCGGACACGGCTGAAGCGACTTAGCAGCAGCAGCAGCAGCAGCAGCAGCATAGCATCTGTAGTTATGAAATTAACCTAAAGATGGTTTGCCTATTTAAAATGGCATTTGTAGGTTTTATTTTAAAGGTTAATATTAACAAAAAAATAATAATAAGAGGAACCTTCTGTTGAGCACCTAAAGTTCACCAGGCACTCTTGTAACTGCATGTCATATGTTAATTCCTTTCAACTCTTTGAGATGGGCCTTATTGTGTCCATTTGTAGATAAGGAAACTGAGGTTCAGAAAGTATAGATAGCCAACCTGATAGCCCTCAGCCGGTAAGTGATGGAAACAATGTCAGAAGCAGAATGTCCTGACCTCAAAGCACTGTCTGCAACTCAGGCTGTCTGCAAAGTGCTCTGTGCAGCAGGGTGTGAACCTGTCATGAAATAACTGCCCTCTAGGTGTGTGTGTGGCGGGCGGGGGCTGGGGAGCAGAGGTGGGTGGCAGTACTTTGCAGTGGCTCAGTGTTAAGGAATCCACCTGCCTATGGAGGAGTCTAGGGTTCAATCCGGGGGTCAGAAAGACCCCCTGGAGAAGGAATGGCAACCCACTCCAGTATTCTTGCCTGGAGAATCCCATGGACAGAGGAGCCTGGTGGGCTTCAGTCCACGGGGTCACATAAGAGTTGGACATGACTGAGCAACTAAAACAACAACAACAACGAGGTACAGGAGGAGCTGACAGATTAGGAAATTGGACAAGGATGCCCTGGTGAAGCAGAAGTGACTGGACCCTGTGGTTGAAGTCTTTGTCTCTAGGATCAAGCCTCTTGCATCTCCTGCCTGCAATGGCCTCTCTGCCATGGTGTGTATAGTGTGGGGAAGGAGTTCTGTCTGCAGGGAGGAAGAGCTGAAATACAAAAGGTTGCTTGGAGGCCAACTGAGTTTTATGCACTGATAGAGCTGTTTGCTTAGTTTCTGCTCTTTTTTTTTAAAAAAAGTAGGTATTAAAAGATACTTCACCCACTTTTGTGGCAAGCAGCCTTTTTTTTATCCATTTTAAAAAATTGAAATCTGGTTAATTTGCAGTGTTGTCTTATTTTCTGGTATACAGCAGAATGATTCATCATACATATATACAGTTGTGTATCCTTTTATGATACATATATTCAGTCATATATTCTTTTATAGTATATATGCAATATATTTTCTTTTTCAGATTCTTTTTGGAAACTATCACTCTACTTTGCTGATTCCCATAACAACCAGGATGTATGAAGTGGTCTTTTTTTGTTTTGGCTCTTCTGGGTCTTTGTTGGGGAGTGCGGGCTTCTCTTGTCGCAGAGCATGGGCTCTGGAGCACGTGGACTCAGTAGCTGTGGTACAGGCTTAGTTGTCCTGTGATATGTGAGATCTCTCGTTCCCCAGTCAGGGATTGAACCTATATCCCCTGTATCAGAAGGCAGATTCTTAACCACTGGGCCATGAGGGAAGCCCCTGTGAAGTGGTCTTGATCTGCTGGTCACAGCTGATTTGTCCAGGGTTGGGCCCCTTAGACAAGAAGCTGGGTTGGTCATGGTTTCTTCCCTGAAAATTTGGAGTAGGGACTCAGAGATTTCAGCCTCAGCAGGGACTGTAGGTGATGTGGGAAGCGGAGAAAACTGACTTGCAGTGAGAGAGTGAGGTGGATATATTTAAAAGCATGGAGAGGAGAGACTCAGGGAAGCAGACACAGGTTTTTGGTCTATTCTTGAGGCTCTGCTGTGTCCCTGCCCTGGGGTTCAGTGAGACCATACATGAAAAATGATATACAACATGGCAAATGCCTATTTTTTTTTAAATAAATTAAGTGGATTTCTGTCATTGGCAGGAAAAAGGGTCTTCATTTGGAGAGTTTAAGGCTCAGGTTAGTTGACAGCCCTGAATCCTAAGAGGAGAGGGTATGGTGGGAGGGTGGCTGTAATAAACAAGAAGTCAAGGATGCAGGGCCGGGGTGCTTACAGTCCAATAATGGAATTCGCCTGGGGTGAGAGGAAAGCTCACCCACTGCCCCCTCCACAGTGACTGCTGCAGCAGGATGGGAAAGCAGGTGTCAGTGGGTGGGAGGCCCAGAGTAACTGTGGGGTGGTACTGCTGCTGCCAGGGGGCCCATGCTAGGAGCCGCTGGGGAGATGGTGGGCACCAGGAAGGCCACACCCTGTGGAGGCCCGTGGGAGGGGATTTGGAGAGATCTGGGGTTTCCGTGATGGGTGGGAAGGTCTGTGGAGGGTGTGTGATGATGTTACTGTTGGTGGGGTGGCCCAGCACCCCGGGACTGATGTGACGTGAAGCAGTGATCCTTACCAAAGTTGGGAAGGGCAGGAGTGAATCTAGGCTCAACTGGAGGATGACTGTCAAAGCCAACCTATCAGACTTGAATTGGGCAGAGCTGGTTTTTGAATGTGAAGCTTTGTCTTACCAAGGCAGGAGATAGATGGGCCCCAGGCGAGGCGCTTACACTGGCCTTCTATTTGCTTTTCTTGGATTGAGAAAAAAATGGGCTTCAAACCAGACACTTAAAACTAGCCTCCTATTTGCATTTCCTGAAACATGGGGCTTCAGGTTAGATACTGATAACTAGCCTCCTGTTTGCTCTCCGAAATGGAAGTAACAACTAAAACAGGGTGAAAAGCCAGGCGTTGTCTTGCATGAAAACCTTAAGATAGTAGTCATGACAGGAATGTGCATGCCCGCACGTGTGCTTGTGCTCGGTTGTGTCTGACTCCTTGCCACCCCGTGAACCGTAGCTCGCCAGGCCCCTCTGTCCAGGGAATTCTCCAGGCAAATACTGTAATGGGTTGCCACTTCCTACTGAAGGAGGAAACAGACGAACAAGCTCCGTCTTGGGCTGGACTGTGGACTTTGAGCTATATGCCCAGTATCTATGGAAATGACATACCAACTGGAAAACCAGACCCCCGGATGGTAGAGTCCCACGGCTCATACCTAGACTCTCCATCACTTAAAAGAATACCCTAATTATCTGTGTAACTGAATAGAATCATAAATTCTATTATGGTTATTGGGGTATGACCACAGGCTTATTGATAATTGTCCACTGTTAACTACCTAGGCTTAAGGTATATAAATCATGGGTTAACTTTGATTATATCTTTCTTTTCCTTTGTTCAGACTAGTTTCAGGGAATTTGGGGAAGTGGGTTTGGGCACATACACTTAGGGTATATAAGGTTCTCAAAAACTCTGGTCAGGGTCCTTGGCTAAGAGGAGACTCTGCCTTGGGGCCGCCAGTGTACTAAACTGCATTCCACTATCTGCATTGTCCTTCTGAGTGAGTTTGTTTCCCAGAACACGTGGCTATAACACTACTGCAGGGTATCTTTCCAACCCAGGGACAGAACTTGTGTCTCTTGCGTCTCCTGCATTGGTAGGCAGATTCTTTACCACTGCTCTACCTGGGAAGCCCCATGGCAAGAACAGAGAGGTACTAAACCTTGTTTGAGTAAAGAATCAAGAGCTCATATATTTCCCATCTTTAGGGCAAGGTAGACATTTCATTTCACATGTGTGGAAAGGTGCGTTGGAGATCAAAAAGAAGGGGGTGCTACTCCATAATATGTGAAGCTAAGCTGTCCCATAGGCCTCTGGGCTGGAATCCGTCTTGGAAAAAAGTTGCACATGCATGTCAGGGAGGGTCCTAGGGTAGGTCATGCATGGGAGAAGAAATAATTGGCCAGAGGTAAACAGAGACCTGAAAGAACTGCCCTGTATAAATGTTTTAACCTCCTCTTTACGGCACTCCTCCTCACTAGTGGGGACACCCACACCCTTTCTCTCTGGGTGTGCATCTCTGTCTTATTTCTATCTTAACAAACTGTTTCTCTGTGTGCTCTCCCATTTGTTGTGCTGTGTCTCAATAACCTTTGTACCTGCATTTACAGTTTTTGCCTACATGAGAAATGTATTTTTCACTGGGGGTAAATTCCAGGGGAAAATACGTTCTAACCCTTGCTGATCTGGTGGCTAGGATTTCTGGGTTTCATCCAGGCTACCCAGGTTCAATTCTGGGCAGGGAATTACTAATAATATCTCACTTCACAGCACTGCTCACTGATGCCTCTTTGAGATCTTTTCTACCGAGGCCAGAGACTTGAGACCAGGGGAAATAACTGTGGCTCACACTGAAACAGACACACCCCTGTCCTTTCCAAATGTCTCTTCACCCTCTGTCTAGGCTGACGCCCCACCCCCCACCCCTGCACCCTGATATCCTCTGAGTCAGCCCCTATGGCTACATGCTTCCCCTCTGCTACATGAGTTCTAACTCTATAATTGAAGTAAAGAAAAATCCAGGAATGTAATGAGGTGGACTTCTTACAAGGTCTCACTCTGTTTTATTCCATTACCTGTCCTTTAAAAAGAAGAAATGTATTATCTTTACAAGGAGAAGTGCCTTAGAAATGTTATGCTAGACTGACAGAGGGGACAAATCTAGTGTTTTCGGTGTTTTTCTAAATAAGGATATTTAGCTGCTTCTTACTCTTTCCTTCTTCCTTAGAACTTCTTGGTCTTTCTGATAAAGAGTCCTGTGATCCGTGAGCAGAATATCTCCCACCTTTGTGGCACTAGGGTCATCTTGGTGATGATATGCTTCTGATTGTGTTCATGAGAAATTTGTCATTTATAAGTCACTGCACACATTTTATACCTGAAGAAAAGAGAAATATGCATGGATGTCATTGTGCTTGATTGAATCCTTATGCATGGCGATCTGAAAATGCTTATGCGAGGCTTACGAACAATTAATGATTTACTCATCTCTGAGCTCTAGCATTGTGTGTGTTACCTGGGGCTGATGAAAGGCACCATATAAGTGCAAAGTGTTATTAGTTTTTAAGGAAGGGATGATAAGATTTGAAGCATCGCCTAGCCCTAGTGAAATATGCATTCTCGGGTAAGCCGCTTGCAGTTCAAATAGCAGTAGCAAAGAGGTTTTCGGTCCCCACTTATATTAATCTTCTAAGCAGAAATGATGCCTAGAAACTCACATGTCTCCAAATGGGGGCGGTTCCTGGGAGGTATACCGTAGGCATCTTCAAAATCACAGAGGGAATCGAATCTGGAGATGTACCCACCCGCTTCTCTGGGTGACCTTTTGCTCAGGGGCTGAGTATGGTGGGTAGAGGATGGAGCAGGGCTGGAGTGAAGGCTTTGTTTGGCTCCAGGAGGCATCTCATCAGGAAAGGATGAGACATGCATCTCTGACTGATGGGCTGTTAGAGGTTTAAAATGTTTGCCTTGGGTGACCTTAGGGAAAAACACCATCCTCTCTGGCTTAATGTGAATTAAATTTTTCGATTACTCCCGAGGAAAGAAAGGCAGCGGCTCCAAGCATGCTTATTTGTGGAAAGTGAAATGAAATTAAACACTCCAGCAGAAGGAATCTTAGCAGCTCACTGATCCCAGGGCATTGCCCCTTGCCACTCAATGGCAGTGGAAATTTGATTTGAGGGTAATGGATATTTTAAATGGAATATCCTGAATCCATCTAGACACGTTTTTGTTCTGAGAGAATAATGATACTAATTTGTATATCCTGGGAAAGAAATGAAGCATTTTAATATTTTTTTCTCCATTCAAGGAGAGTGCTATTGGTCTCTTGAGTAATGGAAGGAGAACCAGTATAGGGAAGTGTGGTCCTCCTTGCAGCTGGCATTTTGTGGTTTGCCATATACACGCATGAACAGGATCCCCTTTGGGTCACGGGATACTCAGATAAAAAATGGGAATCCTGGGAATGGAAAAAAGTCTCGATGTTTTCATAATAGTGAAACCCTGGGTTACCTTTTCCTTCTGTTTGAAAGAGGACAAGAGGAAAAGTGTGTATGTGTTTCACTAGAATGTGGGCAGGCATTCTTGATTATTTATCAGGACTCTCATGATATTGTATGCATGGAGGTGTATTTAAAGTCTGGAAAAAAGAGTTGTAAAATTATATCATCATTCTTGGGGTTCCTATGAATAGGTCAGATCCCTCAGAGTTTGGAGTGATTGGACTTAGTTATTCCTGGTTAGAGCAGGAGAATGTTGAGTGTGTGTGTTTGGGTGGGGAGAGGCATGCCTTTTGTACTTCTGAATATGCCTCATAATTTTGTTTGGGAACTGCACGAAGAAGCAAACTAAAACGATGAGGGATGGCAGGAAAAACAAGAAGATATTCTGTAATATCTTAATTTTTTAAAGTGTGCTGATAGTAGAGACAAAAGTTTCCATTTCTGGTTGAGACTTGAGGAGGCAGAGGTGATCTGTTCAAGTGGGAAAACTCAAATTTCCAGTTAGGAAGCAAGAGTTTCCAAAAAAAAAAAAAGAAAGTGCAAACAACCCTCCAGTCCCTGTACCACATGTACATCTAGGTACCATCTTACATATCCTTGACTTCCTTTGAGGCTGCTGGACTATACATACCGCTAATAATGGGTAATAGTTGTTCTAAAAAAATAAACTGAGAATGTAGAGGAATCATGTTACCACTGGTATGTTTTGAAGATTAGAACTAGGTAATGGGGAAGAAGAAAGAATAAAGAAAGGAGAGAAAAAGAGAAAGAAAAACAAAGAGAGGAGAGGATGAGAAGGGAGGAAGAGAAGAGGAAAATGACAATGATGTCGTATTCGGGACACACTCTAAAAGGTTATTCATTGTTCATCGGAAATTCAAATATAACTGGGTAGCCTTATATGGCAATCCCAAACCGGTTCCAGGCAAAAGGCTAAGCATTTCCATGTCTAATGTCATTTAAGCTTCCTACCAAGTAAGGACCACTCCTTTATGGTTTTAGAAGAGAAGCTGAGACTCAAAGAGGTGAGAAGATTCCCCCAGGGTCATATAGCAGGTGAATAATGGAGCCAGGGTAAGAACCCAAATAGGACCTACCCACTGGAGTCCTAGAAAAAGAAATAAAATGAAGCAAGGAAAGCAGTTCCATCTTGGGATATTTTGAAACAATTTAACAGGAGCTTTAGTAGTGCAAGGAAAGAAAAGGCAATTTGCAAGACTCCTAGTTTCTGAAGATTGTTAGCAACTACTTCATTGTTGGCAAGTAACTTCCTTTAGGGAGCTCTGTGTAAATAGTAATTCCAGAAGACACCCTTTCTATCCCCTGTTGGTGGAGTAAATTAAAAATCTTCATATATCCTGAATAGAGAAATGAAACCTCTGTGGTAAATCTCATAAAAATATGCCCTGGAGATGAAAAATTGCATTCAGACCTTAGCCATCTATATTAATTATGAGAAAGGACAGTGTGAATAGGGAAAAATGTGAATTATGAAATATTTCCAGGTGCTGCATGTTAAGAGAGACACTGAAAAACCAGAATGTATCCAAGGTTGTGTGACTGGCTGCTGGCGAGGTGTTGCTGCTGGCAGAGGGAAGTGGGTGTGCTTGGCGTGGGCTGGAGGCCCCTGAAAATAATTTGAGAGAAATAAGAGACTGGAAGGGTTTAACCTGGAAAGCGGCTACAGTAGCAACCTAAATTGTGCAAAAGGCTATCAGTTTTAATTTCTAGCAGGTAGAATTTTTACTCAGGTGACTCAGTGGTAAAGAATCCACCTACCAAGCAGGAGACATGAGTTCGATCCCTGGGTTGGGAAGATCCCCTAGAGGAGGAAATGGGAACTCGCTCCAGTATTCTTGACTGAAAACTCCCAAGGACGGAGGAGCCTGGCAGGTTACAGTCCATGGACTCATAAAGAGTTGGGCCTGACTTAGCAACTAAACAAAGAAAAGAATTGTTATTACAGAAGATAGAACCGGACTAGCATGTAGAGGTTTATAGAAGTAGCTTTCTACTCGTTATAGAAGATTGTTTTCTAGAAACCAGAGCTGATGGTTGAATGGCTGACCCCTGGAAGTAGTGTCATCTTACACTCCGGGCTTCAAAATGCACCTGGATGCCAGGCCGTTTGGGGTGCGATAGCAAAGATTTCTGAATCGAGTGAACAGCTTTGCCAGGCACATGCATGTGCCCATGTGTGCGTGCATGCTTGTGCACACACGCCCACACACACACACACACACACATTAAGAAATTGTACTTTAATTACAAATGAAACTTGGAAAGATAGAGGGTCACTCAAATCTGTCACTTCACTCTGTCCCCACTGCCAGCCTATGTCTGGGCCCCTCTGTCTTCCCTAGATTACTCTCCAAAACTCCACCTTGGTCCCCCTGCTTCCAACTTCTCTCCATAATCTATTTTTCATGGAACTTGTAGTGCATTCTTTTCTTGATTCAAGCATATTAACTTTATTCTCTTGCCTAAAAATCTCTTCCTACCTTGATAAATATTCCTTCATATGATAATACCAAATACATGTAAAGCTCTGTTTTTAATGATTGAAAGTCAACAAAGTACTAAAGATGACTGAATTTAATTATTAATGCATGTGTCTGAGATCTCTGTTGATGAGGTGGTGACATTTGCAGGCGAATAAAATGAAGACATATATAATTCATAAATTACCATATATTTATTCCATTAAATTTTTTCTCTTCACTTAACTTCAGCCAAAGTCACTAATTATGTGGTTTTTCACATAATTTAGATTCCTAGTGATTATCAAAAGGATTAAAATTGTACTTGTTTTCAAGATATATAAATTTAAATATATTTTCATAAAAAGATAAATTAACTTCAAAGTCTAAAGATAAATTATTTTTCATATATTTTCTCAAAAACAGAAAATAATATCACTTAAATAAAGCTAATGTTTTAAATTTATTTTTGCAAAGAGAAGTAAACCTCATTTGATGTTTTGGAAAATAAAACTATTTGCATTTCTAGCATTCAGTATCCAAGTGCTAATATGCTCAGTATCATATTTCATCATGATATATATAATATGCATATATCTAAGTGTAATGTGCCATATCTTTTTGCTTTTTCATACTGTTTAAGGAGTTCTCAAGGCAAGAATGCTGAAGTGGTATACCATTCCCCTCTCCAGTGGACCACATTTTGTCAGAACTCTCCACCATGACTTGTCTGTCTTGGGTGGCCCTACATGGCATGTCTCATAGTTTCATTGAGTTAAACAAGGTTCCAAATTGGTAAAGGAGTACGTCAAGGCTGTATATTGATACCCTGCTTATGTAACTTATATGCAGAGTACATCATGAGAAACGCTGGGCTGGATGAAGCACAAGCTGGAATCAAGATTGCCAGGTGAAATACCAATAACCTCAGTCATGCAGATGACACCACCCTTATGGCAGAAAGTGAAGAGGAACTAAAGAGCCTCTTGATAAAGTTGAAAGAGGAAAGTGAAAAAGCTGGCTTAAAACCCAACATTCAAAAAACAAAGATCATGGCATCTGGTCCCATCACTTCATAGCAAATAGCAGGGGAAACAGTGGAAACAGTGAGAGACTTTATTTTCTTGGGCTCCAAAATCACTGCAGATGGTGACTGCAGTCATGAAATTAAAAGATGCTTGCTCCTGGAAAGAAATCTCTGGCAAACCTAGACAGTGTATTAAAAAGCAGAGACATTTCTTTGCCAACAAAGGTATGTCTAGTCAAAGCTATGGTTTTCCCAGTAGTTATGTTATGGATATGAGAGTTGGACCATAAGGGAGGCTGAGCACTGAAGAGTTGATGCTTTTGAATGTGGTGTTGGATAAGACTCTTGAGAGTCCCTTGGACTGCAAGGAGATCCAACCAGTCAATCCTAAAGGAAATCAGTCCTGAATATTCATTGGAAGGACTGATGCTAAAGCTGAAGCTCCAATACTTTGGCCACCTGATGGGCAGAGCCGACTCATTAGAAAAGACCCTGATGCTGGGAAAGATTGAAGGTGGAAGAAGAGGGGGACAACAGAGGACAAGATGGTTGGGTGCCATCACTGACTTAATGGATGACTTAATACAGCCTTGATGAGTTTAAGCAAGCTCTGGAAGATGGTGACAGACAGGGAAGCCTGGTGTGCTGCAATCCATGGGGTCACAAAGAGTTGGACATGACTTAATAACTAAACAACAACAGCAAAGTGCAGTGTGAGTTATTTAATATTGCAAACTGTTCTTCAATTGTCACATGCACCTGTTGTGAATACCTTCGTAATTCACAAGTCCATATGAAACTACAAACAGGAATATGAAGAGAAGCCAGAAAGAGGACTCTTGGTGCTACTGGGCAATAGTTCTTCATTATGCACATCCCACTGCATTCATGCACCCTTAGAGAGGATCTGACATGCTAATCTTTTTTTGCCTAAGCACAGATTTTTCCACCCTCACAATCTGTGTCTGCTTCCAGTGTTGGACAGGTGTTAAAATTCTTAACCCCCCCCACAAAAAAAATTCTTAACCCTTCATGGCATTCAAGTACAGTCACTCTCTGTTTTGTTTCTATATATTTGCCATATATAATTGGCATGTAGCATATTAATTTCAAGTGTGTGACATAATGATTTGATATTTTCATGTATTGCAAAATGATCACCACAGTAAGTCTAGTTTTCATGCAGTTGCCCTGTGTTTTGAAGACCTAGGGTGAGAGATGCAAGTGGTGTCGGTCTGGGACCCTAACAGTGTTAGTTATCAGGGCAGATGTTTAAAGTTCTGGGTCAGGCTGTGTCAGTGCTGAGAGCCGGATCTTGAATGACAAAGGTGCTCACATTCTCTTTAATGTATTATTACTGTTTTTTGCATATTTTATAATCCTTTATAGGACCCTCAAAAGTATAATGTACAGAGCACAGGCCTCTTTTGCCCCAGCCTAAGGGTCCTGATAAAATCTGTTTATGTAGGTGCATTTAAAATAGTTTG
Source organism: Bos taurus (assembly GCF_002263795.3). Taxonomy (NCBI): domain Eukaryota; kingdom Metazoa; phylum Chordata; class Mammalia; order Artiodactyla; family Bovidae; genus Bos; species Bos taurus. The sequence goes on from NC_037337.1 coordinate 62,355,822, forward strand.
ATCTCTTTCATATTTAAGATATTGTTTGCAAACTGGTTTGTTACTTCAAATTCATAGCTGAAAGGTCTAAAGGCCTGGTAGTAAGAGCACTGATGTAGAGATAAAGAGATCTAGCTTTGAATTCTCGCTTTGGCACTAATTTGCTCTATGAATTTGGGCAAATCTGAGTCTTTTTTTCTCGTCAGGGAAAAAAGGGAAACCGTGAGTAGTTGTTAGGATTGAACAAGATACAATAAGTGCAATTTCTTTGTAACTAAAAAAAAGTTTATAAATTAAGAAATTCTTTTGGTAAAGCCTTGCATTCATTTCCTAGGCCTACCATAACAAATACTGCAGACTTAAATAGCAGAAATTTATTTTCTCATGATCAGAGGCTGAAAATCCAAGATCAGGGTGCCAACAGGGTTGATTTCTTCTGGGCACCTCTTCTTGGCTTGTAGATGGCTGTCTTCTTCCAGTGTTTTCATATGATCTTTCTTCTGTGTATGGCTCTGTCCTCATCTCCTCTTCTTATAAGGACACCAGCCACAGCAGATTGGGGTTCACTCTAATGACCTCATTTGACCTTAATTACCTGTTTAAAGGCCCTATCTTCAAATACTGAGTGTTAGAATTTCCACATTTCAGCCCATAGCAAGATTTACCTCCTTATCTCCTTTCTTTTAAGTGAATTTCAGATTCTATTTGAGTTATTCTAATTCCATGGTAACAATCCACTTAATGGCAAATTAACACGCTTATTTACAAAACAGTTCTGGTTGAGAATGGCTATAGGAAATACTAAAGAGACGTGCACTGCCCTTCACTGCAGCATCAGTTTATATGAACGCCCTAAACCCCTTCCTGTGGGGAGTAAGCTATCTGAACACTACAGTATGTTAGACCTGTTGGGATCTGCCACAGGCTCCCCTTGCTTCTGAGAAGCTCAGAATGTGTCAGGGGATGGGCTTTGGCTCCTGGTGGTGAAGAGAGCTTGTTGGGAAGAACTTCCTGTTCTGCAGCCGGCAGGAGTGTGGCGGCAGCTCCTGGGTGACTTAGATTAAGTGTCCGAGGCCTTAGAGTGGAGGAGGGCTGGTCCCAGTCTGGGCACAGTGGCCCTGGGAGTGGTGGGCATGGTCTGCACCCAGTCCTCGCACACCACTTTCAAAACAGTGAAGCAAAGTCCTAGAGTCAGTAGAGTTCTTGGATACTGGATAATTTTACTTTTCAGTGATTTTAAATCAGATTTGTAGAGTAAACCCAGAGTCTTGCCCTTTGGTGCCTGAGAATTTAGGAGTGTATGGAGGGTTGCTTTCCTGCTTTATATGGACATGAAAGAAAAATAGGAAATAGTCTAATGTGACACTTCTCAACCTTTGCAAAAGGAAAAAACAATCTTATGGTCCTAATATTATGAATATAAATGATTGTTTCAACATAAAATTAAGTGTAAATCCTTGTGCCTTCATACCTCTTTATAGCTATAAAATCAGAACAAATTTCCAAGTTGAATTCAAGCAAATTTATAAACTCTAGCACTTTCACATTAGCATAATTCAATGTGAATAAAATGTGTTTTCAGTGTTTCTTGAATTGACCTTGATTTTTAGGATACGGATTGTCCCATTTGAGTCACCATCAGGATAATTTTTAACAATGACTAAATTTTATTTGTGAGTTCAATGAACCAATCAATTCAGTAGTGTACCTCAAAATAAAACTTAATGCAGCTTTTACCAAGAAATAAAATTAACACCTACATTTTATGGTGGATTCTATTAATGGCTCCCAAAGTATTATACAACCATGTCTCAAGTGTGTATTTTGCCAGCATGAACAGCGTGTATAGCTCTAAGCAGGCTCTTTGGGTTGGGTGTGCGGTACCACCACGTGCCTTGTGATGGCTGACTCAGCTCTCCTTACCCTCTGTCACCTTGCTGTGAAAGCTTTGTTTCTGCAGCAGAGATATCATTATGCAACAGATGCGGATACTCATATGGGGCAGTGCTTAGTTATGGGCAACTGCCTGATTCACTGTAGGCTTTAAATTTTGTTTAGCATTTCATCAGGTGAAGATACCAACTTAAATTCTCGAAGAAGTCTTGAGCCTCCTGAGAATATTCCCCAAAGATCCGCAGTAGAGAATGAGATTTCTAAAGGCAGTTTTAAAAAGATCTGTTGTAATACAGTTTTTGTTCCTAAAACTCAATGCCTTTTGTCTCCTGAAAAGTCACCCAGCTGTTGGCAGCTGGAGGTGCTCTCCCAAAAGAGTGGCTCCTCCCTCGCTTCTCCAGGCTGGCTCACCTTGTTCACAGAGCCCTTGGGCCTTGAGGACAAGGACAGGAAAACAGTAATGAGGAAGAACAAGCTGGAGGGGAATTCTATTCAGCAAGGCCAGAAGCCCTGACTCCAGCAGACAAGATCACAGGCAGCACCTCCTGTCCAACCCTGATAACGTGTCAAAGGCCCCCTTTGCTCACTATTTTAACTCCTTCCCCATGTTTGTAGGTGCCTGTGTTCAGGCAAATATCTTTGCTGCATCTACATCAGAGAGGCCATCAGGGAGGGGAGTTAACATGGGGAAAAGTTTGTTAAGGAGTCCAGGAAGGATGCATACATATACATGGGCAAACTTTTTCAAACCTTAACTCTTGAGATGCACCTTCCATACAAGGTGGAGGTAGCTTGCGTTGAGGACTAAAGGAATTGAAAAATATTGAAGAAAAATAATGTGTGTAAGTAAAAAAGGAAGCAGAAAGAGTGGTACAAGAGGGTTAAGGCTGGAGTCAGGCACCTATAGGTCTGATCATGACAGATAGAAGAAGACAGGTCAGGAGTCTAATTCATGCTCAACTTTAGGGGTACCGCTAAGGGACAGCTAGAAGGAGTCCTGGGCCCAGGATCTAACCCTGCCTCTTGCTCTGATGTTTCCTAGTTGTGTAAACATGGGAAGTTTGTGCAGTATCCTTGAACTTCAATCACCTCAAGTATAAAGATTGTTGTTGTTGTTCAGTCACCAAGTTGTGTCTCTGCGACCTCATGGACTGCAGGATGCCAGGCTACTCTGTCCTTCACTATCTCCTGGAGTTTGCTCAAATTCATGTCCATTGAATCAGTGATGCAAGTAGGAAAATATACTACTAATAATATCCAACAATGATACTATTGTAGGGGTCAAATGAGGTGTGCATGTGGAAGAATTTGGAAACCATAAGCACTATCTGATGTAAGATACTGTTGCATATCAGTTGACTCTTATTATTCATGCAGTGAAGACCAGAGGCTGGTCACAGTGTCCTTAAAGTAGTGCACTTTAGTGATTTCCCTCTTCATGGTAGCCTGGACTATGTCAACACGCTGGCTCAGTGGAAGACCTTGGTATATCCTGTTGTGGTGTGGTGGTAGATACTGGAGGGCTTAGTTTTAAAAAATGAGAATCTTCATGATTTATAAATTCTTATGATCCTTCCTAACCTACTCCATGGTCTGTACAAGGTAGAGGTAGGGCTATTCTGGTGACCATTCAGAAAGGAGTCCTAGTTACCATCCCGTCAATTCACTAAACCTGGAAAAGCTGGTTTCCTTCTTGGAGAAAAGAGGTCAGCTGGGTGGAAATGCACTTTTCTACTAAAAGGTAAATGAGAAAGGGCAATGAAGATGGCTTGGGAACTGTAAAGTGCTGAAGACGGGTGCTGTGTGTGCCTTACTATTGTCATTCACAGAGGCAGCCTGTGATAGCAGAGACAAAAGGAAGCTCAAGAAGAGCCGAGCTCAAGTCCTGACTGTCACTATTTGTGTGCAAGTGCTCTGCCTCACCACTGCCCAGGGTGTGGAGGAGACCGAGTGCCTGACAGTGGAGAGGAGAGAACTGATGCTCATGTCTGAGTGTTCAAAACTGTCCCTCGGGGGAAGCCTGACTGGTCTGTCTGCATAGGGTCTGCGTACAGGTTATACGTGTTCAACAGCCCCCACCCCCTGCCCCCACCGCCCCCGCCCCTGGCTGAGTTCTGCTTGTTGATTCAGTAGTCATAACTTTTCCAATCTGCAGTGACTTTTTAGACCAAGTGGCCATTAAGAGACAAGAAGTGTGATATCCCACGATGAAGCCCAGGATCTGTGTTGTTCTTCTCGTGAAGGTGATCCCTTGTAATCCTTGGTTTTGAATACCTCCGTTGTGTGCTTTCCATCACTTTTATGAGGAGAGAGATGTCATCTGTGTAGCATCTGCAGGGTTATGTTGAGAAGTGAGTTGGTTTAAGGCACTTCATTTCAGATTACTTATAAAGATTTCCAGGGCACTGTTCCTTCATTCCACCTGGTAGTCAATTTTCTTCACGACCACAATAACATGAGTGTCATCTTTTGAGCCTAAATACTGCAACTGAAAAGTCCCCTGAACCCCAGCAAAAACATTTATTTTCTTTAAAGTGTGAGCTTTTCTCTAGCCTGGCCTAAATTCCTTTTATGTCTGCGTTGAAATGCAGCTTCTGTTAGCCAGTCACAAGGTATGCTTCCTCTCTCTCTGCTTCTTCCCAAGGACCCGACCCAGTGCATTATTAGTTCAAGTGCACAAGCCCCATGCAGGCTCGATTTGACTGACAGCTAGTAGGAACTCCTAGCCCGGCATTTTAAGTGAGATGGAGTTGGCACTTAGTATGGTGTCTTGCTATCTGGAGAAAATCTGTCTGTATATGGCCAGGAGTTTTCACTCACTGGGAGACCGTTGACATCTTTCAATACTTATGATGCATTGCCAGCATATTTTCTTCTTTGTTTGGGTAGTGCCAGCTGGCAAACATTTCAACAGGTGGGACATGACTCATGCTACTATCTGAGACAGATGGATGTCATTTTTCTCAACACTAAACTTTTAGGGCATTGGTTATAAATATACAAATCAGGGTTTAATTTATCAATAATAATTTTTATTTATTTTAATTTGAAGATAATTACAACTTTGTGATGGTTTTTGCCATATATTAATATGAATTGATGAGATGGTTGAATGGCATCATTGACTCGATGGACATGGGTTTGGGTGGACTGTGGGAATTGGTGACGGACAGGGAGGCCTGGCATGCTGCAGTTCATGGGGTTGCAGAGTCGGACACGACTGAGCGACTGAACTGAACTGAATATGAATTGGCCACAGGTATACTTGTGTCCCCCCCATCCTGAACCCCCTCCCACCTCCCTCCCCACCCTATTATCACAGAGCACCAGCTTTGGGTGCCCTGCTTCGTGCATAGAACTCACACTGGTCATCTATTTTACATATGGTAATGTACAAATGTTTCAATGCTATTCTCTCAAATCATCCCACTCTCTTCTTCTCCCACTGAATCCAAAAGTCTGTTCTTTACATTTGTCTCTCCTTTGCTGCCCTGCATGTAGGACTGTTGGTATCATCTTTCTGATTCCATATATGTGCGTTAATATATGGTATTTGTCTTTCTCTTTCTGGCTTACTTCTCTCTGTATAATAGGCTCTAGGTTCATCCACATCATTAGAACTGACTCAAATGTGTCCTTTTTATAGATGAGTAATGTTCCATTGTGCATATGTGCCACAGCTTCCTTATTAATGAGATGAACATGATTCTCTCCTGCTGAGAAACAGTGTAGTATGAGCCCCAGTTCTGAAATGTGATCTGTGCTTGAATCCTGTCCATTCTGCTGTTAGTATTATAATTAGCTAGATAATGTTGGAGAAGACATTTAACCTTTGTAAGTCTTAATTTCTTGCTCTGTGAAGGGGGGGATAGTAAAGATCATTGAGATTTCAAATGAACCAATGAACATGACTGAGAGTGATGTATTAGTGAAAGATTATCATCACTAAATCTTCATCCTTATAACTGCTGGGAGCTGGAAGGTACATTTTTATTTTCTTGGGTTTGGTCAGTAGATTTCATATGATCACTGCTGTTGTAATTTCAAAGGATGACGCAAATTCTCAGTTCTTGGTACCGACTTTTTCAATGGTGCCATTGTTTGGTAATGAAGAGGAGGAAGAGAAGGGTTCCTTGAGGAGGAGTATTACACTCAGCTGCACGAAACCTTTCTAAAACTCCTCTAATTCTAAAATCCTGTTATGATAATATTCTCACACTAACAATTGCAAAAAGCCTAAAGAACTCATGGGACTCAGACACTGTCCTGTTCATTCACATCACACACACACAGAGAACGGTTAGGAAACAGATGACACCAAGCCCAGGGCTTGACAAATAATAGTTGCTTGGTTGTTTCAGGTGACTGACGATGATTCCATCCTCTCCTTAGGTCTTTTTTGTTAACCTAGCTGAACAGATACTGAGATAAGTAGAAGCCCAGGTGCTATGCAAGATATAAAAATTATAGAACTCATCCATCTCTGTCCTCAGGCATTAGCTATCTTATTAGTCCCTTCTTTGGTCCTGCCTCTTAGTTATCTCCATCTATCTATGTCTAAATCGGTGTCTAGTTTAAGCCTACACTGGAAGGGGATTGTGTTTATGAGCTCCTTCCAGACAGAGTTCCACTGCTTCCAGCATCTGACCCACCCGGAAGCAGGACTAGCTGCTCACAGGGTGGACCTGCAAAGGATCGAGTTGGGGCTTCCCCGGTGGCTCAGACAGCAAAGAATCTGCCTGCAGTGCAGGAGACCCAGGTTCAATCCCTGGGTTGGGAAGATTCCCTGGAGAAGGGAAGGGCTACCCACTCCAGTAGTCTTGCCTGGAGAATTCCATGGACAGAGGAGCCTGGCAGGCTATAGTCCACGGGGCTGCAAAGAGTCAGACATGACTGAGTGACTAACGCTATACTACTTTATATTCAGGACAACAATAAAAATTGCCTGGTTTATTGGCCGAGGGGTGATTGGTGGAAAGCAGAACAGTTTTGGGATCAAGAATTACTCTTGCATGAAGGTCTATGTAGTCATGAGCTCCAGGCTCAACACCTGCTGGCAGACTGGGGACCACCTCCTCTCCTTCATCACATGGCCTCTGACATCATCATATGAGGAAAGGTTAGGCTCAGCTCCCGGTGAGTCTGTAGTAACAGCTGCTATTGCCATGGGCCCATGGATGCTTTCAGCTTACTCATTCCATCACTCATTCATTCAACAAATGTTTATTGAACGCCTACCATAGGACGGTTCAAAATACTGGTGGCCAAATGGTGAGCAAAACTACATAATCTTTGTTTTCGTGGAGTTTACAGTTTGTTGAAGAAATACGTGGATGAACATTATCCCTGCAGGGGTATACACACCTGTTGGAAGTACTGTGAGGAGAGGAACGAGGCCTGGAGGGAGAGATCAGGGAAGAGCTGCAGAGGGGAGGCTAACAAGCAAAATGAGCCTGGGAGAGCTTTCTAGGTGGAGGAAATGCTGCGCGCCAGGCCTCCCTCTCTGAAGCTGTGAAAGCAGAGTGTCTGGAGTGCTGAGAGTGAGATGCAATGGTGAGAAGTGATCAAGGAGGGAAGGTCGGGCCTTGGTAGGTAGGGTCAGGCTTTGAGACGTTAAGCCTATCCGCCAGGAAAAGACAAAGGGTTCTGGGCAAGCAGGCGATATGGCAGAGTTGCAGTTTGAAGACTCCTCTCGCTGCTTGTTGGAGAAGGATTGCAGGGGACCTGAGTTTAGGTGTCGGGGCTCCAGGTGGGCTATTGCCTTCATCTCGGGGAGCGCGGGTAACAGCCTTGGACTAGGGTGGCGGTGGCCACAGAGGCTGGAGGTGGAGATACTGAGAAACACTGGGGAGGTGTGGCCTTGAAGAAGGTTTGCTAATGAGAAGCAAGCAGGAAAAGGGAAGTCATCAAGCAGAGGGGTGCCCAGGTGGGCCAGGAAGGCCAGAAATGAAAGCAAGAGTCAGGGGTGGGGAGGCAGAGTTGGCAGAAGGTGTCTGTCTCATTTTCTTCCTTTTGCTTATGAACGCGGCTCCAAGCCTGACTTGTCCAGTTTGGTTTCAACTGTAAGCAATTTGGCTTTAGAGGTTAACTGTGAGAGGTCATTCAAGCCCTGAGTTCAGTTTTCAGTTTGTTTCTCAGGTCTGCATGTTTATGAGTGTTTGTGAGGGGGGGTCTGAGAGGGGACCTGGATATTTGGTCCTTCAGCTCTGAGTTTCCACCCTCTCTTCTGGAATGTGGCTTTCCTGGCCCTGTGCAGACTCCCCCCACCCTTTCTCCTTGCTGAATTTCACTGATGACTGAGCAAATTGACCTGACCTGAGTTTGCTTAAAGTTTTTCTGGTTTTCAGCTCAGTGGCTGTTCTCCCCTCAGGCAGAGTTCCTGGCTGAATGGTCTCCCTTGACCCTGCAGGTGCCTTAGGGATTGCGAGGGTGGGCGTGGACTGCAGGCAGCTTTTTTTTTTATCCAATGGAGGCATAACAGAGTCCCACCCCATTGCAGCCCATAGAAGTTTCAAACTATCATTTAGTAACCAAGAGCCTACACGACAGTACATATTACTCTTCCTGTACTAAAGAGAGATTGGTACTAGAGGGATGAAAAAATCTTGATATCTGGGGTGAATTTGTTACAAGAAACTTTTAAAAGCATAAACTCCTTTGCTTCTTACTTGTATGTCCATTTGTCTATTCAGTTAATCAACAAATACAAATGTATTGAGCCATTTATGCAGTGCTATAGGTAGTGCTGAAGATGAGAAATGGGGAGTGGTGTGGGGTGAAGTTGTAATGAATACAATCAGTCCTGGCAGTGCTTCTCAGACGTCCTTGAAGTATTCTGATGGTCATGGAGACTGAAGGAGGATGGAGGTGTCAGTCTTGGCTTGGGATACCGCAGCTGGTGGTTGGGGCAGCATAACTTGAACTATCTTGCCATAGTCTCCCTTGATACTTGTTTGAAGGCTTTTGTTTTAATTTGAAATTTTGTGTACATTTTGTACTTGGCTCTGTAATGTATCCATGTTTGTTTAATATTTAAAAAGTGTCTCTTAACCTAAAAAGAAAATTGTTGTCCCAGTTTTATGCATCCTGCCTATCCCAGGCTTCTTGACATGTATACCTGTGCACCCTCAGACCTGAGTATCACAAGAGCTGAGTATCATGGTGAGCAAGAACTCTCCATGTCTAGTGGGAGACACAGTTACACCTACAAATAATGACAGCACAGTGCAGAAGAGAGGCAATCATGGAAGCAGGCATTAAAATGTCATCTTGGGACTTTCTTAGTGGTTCAGTGGTTAAAACTCCATGCTTCCAAGGCAAGGGGCGTGGGTTTGGTCACTGCTCAAGAACCAAGATTCCATGTGCCATCTGACAAAATGTAAATAAAGATAATCATAGATCATTCATATTTTTTAAAAAATAATAAGAATCTTTTAAAAAGTCATCTTAAAGGATTATGTATTTTGAAGGGTAGAGGATGCATTCTAGGAAATGAGAGTTGGTTATGTAAATGTGCAGAGATTTGAAATAAAATATCTTGTTTAGGGAATAAGTTGCAAGAACATAGTTTATATAGAAGAAGGGAGCTAGGAGAGTAGGTTGAAAAGGGCTTTGAATGAATAAGAGTCTGAATCAAATCCAGAACCATTGATTTTGTAGGCAAGGAGAAGCATTTTAAGTTTTTCTCAGCTGGAGTGGTGACCTAGAAATACAACAGATAGGACTCAGCCATGCGTGACTGTCAGAGGGGAGGGTAGTTCATTGATTCCTGGATTCCAGCTTTTGGCCCATCTGAGACTTGGTGGGGGGTGCAGCCACCCACTTCTAATTCTGATTAGGTCTGGTGTGGGGTCTGGCAATCTGTTTGTGCAAATACTTCATTTCAAATCTGAAAGCATGTAGCCATGTTAGGGACTGGCTGATCTTCTGCCATCCTATCCTGGCACACAGGAAAGAGACGGAGGCCTAGTGAGGTGAAGCCATTTCCCCAATGTCACCTGCTAATTATTGGCAGAACTGGGACTCAAACACTGTCCTTCTGCTCCCCAGTCATGAACTGCTCCCACCAGCCCAGGCTGGGAGTTTTGACCCAAGTCAGGGTTTGTCTGTTCCCCTCTCCCTTGCGTATTTGTCCATGACTGAAGGCTTATGGGAGGTCAGAGGTGTTTTGCAGGGCTCTGGAAGTTTTGTGTCCCAGCCAAGATCAGTTTAGCATTCTTATTAACATACTGTATATAATGGATGTCTAAAAATCCGAGAGTATAAATAATTAGCCATACCGTGTCACTGTTTCTTTCAGACCTGCACTTCAACTTTTATTTACTTTTATATGTTGCTGGCTTAGGGCCACAAGGCTTTCCATCAATAGGGATGGCTGCTGATGGGAGTGATTTGCTCTCTCCCCCAGTGCTGAAGAGACCCATTCTCCAAAGAAGGTGTTTTTAGATCGAGATGGGCTATTGATGACACTGTAGGGAATACAGTTAGTAAAACCATGCCATAAATTGGGCTGGTGTCGTTTCCTGATTGAATGATTTGCTCTATTTGGTCATGAATTATATATTCCTTTTTGGATTGATCCTTTCTCCCACTGATAAAGGGGCAGTGTTCTACCCAGTGGGTTTGGCCCCTGACCTAAGAAATATACTGATGCATCAAAATTCCCTGAGCTAATAGCTGGGATGAACTCTGGAGACTGTAAATCTGCAAAGGCAGAGAGGGGCCAGGAAGGCCCGTGGGCTACAGGTCTCCCCTCCTTTGTATGCGTCGACTGCCATGATGGCTGAGCAATTCCTCGTCTACTCTTTACCCAATGTAATTTGCAAATTGATTGTTCTTCCTTGGAAGTCTTTCTTAATTAAACAGTAACTGCAATTATTACCCTGTGACAAAGGGGACATCTTTGTGTCTTGGCAGAGGATAGCCTTAGCTCAGAAGATTTTCTTCTGTGGAAGTGCCCACCATGGACTATTGTGTACAGAACTCTACTGGATAAGTCCTTCTTGAAGAATGAGATGGCACTTCTTGTCCACAAAGAGGTAGGATTAGGTGAGTTAATAATAAGGTCCTATTACAAAATATATGTAGAATGCCTTTGCTTTTCAGTGCACTTATTGCTAACATTATTCCATTTCACTTGCACATGATGTGTGGCAAACAACTGCAGTCTCCATTTGTTAGATGAGAAAACTGAGGAGAGAGAGCTTAGGGGGTTGCCACGCTCATAGAGAAAAGTGAGAAATGAGAGGAGAATACAGATGAGCTCCCTCCTGTGTTAACCTATCTGCTCTCCATTTTGAATTATCTCCAAATGTGTTCATTCAGCACCAATTTTAACGTGCCAACTATGATTGGTCTCTGTAGGGATGAATAGAATTGCCATGAGTGAACAGGCATCTTCAATGGACATCAGCCTTCCAACTGCAGAAGTGGTTCTGAATTCTTGATAGGTATCAGAAACATCTGGGAAGCTCATTTCAAAGCACAGCTGCCTGGGCCACAGCCTGGGGTTTTCCTAAATCTGGAATATGCCCCAGCATTTGTGTGTTATGTGTTAATTGCCGACCCTGTGCAACCCTATGGACTGTAGCCCGCCAGGCTCCTCTGTCCATGGGATTCTCCAGGCAAGAATACTGGAGTGGGTTGCCATTCCCTTCTCCAATGCCCCAGCATACACAATTTCAAAAGTTTTTGAGGTGTATCAGATGACGAGTCAGAGTGTGAGGCAGAGAACTGAGCTTTTATCTCACCCAGGATTGCACAAGGAAAGGTGACATAGAATGAGGAGACCCAACATTGGAACCCAGTCAGCCTGGAGACTTGTAGGCGAACGAGTGTCAGAACCAGGGGTGCCTCAGAGCCCATAGAAAGGCAGGGACAGTCTTCATTCCAAGGAAACATACCAGCATCTCCCAGATGAAGCTCTTCTGACTTGAGCCAGGTCAATTTAACAGGCAAGAAAAGAAAGGAAGCCCACCCCCTTCATCCATACTGGATCTTTCTCTCTTTTACTGCTTTACTCCTTCTCCTCTTTGTTGCTTTCTCCTTTCCTTATCCATATTCAAAATTTCCTTCCTTCATCAAGATCCTACTTGCCCTCCAATGCCCAGCTAATTTGCAAATTTTCCCCCTGACATCTTTGATTTATTCTCTCAAGAGGGGTCTCTGTGCCTTTTAGCACTTTGTACCTCTATGGTTTTTACTTAGCTGTCATATACAAGGTATATTTCTGCCTTGGAGATTGATCCTCTGTTCATCTTTCTCCCTCCCAGTACCTAACACAGAACCTGACATACTGGAGGTGACTAGTATTTGTTGGTTCCATTGCATTTTTCTTACTAAACTGTTACTACTTCTGGGCTGTGTGTGCTCAGCTTGCTTCAGTCATGTTTGATTATTTGCCATCTATGAACTGTAGACAACCAAGATCCTTTGTCCATGGGATTCTCTAGGCAAGAATACTGGAGTGGGTTGCCATGCCCGACTCCAGGGGATCTTCCCAACCCAGGGATCAAGCCCGTGTCTTCTGCGTTTCCTGTGTTGCAGACAGATTCTTTACTGCTGAGTGACCAGGGAAGGCCACTTCTGAGCCTACTCAAAAGTAATTAATGAATGTATCAGTTCAAACTTAGAACACATATCCCCACCAACAACTTCTATGCCTTGATAGTTTAGAACAATTTTTTTAAAAAAAGAAAAAACACAATTAACCCAAAATACTTGAAGAGAGAATAATTGCTAGTTTCAGTGATGAATCTATATTGGCCACTGGTAAGCTAACTTGGTATTCTTTACCTAGTGTTAAAGAACCCATCTGCCAGTGCAGAAGATGTATGAGACGTGGGTTTGATCCTTGGGTGGGGAGGATCCCCTGGAGGAAGGCATGGCAACCTACTCCAGTATTCTTGCCTGGAGAATCCCCATGGACAGAGGGGCCTGGCAGGCTACAGTCTATAGGGCTGCAAAGAGTAGGACATGACTGAAGCAACTTAGCATGCATGCATGCAAACTAACTTGGATCACAAATGTGAAATGTTAGAGTTATCTGTGGATGATTTATTGTGCCACACCGCCCACCTTGTGACTGCTAACTCCTGGCTCCTGTTCAGACAGTCATGTATGCTACTCTGCCTATGCCCTCAGGCTGACCTTGGCCCAGCCTCTTCCAAGGCAAGAAGAGAAACCTGTTCTTGATGGTCTCATTCCCTACCCCACTCCTTCTTGACTTCTGTAACCCAACCTGACTCCTATGTCCTGCTCTAACCTGCCCTACCTTGAGCTTGCCGAGGCTGGCCCTGGCCAGGAAATGGGTTGACAAAGCACTTGGCAGAGGTGCAGCCTGGAGGTGCTTGCTCCAGGTGAGTGTGCATCCTGGGTTGGAAAGGCTGAAGATCAGGCCCAGAGTGAGGAGAAAGCCCTCCCTTCTCCCCTTTGTCCCTCCTCCTCCTGTTGGTTTTCAGTCACCAAGTCGTGTCTGACTCTTTGTGACCCCATGGACTGCAGCACGCCAGGCTTCCCTGTCCCTCCTCCTACTGCCCTCAGAGTCAGGTTTGAAGACCTGCATCTGGTTGGCTTACTCTTTTTCTTTTTTAATTTATTTTTAAAAATTGGAGTATAATTGCTTTACAATGTTGTGTTAGTTTCTGCCATACAACAAGGTGAATCAGCTCTATGAGACTCACTCTTGTACAGTTTTTCCAGGTGAGTTTCTCAGGCCAGGGCCGGGAACACTCAAGGTCAACTATAGCCAGGGTTCATTTTCCATTCGAGCAAGACAAATCTGATGTACATACCTACGGAGCTAATTCCTTCCACCCAGAAAAGCACTTACAGGGAACAGAGTCGTGATCTTATCCTCACCTCCCTAAGTGGTAATGGGCCCACATGTCTCCATGTCCATCATCTCATACTTGGTGAGATGGCTTGGCTTTCAGCCTGGCCCTGAAGCTGGAGGATAGACAGACAAGATGTAATTGGGATTGGGAGAGCCACAGAACTCTCTGTTGGAGAAACACTGAAGGACTGAGAGAAGAAAAAAATATCAGCAAGGCCAGCACAACTGTCCTCAGAGTCTTGGACGGTCTTCTTGAGGAAGGAGGACCAAAGTTTCCCTATGAGATCCTAATGGGTAGAACCAGGCTGAGTCATAAGAAGGAGGACCAAAGTTTCCCTATGAGATCCTAATGGGTAGAACCAGGCTGAGTCATAAATTGAATTCCTAAATCATCTTCCTTGTCTAGGCTCTGGCCATGCTGAATGGCCTCTGGTTCTACATGCATGCAGTTCCCCTTGCTGCAATACTCTCCCTCGATAACCTTGACTCCTCCTTTGGGAAACAACTTTAACTTCCCCAGTGCAAGGGGTCTTCCTTAAATCCTCTAGATTGGGTTTCTTTAAATGACATTATTTGGGGTAGGACATTTGTTGTTGTTGTTGTGGAGGTGGTTTCACAGTATCCCTGTCCTCTACCCACTGAATGTTGATAGTCGTGACAATAAAAAATGTATCCAAATATTGCCAGTTGTCCCTTGGAGGTTCAAATCATCCTCCCCTCCCTCAACACAGTTCAGAACCAGCCCTTAAGGTCAGTGTGCCGAGTGCCCTGTAGTCTCATAACACCCACTACACTGCTTGCACTTCCAGAGTTCTCCACGCTTGTTTGACATCTGTCTCCTCCCCACACAGCTCCCTGATGGCAGGGGTGGATTCTGATGTTCTTTGCTGGTCCTAATCTTTCAGTTGTTAAAAAGTCAGTGAAGGGATATATGATTTAAATAAGAACTTTGCAGCTCTCCGAGCTATCCACAGACAGCATAGTTTTCCCCTAAATTTATTTAATTTCTTATCACTGGGTGAGTCCAAACAAGGCCACTTGTTGAGGATGTCCTGGAGGAAATAGCCCTGAATGTGTGATCTTGAAGTTTCCTTCCAGTTACAACCTTGTGTGGAATGTGGGCTTCAGGTCAACCACCCTCTGGGTGACTAAGTCACAAGGAGTGGGCCGACCACTCCCTTGGGAGTCAGGTGCTGAGAGTTCCCAGGAAGGGTGCTGCAGCTGGGGGAGGTGTGACCTTTAAATGGGTCAAGAGTCACATGAATATGCAATGCCTTTGCCTTCCCTTCTCCTCTCCCCAGAGGTCATCTGATCCATATCCTCAGGGGAAGGATCATGCTTGAGAGGTTAAGAAAATGTCCTTTCCCCCCTAAGTCCCGCTCTTCACGGTGAGCAGAGCCAGGAAGCCTCCCGTGAGAGTGGGGTGAGAAAGAAGGGCCAGCATGCTTTCCTGGATGGTGCATGAGTTGCCTGGGGCAGTGTTCTTCAGACTTGGAAGGTTACAGTGTGCGTGATTTATTACTTTACTTTTATTTCCCTAAAACCCCCTTACCAATGGGGCAAAGAACAGTAAGCAGAGACAAATAGTCGCCCTCTGGGCCCACACTTGATTCCAAGGGCTGTGGGAGAATCAGCTTTGGCTGCGGTTGACCACCTTTCTATGTGCCTGGCACTGAGCTGGGCTCTTTCACATCCATGATCTCCTTTAACCTTCAGAACCCACCGAGGGAGGGACAATTATTCGGTTGGCAAAAAAATTCCTCCGGATTTTCCCATAAGCTGTTAACAGAAAAACCCAACTGAACTTTTGGGCTGATCCAATACATATGTTTTCCAAAGAAGCCACTGAGGGAGTCAACACCTAGCCCAACATCACAGAGCTAGTTAGGAGCCTGGGTTTGGGGCAGATCCTGTCCACTCCTTTTCAAAAGGTCCCTGTGAGTTGGCACTGGCATAATGAGAACTATCCTTGAACTCAAATCTCCACTGCTTTTGTGGCTGCTGCTTAAGATCTTGCTGTGTTCGACTTGATTATGCTTTTGCAAATTTCTCTTTACGTATCTGTAACTGAGCTGCCTTTAATCATACTTCTGATTTAATGTGGTGAATGGTGCACACATGTTTATTTCTCTTTACAAATAAAAGCAGAGGAATAAAGAAGTATAAACCTACAAGGACAAAGAAAAAGACAGTGAGGATCTCAACCAAAATTTGGAAGATGGAAACTAGATGGAGGAGTGGGGTTTGGGGATGGCAGAGGAAGACATGGGAGAAGGCAATGGCACCCCACTCCAGCACTCTTGCCTGGCAAATCCCATGGTTGGAGGAGCCTGGTAGGCTGCAGTCCATGGGGTCACTAAGAGTCGGACACGACTGAGCAACTTCACTTTGACTTTTCACTTTCATGCATTGGAGGAGGAAATGGCAACCCACTCCAGTGTTCTTGCCTGGAGAATCCCATGGACAGAGGAGCCTGGTGGGCTGCCGTCTATGGGGTCACACAGAGTCGGACACGACTGAAGTGACTTAGCATCAGCAGCAGCAGCAGAGGAAGACATGAGCCCACCTCGATCCTTTGTACCTTCCAACTCAGCTCTGGGACACCTCCTTTCTGATCTCAGCAGACTACCTGAGTGCCGTTTGCTCTGTCAAGCTCAGAATTCAGACATGCCAGGTACAGGCAGAGCCTGGCAAGAGACA
This sequence comes from Bos taurus, assembly GCF_002263795.3. Lineage (NCBI taxonomy): Eukaryota > Metazoa > Chordata > Mammalia > Artiodactyla > Bovidae > Bos > Bos taurus. The sequence continues at coordinate 62,372,227 of NC_037337.1, forward strand.
CAGGAGGAATCAGGGGCTTAAATTAAAGTTTGCACATGGAGTGGGATTCTCCCAATCCCATTCTCCTGATGGGCTCCTGGATTTCTAGAAACCAGGCTCCTGCCCAATACCCCAGGAAGGAGATTGGAAAATTCTTCTCAAGAGAAACCGACCTAAGAGAGAAGACTTACATATTTGGATATTGGGGGTATTTTCTAGTGGAGGATCGGATCCAGATCCACACCATCCTATAGAGTGGCCTATGGTAGATAAGTGCTCCCAGGCACATAGACCATCCATTTGGTGGTAAAGCACCTCACTGAGAAAGCCTTAAGCTGCCGTATTGCTGAAACTGGATCTCTCCTCATTATCAAACCAGAAACATGATTGGTATTGAGACAGCATTACTAACTTTATATTTGATTTGATGACCTTCTAATTTCAAAACCCTTAGTCCTCATTCCTTTAAAAATTTTGGCCTCCTCCTTTACAAAGCTGACGCTCTTCTGTCTCCAGACCCTACTGTACTCTCCACCCAGTCTTCCAAGTGTGGTGTTGGTTCATCTGATTTTATTCTGACGTAGATTAAAGTGTGGGTCCATTTCACGGAGGCTGACAGAGCTAATTCCCATTGTATGTTGTTTGACTCTAGTTTAGCTCTTTTATTGATTATTTTTACTGTGTTGGTGGTTTTTTTTTTTTTTTGGGGGGGGGGGCTGTTTCTTATGTTTCATGCTATTTTTCTCCACTTTACTCTTTGAATGCTCTGAACCTGATCCTGGTTTTCTGGAAATAAATAACAAGTGATTTAAAGCCTTTTGCACTCTTGCCAGATGCCATTACCTAGAAATATGTTGGCATCTCCTATAAACGTATGTTTAGATTTCTATAACTAAATGTATCCTTATGTATGACCTATTATTACAGCGAATTCATCTATAAATACATAACTTTATTTACAGGCGAGATCTATCATAAGCTTCTACCTTTCTTTTTCACTGATATGTGTGCCAACAAAGAATGTGTTACTTTTCTTTAGGAATAAAATCACATTATTTGTAAAAACTTAGTAGAGCTTAAATGAGTATAAGCAGTGTTTACTTTGTTTAGTAGATACTTTCAACATTTATGATTTAAATGTCTCCTGTTCAAGGATGACGTTCTGAGACATTTCAAGGTGACCTGTAACTCTAGAGCTAAAACAAATGAGAAAATGTGGCAAAACGGCTGCTGCTTGTGGATGTTTTGCAAAGGAGAGCCATGCGGTAGAGTGGAAATGGCAGGAGATTGGAAGCCAGAGACCTAGTGGTGCTCACACTCTGTGTGCTGACTGTATGATCTTGGAGGAGCCACTTCACCTGGCTGTGGGACCTAGATGATATGGGAATCACGTCCATCACCTCACAGTTTATTATGCATTGAGTTAATATGTGTGAAAGCATAACTGTAAATCATTAGGATTTAAATTGCTGTATATCCAAGCCTATTTTTTTCACCCTGTTGCTCACAGTGCCCTGGGCAGAGTACTCAGTCAATCAACATTTGTTGGATAACAAATTAATGAATAAATTTGTGAGTCTGGATTTTCAAAATGTTTTTGCACCTCTCGGAGTCATTTATGGACATCTATAAAGTTGAGAATTTATAAGTTGTTCCTGGATAATCAAACCTCTTGGTTCAGGGGTAAAAAATAACTGTTCAGGTTTTCAAGCCTTTCTTGAATATGGGACAGTAACTGGCAGGGCTGATGATGAGAAATTACCTTCATCCTGCTTGAATATAAGATCACAGATTGGGAGAAGCTTGGAGATAACCACTTTCTTCTCAAATATGAGGAAACTGAAGCCCAGAGGCTTTTTGAAGTCAGTGACCTCATATAACTTTTTCCTTCTATTGCTCTAGGGCTATTGTAGATAGATGTACAACAAATACATTTTTAAAATGTATTTTTTAAGGACTGCACTAATCACTGAGGAAATAATAAACATCAATAAGATAATCCCCACCCCACCCCTGCTCCATCTCCTCCCACCTCCTGCCCTTGAGAAACTCAGTCTAGACAAATATGGAAACCAGTAGGGATGCTATTAGTCATACTAATGCTGCAGTGGGATTATAGAAGCAGGGGGAACTGCCAAGGGAAGCTTTGAAAGGAGATGGTATTTATCCCATGTCTTAGTTGGGTTCCTTAGAAGGAGTACCTGAGGTGAGCAGGCAAGTGATTTATTAAGGAAGTACTCCTGGAAAAAGGTCTGTATGATCAAAGCTATGGTTTTTCTAGTAGACATATATGGATATGAGAGTTGGACCATAAAGAAGGCTGAGCACCAAAAAACTGATGCTTTCAAACTGTGGTTCTGAAGACTCTTGAGATTCCCTTGGACTGCAGGGAGATCACCAGTTGATCCTAAAGGAAATCAACTTGAATATTCATTGGAAGGACTGTTGCTGAAGCTGAAGCTCCCACCTGATGTGAAGAGCTGACTCATCGGAAAAGACCCTGATTCTGGGAAAGATTGAAGACAGAAGAAGTGGGTGGCAGAGGATGAGCTGGTTAGATAGCGTCACTGACTCAATGGACATGAATCTGAGCAAACTCCGGGAGTTAGTGGATGACAAAGGAGCCTGGTGTACTGCAGTCCATGGGGTCTCAAAGAGTCAGACATGATTTAGCCACTGAATAAAAACCATCAGAGAAGGAAAGAAAGCACTATTAAGGTTAAGTCTAGCATCAGTTATATTGAAAATTAGACTTTGGGTGGTTATTCCAAAAAGTTTTTGAAATTGAAAAAAGGTTATATGGCTTTGTCACTTCCTCTTGGAGCTGCCATGGAGCCTGCCTCATGGTTACACCCAGGCCCACCTTTTAGGTCACACCAATTCCTGGCACTCTCCTTCCTCTCTCATAGAATGTTCTAATATGTACACACCCATACACACATAGTAATCCAAGTCTGGCTGAAGCGTGGAAGTCATTTCTTATCTGGAGAGGAGAGAAAAGAGCAAACTTGCAGAATTGTAGAGGTCCTTTCAAGGTTCTCTTAGTCACTGTTCTAGAGTCTTGGGCTTCCTCCTGAGATGTAATTGGAAACACAGTCGGCCTCTGTCTTCTGTTCACTGATCTTCTCCTCCATGCAGACTCTGCTTAGCCAAAGGATATGTGGTCCCTTCCTCCTGGAGAAGAGAGAAGGTTAACACAAATCAACATATGCCTTTACAGAAAGCAACACAATATTCTAAAGTAATTATCCTCCAATTAAAAATAAATTAAATTAAAAAAAGTCTTTATGTGACCTCCATTTTATTTGGACTTATTCCTAAAGCAGGGATGTTCTTACACTTTCTTTCCTCATTCTTTTTTTGACCTGTGGCTATTTCTCTTTTGTAAGCAGCAAAGAATAGGGTATAATGTGCTTCCTTTAGAAAGATGGGAGAGACAGAAAAACTGTGTAGAGTTGTTGCTTTTTCCACGGTAAACCAAAGAGTAAGAAAACTCTGGGGTGGAGAGGGAAGGAACAAAAGAGTGAGTGGGTGGGCCAATCCCCAAATCCTGCAAGGGAACCATCCTTGAGTTATCTCTAGGGTCTAGAAGTGGTTCCAGGTAAGCATGCATCAGCAGGTTTCCTTCGGGGTTTCTTGGTGACATTAGCTTCTTTCCATCACTTTGAACATCCCCTGAGGAAAATTCTACACCTAGTTCCTTTTCTTGACATAGAAACACAGAAGAAAACAATGAGGCAAATGATGGTTACTTTTTGCTCTGGCTCTCCTCTCCTGAGATCGGAAGTGCTTTTAAAATGGAGCTGGAAGAGGCACATGTTAATTTACATACCTCACTCACCTGCCACTCTAGGATGTCATTAAACTAGAGAATAAATTAGAGCTTTCTAGAAGGGTGGCATGTGCTTATGGGGACATAAACATAGTCTCTCCTAAGATGTATTTTCCTGGTGATCACTAGCATTTCCAGTTCTCCTCTTCTTTTTGAAGGTTGTAAACGTGGACTATTGCATCATAACTCCCTGTGTAGGCAAGTTCCCTTCTTCTACACTAAGTCATCCCTCGTCGTGTATTGAAATGAAGGTGCCGCATGATCAGTACAGCTAAGATCACTGAGTCACCACATGGGGCTACCCCCTGGAGAGTTATCCATTCCCTCAGCAGGTGGTGGCAGTGAGATTTTAAATCTCACTCACATTTTAACTTTGCTTGCATTGTGCTTCCACTCAGTCACTGAGGTTTTGACACAATTTCTTACTGCAGCACGCCTAGCCCATTTTGACGGATAGAGGGATCTGGTCTTATGTGTGTGTCCAAACTACCTTAAGTGCTTTACAGCTCATCCCAAAGTTTCTGATCATGTAAATCAGAGGTGGGGCCTGGGAACCTGCATTTTAATGTATGTGAAATCACCCATAGACGTTCTTGTTCGATGTCTCTGCGAATCTTCTGTTTTCTGAGGCCTACACATGGAGAAACACTTGAAGGCCAGCTGAAGAGCTTAATTTAGATTGCTTGCTTTTGAAATTGTATCTTTCTCTCATTTTGAGGCCTTCTGTTACTTTCTTAGCCACCAGAAGAACAGAAGAGTAGGAGGTGAATTTACCAACAAAGAAGTGCTCATGCTAGCCAAGATCACAGACACAGGAGGGATACCCATCTCATAAGCTTGTTCTGGGGTTCAGGGAGATCATTCAGTGGGATACGTAAGTCATTTAGTCCCTTGTCTGAAACAAGGAGGCTTCAGGTGGTACAGTGGTGAAGAATCCACCTGCCAATGCAGGAGACATGGGTTTGATCCCTTGTTGGGAAGATCCCCCGGAGGAGGAAATGGCAATCCACTCCAGTATTCTTGCCTGGGAAACTTCAAGGACAGAGGAGCCTGGTCGGCTGCAGTCCATGGAGTTGCAAAGAGTCAGACGTGACTGAGCATGCGTGCACACTGGAACAAAGAAGGTGGTCAATAAATGTGGTTTCTTTTAAAAAAGAGAAAGAAAAGCTGTGTTTCAGGAATGGTTTCATTTCCGTTTAAGCAATCATGTATCACCTTCACAGTCCCAGGCCCAGGTAGAGACAGGGAACGACACTTGCCTCAGCTCTCAGAGTGAAGCCTGGAAGCAGGCTGAGCTGTGTGAGTGGAGAAACAGCCACACTGCAAAGCTCTGCCTGATAAGGGCCGTGAGAATTGTCAACCCGAAGTACTGAGGGAGTTCTAGAAAGGGAGAGATTTCAATTTTCTTTGACTATTGACTTGCTACTGCATAGTAACTGTAATATCTTCTAAGAGTGACAGTCAGGCATTCCTCACCAGGGCTAATGAATCACTCCATTTAGCTGTGACAACAGCAAGGCAAAGAAATATCTTCAAGGGCCCAGACGTTATTTTTCCAGCCTTGTCCCGGGGATATAATGTGCTTAGAAGTTATAACAAATTAGCTGCTTGTGGCAAATCTACATGGAACCCTTTTATAAAATATGGAAGTTGGAGCCTGAGTTAATGGGTTATTATTGGCAAGGGAAATGAAGTTGGATAAGGAGGGTGGGTCCTGGCTTGGAAGGACTTTGAAAAGCAGCAGCAGAATTTAAACTTGACTTAGGAAGCCCAGGGATGAATAGCTGTGTGAAAGGCAGGAACCTAAACTCCATTTGGTCACAGGTCATTGCTGCACGTCAGTGTCCCGAAAGTCAGTTTATACTCGAAGTCCGACGGCACAGTCACCAGGCCATCGTACAGGGTAATGGGAAGGAAGTGAAAGAGAAGTAATTAGAAAAAAATCAAAAGGAAACGATAGATGTGAGGAGAATGCAATTCTATGCTATTTTTTAACTGTGCTAACATTTTTTTTCTTACCATTATTGTTTTCCTAGGATCGAGAATCCCTTAATTTCACACTGCATGTTTATGCTTCCAGGTGCCTGAGCTACATTCAGAAAGGCCAGCCTCTGGATTCTTTCTGTACTTTGCTGGGAAGGAAGCATTCCTGAAGTCAGGGTGCTCAAGAAGCCGAGCCTTGTGTTGGCAGAAATATATGTTCATATGTTCAGATAGGGCTTCCCTTGTGGCTCAGCTGGTAAAGAATCCACCTGCAATGCTTGAGACCTGGATTTGATCCTTGGGTTGGGAAGATCCCCTGGATAAGGGAAATGCTACCCACTCCAGTAGTCTGGCCTGGAGAATTCCATGAACTGTATTGTCCATGGGGTAGCAAAGAGTTGGACACGACTGAACGACTTTCACTTTTCACGTTCAGATAGGCTGTTTGGTCAAAAGAACATAACCAGCTTCAAGTGACCTCACATCCTGGGTGCTATGTGGTCAGATGCCTGGGCATGGGGACCACAGGAGAGCAAGCATCCTGGAAGAGGGGAGCAGAACTGGGTGGGGATGGGGGTCGGATCTTCCAGATGCAAGATGGCCAAAGGCCTCATTGCAGTTCTGGGGTCTTCACTCTAATCGCCACCATAAATGGGCCTCTGAGGATTCCCCAGCGCTTTGTCTCTCTCCTTTCTCATAACTCCTTGGCCCTATTGCTCTGCACACTCAGTGTTTCTGCCTCCTCGTGACTTAACATCCTTGTGGCCCACAGTGGCCCCTGCTCCTGTCTTATAATATGGCTTTTCAGCTTTATTTTTTATTGCAACTTACTTGCTTGTATCTGTTTTTTTTTTTTTTTTCAACTTCAGCTCCCAGAAGAGGAAATCTAACTCTACCAGCTCATCCTTATTTTGTACCATGTCATTTTAACAACAACAACAACAACAAAAAGCTTTGTTGAAGTATAACTGATATATAAAGAATTACACATCATTATTGTGGACAATTTGATGAGTTTGGACATAGGCAAATACCCAAGATACAATCACTGCCATCAAAGTGTGGGTCACTGGTGAGTCAGTGGACTGGCACTCTGGGTTATGTGCCCCAAACCCCAGCTGTGGTCCCGTGGGAGAGGAGAGGGGCCTTGGACCCACGTGGTCAGCAGGGGCTGCAGCAGGGCAGGCACTGGGAGGGGCCCTTTTCACCAGGTTCTCGGACTCATTAGTTTCCCCACCATCTCAGCAGGGTGGGAGTGTGGGGTCTATGAGGGTCCCAGTTCTAGGGGTGGTGGTATGGAGAGGCCCTGGCATCCTCCTGCCCTTCCTGCAGTAGTTATAGCGTATGCCTGTGCCAGGGCTCAAAACGATCTCTGTGTCCTAGGTCAGGACACAACAGCTCAGTGTAAATGAATGTGTCACTGAAAATGATAAAGCAAAAGAGAAGTCAAGGTTTGCTCTTATGGGGCTCCCTCTGTTTCTCCATTTGAAAAAAAAAACTTTTTATTTTATATTGGAGTATAACCAATTAGCAATGTCATGATAGTTTCAGGTGGACAGTAAAGAGGCTCAGCCATACATATATATTTCTCCACTCTCCCCCAAACTGCCTTTCACCCAGGTTGCCACATGACATTGAGCAGAGTTCCCTGTGCTATACAGTAGGACCTTGTTGGTTATACATGTTAAATATATATTGCTCTACTTCTGACGGAGAAGGCGATGGCACCCCACTCCAGTACTCTTGCCTGGAGAATCCCATGGACAGAGGAGCCTGCAGTCCATGGGGTCGCTGAGTTGGACATGGCTGAGCGACTTCACTTTCACTTTTCACTTTCATGCATTGGAGAAGGAAATGGCAACCCACTCCAGTGTTCTTGCCTGGAGAATCCCAGGGACGGGGGAGCCTGGTGGGCTGCCGTCTCTGGGGTCGCACATGACCTGCACGTGGGGACATGACTGAAGCGACTTAGCAGCAGCAGCAGCAGCAGCAGCAGCAGCTACTTCTGAGGTGCAAATGCTGTAGCTGGTAGTGGCTGTCCCTTTTGTTGATGAGGGAAGAGGTTTAAAGCAGGTAATGTTTGCTTAGCAGCAAAGCCAAAACCCAGCTCTGGCTGATTTAGTTCAGTAAAACATATAATCAGACAGTAGTAGGAAGCTCTGAGATTCTCCTGGAGGGTTTGGAAGCTTTGTCACCAGGTATAACCTGCTTGGTCATTGAAGACGCCTCTCTTACTGTTACAGGACACCTGGGCTCAGCTTGCTCAGTCCTGGGCTCTGTTGCTAAATGTGCACCACCTTGCTTCTAAAAGCAGGAAGAGCCACCACTAGCCTTTTCCAGAATGAGCTCTGCAAAGCCCAGGCTTTTTTCAGTTTAAAATTTGGGGTGAAGTGTTCTAATGATGGGTCCTTGGTTATATACCCAAGCCTTAGTTGCAAGGAAGGCTAGCAATAGAACTTTCTGTAGTGGTCTCTGCTTACTAAGGGAGAGGATTCCCCAAGCATGAAAGCAGGGTTCAGATACTACGCAGTAAAGTGCATGACAAGGGTTCTCTTCCGAGGCTTTGTCCATTCTTAGAACAGGGGAGCAATGTGAGGAAAACAGTGTGTTATGAACTGCAAGTTTGTGTCCAACCCCAAGTTCATATATTGAAACTCTAACCCCCCAGTGTGATGGTGTTTGGAGCTCTGTGAGGTAATTAGGCCATAAGGGCAGAGCCCTCATAATGGGATTAGTGCCAGTTTGCTGTTCTCTCTGCTCTCCGTGTGAGGATACAACCAGAAGACTGCCATCTGCAAGCCAGCAAGAGAGCTCTCACCAAAACCGGATTCTGCCACACCTTGGTCTTAGACATCCCAGCCTCTGTGTGAGAATGTCTGTTGTTTAAGCCACTCCATCTGTGGCATCTTGTTATAATAGCCTAAACTAACAAAAATATGGTGTTTCGGGAAGTTGCTTTCACAGTTTGACAATAGATTGTATGAGAGAGACTTAAACCATAGGGACTCCCTGTGGAGTGGTGTAGGAATGCAGTGCTGACCTCACATACTTAGAGCAGTAGTTTTGATGATTACCTTATCATCATGATTGCCTTATGACCCCTAGAGAACTCTAGTCTGATATAGATAACAATTTCTAATCCAATATAGATTCTTATTTCTAATCCCCTCCATATGGCCCTGGAGAATATGTTGAGATAGGAACACCAATAAGCATATGGACTGATGTGCAGACAGACAGATGCATCCAGAGTGCAGGAGATGGTACTGTGTAGTTGTGGAAGAGTGTGTCAGGGTTGAGCTTGAAACTGCAGGCTGAGTTCGAAATTGCACGCTACTACTCAGTTTCTTGCTAGTTATGGAAACTGAGGTAGGTTAATTCACCTCCAAGCATCCAACTTGTCGCCTGTAAAAAGGGGAAAATGATAAGCCTGTAATATACACTGAGAACTAGAAGTGTTAATGCATAAGGAACTCTTAGCAGAGTGCTGCCAAAGAGTTGCCACTAAACGCCAGGAATTAAAAGTGATGTTCTGACGTGAGGTCGTGAGGGCTGGGCTATTTGGTAGGCATGGAAGTGAGGGAGGGAGAGTGAATTTGAAGGAGATGTGAAAGGCAGGACGACAGGACATTGTGACAGACAGGGTAAAGGGGACAGGGGAGAATGAAGGGTCAAAGGAGACTCCATAAATTATTGATAAATCATCTTTCTCATTTGCTTCTTGGCATTGGGTTATTTTGGTTCGAGCTGGCATTTCTTTTCAGATAAAATAACAGAAAGAGAACAATGGAGAATTTGATCTGATACAGTGAATTTTCCGAGAAGTAAAAGAATGGCTGAGAGTACACATGTAGGAAAACCGGGGAAAAGTGCGGCTTCCACATCCCCCACCCGCTTCTCCTTCCTTATAAACAGAGGACAGTTGAAAACATAGGGGACAATTTTACACCTGACTTTACTGGTCAGATAGCCTGATCCTTAATCAGATCTCCTCGCCTTAAATCCATTTTAGAAGGAGATAGGATATAAATTGCAAATAAATAAATAATCAGGTCAACTCATCTACCTTAAGGATTGATTCTTTCCTCAGCAAATGGAGGTCAGAGCTATACAAGGAGAATGATGAGAACTGGCTCCAACTCCCAACATTTTATCTCAGCAGCCAGTCCCTGGACTGGAAGTCCTTACTGTGTCATTTCTGGAGGGGGCCTCTGAAATCCTATACATTCTAGCACATTATCACCAGGAAGAGAAGTGGTTGTTAACTTCACATGCAATAATGGTAGTAGATATAATTTTCCATTAGCCTCTAGTCTCACCTAACAGAAGGGTAACTAGGGAATGAAAGACAGGATTTTTAGATAATCTTAAGAAGCTTCAACTTGTTTTGTGCCTCACTTCCAAGAGCAGAGTCTGGGAACCACAGGTATCAGCATCCCTCGGGAGCTTGGTAGAAATGCAGAATCTCAGGCCTCCCTAACTCAGGCCTACTAAATCAGAATCTGCGTTGTAATCATTTGGGTGATCATTACATTTTGAGAAGTGCTGGCTGAAGGCAGGAGAGGGAGAAAGAGAGATAGAGAGATCAGTTTTACAGGTGGGAGAAACCTGAGGCACAGAGAAGGTGGAAGGTAAAAGCCCAATGTATAATTTTACTTAAAGCTGGCTTTTGAGTGGTGTGTAGAAACTGACTCATGACATAAACCCTGGCCAGGAGAGGCAGTACTAACAGTCTTCACTAAGTTCCCTGAAGCCCACAAGCATCACGTCAACTCAGCTCCAGGTGCAGAGCTGCCTGTCGACGACATGTTTATTGAGCTCAGCGCGTGCAGAGCACTCACCCTCTCCCTTTAAATTGGAAACAGATTGCAGCGCTGTAGGCAGTGTCATTGAGAAGGTGGCAACTGTCTTGTTCCAAAGTCACCCAGAGTGAAAGTGAACTCTAACAACCCCGGGCCACTCTGGTTGGAGAGTAACTTTCTAAATAAGGCTTCTTCTTCAGTTTTTTTTTTTTTTTAATTCCCTAAATTAGTGGTTCTCAAAGCGTGATGCCCAGACAAGTAGACTCAGTATCAGGGAACTTGTTAGAAATGTAAAATCCTCAGGTCTCACCCTAGACCTACTGAATAGGAAACGCCGGGTGTGGGTCCAGTGATCAGGCACAAGTCCCCAGGAGTTTCTGATGCCCACTAAAGTTTGAGACTCAATGCCCTATGTCATTAAAAAAAAATTAGAAATGAAATGTCTTTTGTCCAGATTTATAGGTAATGGAAATAGAGATTTTCTTCTTGGATGGCCATTATATTTCTGTACTACCACCAATAAAGGAAAAAAGTCAGGTTCTCTATCTTCTAAAGAACACTTTTGCAAGTAGTGTTTCTGTCCTAGCACAGACACATACACACACACACTTCTTTGTGAAGCAGACAGAGCGTGTATCCAACCTCCATTCTCCATCTCAGTAGACAAGGAAACTGTCCCCAAGCAATCAGATGTTTGCTCTCCAGGAGCCAGGCTGGTCTGAGTTTTGTATTTTCAAGAAACATCTGATGCAGAAACTCTGTAAAGTCTTGAGGAAGAGACATGTCCCCATTGATAAGGCTATTTTATCTCATGCAATCTGAAGTCCTATGATCTTTTTGGAGGCCTGTTGGACTGACTGAAGTTGTGGGAAATCTTGGACTAGTTTATTATTTTTTTAAATATATTTTTTGTTTTAATGTCTTCATTAATTTATTACAATATTGCTTCTGATCTATGTTTTGGTTTTGTGGCCATGTGGCACATGGGATCTTAGCACCAGGACCAGGGATTAAACCTGCACTCCCTGCATTGGAAGGCAAAGCTTCAATCCCTGGACCACCCAAGGACATCCCTGGGCTAGTTTTTGCTTTATTTGTACAGTTCCTTTTTAATACGGCTCAGTGGAGCTAGTGCATCTCCAGTTTGTTCCAAAGAAGGGGCTCAGCAACCTGACTCTGCCTTCTTATTTGCCTTTGATTGAAATTTGGAAGGCTCCACAAGTCCCTGGGGGTTGGGGTTAGGGACTGCGGGCTCTCCTCTAAGAGAAAGACTACCAGCCCATAGAGGTCATGGGTGTGCCTTAGTCCCTGCCATGTTCGTCACCGTGTCCTGCCAATTTAATGTCCTCCCCCCATTTCTAGACCCTGAGAGTGTACTGTGTTAAGTGCATACGTGACTGGGAGTCAAGAGGAAGGAAGCTCGACCAGGAAGGCGGGGCCACACTCTTCAGACCACAGGGCCCTGTGGCTTCTGGTTCTAGGTTATACATGAGAGGCAGACTCTGAGAAGCTGCCTCGTGGTGGAGGATGAAACACTAACTTGGATGCAAAGATAAGAGCTCTGGTCTCAGATCTTATGATTCACTGGCCACATAAATGTGGGCAAATCATGTAAGCTCTTGGACTTCATTCTCTGCACCTATTAAATAGAAGTATTTAATTCTATTAAACAGAAGTATTAATATCTGCTCTGTATGTTTTCCAGAGGTGTTGCAAGACTTGTATGAGGTCTGCCTCTGAAGGTAACCTGTAACCGGGGAATCTCTGTGGAGAGGTGGGGGCTGGGCATTCCATAGGATCCCTCCAGCTGTGTGGTCTCCACTGCTTGTCCCCTTGGGGAGACCTCTATTGCTCTTCTCCCCCATGGGAACACACAGAATGTCTTTCAAGGGGACCACATATGCTTCTTGCAACAGTGCAGTGATTCTTTAGCAGTGCTTGTGTAGGCCTGGACTCAGAGCCACCCAGAGGAACTGCAAGAGGGTCCCTCACCCCTCTGCACCCATGAGGCTCTACTGCCAGTGCCCTCTTCCGCCCAAAGCATAGAATCCGACCCCATGAAGACAGTCTCTGTTCTGCCGCCACGAAGCTGAATAGAGTCCATTCTGTTTCTTCTGCACCTTTTATCTCAAAGGATTGCCGAGCACACAATACACTTCACAGCTCGGTCCTGTGCTGTTAGACAATAAAGGGTCTTTCACTGACTGGCCCTGCTGAAATGCCACCACCTCCGCCATGCAGCTGGCAGACAGCTGTTCTGAGCTGTGCAGAAAACATCTCTCAATTCTAGGTCATCTGGAATGTCATACACATGAGAGTTCAGGAGGACAGCACGAAGCCTACAAGTTATAGAGAAAGTCTGGATTTTTGTAAAACGCACACAACAAACCCACACTAGTCTCCCAACCAATCCTGAGAAAACTGGACTGACTCTTAAAACGATGTTGATTTGTTTGGCAATGAAGATCCAAACTGACCCTGTCCACCACCAAAGTGGTCTCTTTACTGTAAACAATTAGGCCTCTTAGAATGGGAATTGTATAAATAAAATTTGAGAGTGGTAGAATAAACTTTATTTGGTCTTGCCCCCAAATAACTATGGCTATATTGGTATGAATGTGTCCTATATGTGTGCTAAATTACTTCAGTCGTGTCCACCTCTTTGTGACCCCATGGACTGTAGCCCACCAGTCTTCTCTGTCCATGGGATTCTCCAGGCAAGAATACGGAAGTAGGTTGCCATGCCCTCCTCCAGGAGATTTTCCCCACCAGGGATTGAACTCGTGTCTACCATTTCTCCTGCATTGGCAGGTGGGTTCTTTACCACTAGCGCCACCTGGGAAGCAGTATGTTTTTGCCTAACTTAGGTTAACGAAGGGTTTGTTATGTGACAGAGCTGGGCTAGGAGCTGGTAGGCTAACATGAATTGGACATTTTCTGGCCTCAGCGTCAAGTACATTCAGATGTTCACATTCCCTACATAAAAGGAAGGGGCTTGGGGTAATTTCAGACTCCTGTCTCTTTTTCCTTTACAACAGATGGTCTCTCTTAGCAGAGCACACAACTAGAACAGCTCTAATAGCCAAAGGCCATCTCAGCTTGTCCTCAGATTCCTTCTTACTACTGAAAGGAAATCCAGAACAAATTCGTGGAGGTTTTCAGTAATTATTTGCATAAATGACCTTATAGTCACAATACCAGAAATACTAGTGATATTTGAGTTTCTTTCAAGAACTAACTACATCTGAGCACAGCATTCATTAAGTTCTCTTCGAAAGGATGATTTAAATTTTTGTTCAGTGTGGTTCACATTTTATTTTTTTAACTGTCTGAGTAAATGCACCATAATGGAGGAAGCTTGAATTGTGATTATTTCATTGATCTATGCATGTGGGTCTAATTTGATGCTTAGAGGTCCTCACCCTTTCATTTCAGCTGCTTTTTGTGAATCTTAGCTATTTTTTAAGTCAACCTGACCATTTTGCAGACTCCTTCATGAGCACAATGAAGGAATGAGGGGCTTAAGATCTATCCAAAGACCCCACTCTGTATTTTCAGAGAGCCACATAAAACCCATCAACAATTTGTTAAATACCAATGTGCGCCAGAGCTATGCTGGGAACTTGTCAGAAACATAGGGATAAGTATATGAGTCATATAAGCAAAAATCCTTGGGGAGATGTGGACGGTGAGATGAGATAATCATGAGAAACAATTTGAGAATATTCCAGGAGGTAGGTCATTAAGTACTAAATTTTCTACTACAGACTTGAGGGGTCAAAGGGATTCAGAGTAATTGAAAATATGGATGTACTGCTGTTCACAAAAGTCTTTGTGAAAGAGGAGAGAAAACTTGGTTTTTGAAGGATTGTACTTGGTAGTTGGAGTTCAGCCAGGGAAGAGATTAATTTAGACAAAGCCAGGCAGAGGAGAGTGATGTTCTGATACAATTTTATGTTGATGAACTAGGGTGAAAATCTTTTTAGTTTTTAGATGTCCAGTTGATCATTGAGATGGTCCATCGATGGCCACGTATCCCCTTGGTAGAGTGGTAAACCCGCTCCTTCAGTTTCCACTTTTTCTCAATTGCCTTCTCTTCCTCCAAGGTCAGTGTTTCCCAGGGATTCAGCTCCTCCACAGGCAGGTGTTTGAACTGCTGGTGACATCACTTTTATCAGGTATTTCTAGATCATCCAATCCAGTGATTCTCCCATTGTTGTGTACATTACAGTCACTTGGAGGGTTTGTTAAATCTCAGAGGGTCCTACCCAGAGGGTTTTCAATTCAATAGGTCTGGGGTCTGGGTCTGGGACAGGGCCAGAAAAACTTACGTATTTAACAATTCCCTGGTGATGCTGGTCCAGGGATCACAGTTTGAGAATTACCAGTTTAAATCCATCATTTTGGTTTACAAATGAAGAAACTGAGGCCCAAGGAGTTCTGAGTTCAAAGAGTGCATAAGGAGGCAATTACCCACCAACTCTTCACTGCCTACCCTGTGGCAGGTCCAGCGTAATTCCCAATTCCTTCAGGGCAAATCTGACTTGGATTTTAATTGTCTGAGAATTGAGCTTCTTTAATCTCAGTGAAAATTCCTGCATATTTAGGAACAGATCTGCCCAGAGGCAGGAGGATAAACTAGCTAACTTTGAGGCTTTTAGGGCTATGAAAATGTTACATTAATAAAATAATTTTTTTCTACAAATTAAATATTAATGTATTATGTCACTGATTTTACAACCTGTAGGTGGCAGTGCCTTCCTTCTCTAAACACAGCTAGATATCTGAGCCCATTCATTTCCTGAGGAGCTGGGAAGGTTACAGTGCATACATATCAGAGATTAGGCCATGCACATCGGCCCAGGACAGTTTCTCCATACACAGCAGAATCAGGTAAAGGATTTAGCGCTCTGAGATCTCTACTGTCCCTGATTAATATGTGTGTGCTCATTTGTGTCCAACTCTTTGCAGCGCCATGGACTGTAGCCTACCAGGCTCCTCTGCTCATGGAATTTTCCAGGCAAGAGTACTGGAGTGGGTTGCCATTTCCTACTCCAGGGGATCCTCCCAACCCAGGGATCAGGCGGCTTCTTTATCACTAGTGCCACTTGAGGAGCCTGATGAACATGTGAGGTTTTATTAACTTATCTCATTTTCTTGTTTAGCTAATTACATTCTTATTCTCGCCCGAAGTTCTGAAACTTAAGACCTGTGAAAAGCCAAAAACCAGAGATATATCAAAGTGGACCTGTAGAAATGCCATGAATTTACTGTGAGAGAAACTCTTCACTGGAGGGGTTTATTGCTGCCAAAGCACTCTTTTACTGGGGAAAGTTTGGGGGTAGAAAGGAAGAAAAAGAAAAGTACAATTCTCGGAACCACATTGCAGAAATGCCGAAGGGAGGTTCAAACAAGTAAGTGATGGTTCATTAGCTGCTGTCAATGATTAAACATGAATTCCCCATTTACATATGACCCAGGACTTGCAGATGACCTGCTAGTACATGATTTCCATTTCTTCAGCAGTCACTGACACAAAGATATAAAATTCACTCTATGTTCAATCTTAAGATGAAATGATCCTGTAAAAGGCTGACGGGGTGCACTTATAAACATCCAGCACTGTATATACACGTGTGCACTCTGCCTCCCAAGGACCCCAGGGCCCATCCCTTTCCCAATTCCGCTTCCCCTTGAAAAGCCACTGAACTGTCTCAGTAGCTTCCAGGGCCAAGAAGAGCTCTGAGCTGATACCTTTTGATCATTCCTTCCTATCTCCACCAAGAGAACCATGATTTCCTGATGCTGTCTTCTCCCTTTTAGTCATGCAAATATCGATTAACTCCTTCTCCGTTAATTTCATTGGCTGTTCTAACATTCTAGTATCAATTGAAGCTGTTGTCTCCAAGTTTCCTGTGGACTTGAGTTTAAACTCTCTGTTGGACATTCCAGGATGTAGAGTTCGTTAGTTTCCTCCTTAATTCTTCAGCCTTGTCTCTATTTCCTCCTTTTCCCCCTGCACTTACTCTGGACATCACATCATTTAAAAATGATTTTATGCCTGTTCTTTTGTATGTTCTGTTCCTTCTGAAAAATTCTCATTCATTTTTGAAGATAAACTGTCATTTAGGGAAAGTGTTTCCAGACTCCCACAAACAGTGCCTTCAGTTCAGTTCAGTTCATTTCAGTTGCTCAGTCGTGTCCGACTCTTTGCGACCCCATGAATCGCAGCATGCCAGGCCTCCCTGTCCATCACCAACTTCCGGAGTTCACTCAGACTCATGTCCATCGAGTCGGTGATGCCATCCAGCCATCTCATCCTCTGTCGTCCCCTTCTCCTCCTGCCCCCAATCCCTCCCAGCATCAGAGTCTTTTCCAATGAGTCAACTCTTTGCATGAGGTGGCCAAAGTACTGGACTTTCAGCTTTAGCATCATTCCTTCCAAAGAAATCCCAGGGCTGATCTCCTTCAGAATGGACTGGTTGGATCTCCTTGCAGTCCAAGGGACTCTCAAGAATCTTCTCCAACACCACAGTTCAAAAGCATCAATTCTTCAGTGCTCAGCTTTCTTCACAGTCCAACTCTCACATCCATACATGATCACAGGGAAAACCATAGCCTTGCTCTTCCTTTAATACAGTGTTTGGCACATTATTGTGTAATTTATATGTTTATGTGTCAATCCTTACTCCCAGGCCCCTTGCTTCATTTTGTTCCACCACCCACTGCAGTAGGTTGGCCCCAAGATGGTAGCAACTGTCTTACTCTTCTTTGTTTTATCTCTAAGACCTAGCATAGAGCTGGGCAGATAGTGGATGCTGAATAAACATGTGTGGGTTTTTAATCAATGAATCCTACTCAAGATGCTTCTTTTGTTTATTCAAGAGAAACTCTGATTTCTCAGTTTCAGCCTTTCCCCTTTCAATTCTCTATTATTTTGTTGTAAACCAACCAATAACTTGAGTTCTACAAATGATAGAGTTGTATCAATGAAAAGACAGAAATGTTGAAGTGAAAAGCTTGCATGATGATGACAATTCTCCGCCTCCTCCCTCTCCCCTTCCCCTGCTCCTCCTCCTCCTTTTCTTGCTCTTCTTCCTCCTCCTCCTTCTTTTCCTCCTCCTCCTACCACTACTACTACTGCTACTAAAAAGCAGACTCTTCGATATCTTCAAATCTTTGACAGTTGCCTGAATTCTCTTTCAGAATATTTACAGAGGTTTTCATCTGCCTTTTTGTCTGCTAGATGAATTAACCTTTCCTCAATCACCAGAATTCAAATAAATAAAAATTATTTATTTACAACTGTTGGGCATGGTATTTTATTATCCATGGTACACAATGTTGTGTTCTCCTTATTTTCATTGCAATAGCATGCTATTTCTGATACTTTGTTAGATAGAGTACTGGGGCCAAGCCTGTGGTCAGCACTAACACTGCAAACATTGTTTTTTTAGAAGAAAATGAATTTCACATTTCAGTGGTTGACCTAAAAATGAACTTTTTGAACATGCCCTATGTTTTAATTGTGAGAAACTTGGCTCTGCATATACATTTGGCATCAGTTTGTAAGAGTGGTCAAATCTTTCTTTACATTACTTGAACAGGGCAGAACATGGGGCTGAAGACACGTATACTTGAGACTGTGCTGGAAAATCTCTTATGACCCCCAGAAACACATCCTTGATGATCCCCAGTGCCATGTCCTTGTGTTTTCTGTGATAATGGGAACAAAATGGGAGGAACTGGGGTAAAGAGGAGGCAGTCTTTTAGGAAAGGGTTATCTCCATGTCAGGAATGCTGCAAAGCTGTCAAATATGGGTGAGGCTTGGTGATCCAATTTAGAGAGTCAGTGACAATGACTGACAGAGCCTGCCATGCGGTCTCACTGTTAGTGCATCTGCTGCTGCTGCTGCTGCTAAGTCGCTTCAGTCGTGTCCGACTCTGTGTGACCCCATAGACGGCAACCTACCAGGCTCCCCCGTCCCTGGGATTCTCCAGGCAAGAACACTGGAGTGGGTTACCATTTCCTTCTCCAATGCATGAAAGTGAAAAGTGAAAGTGAAGTTGCTCAGTCATGTCCGACCCTCAGCGACCCCATGGACTGCAGCCTACCAGGCTCCTCCGTCCATGGGATTTTCCAGGCAAGAATACTGGAGTGGGGTGCCATTGCCTTCTCCGGTTAGTGCATCTGGACATATAGAAATAAGTAATGTGAAAGCAAAATTTATCTTTAAAGAAGGAATCCACTGAATTGGCATTTGGCATTTAGCACGCAAGCAGAGATTCCACGTGTTTGGGAAATCGGTCAATTAATTTCTTCTAAACTTTCCAGATGGGGGTTGTAAGGGAGTAGCGAACACCACAAGGCAGCCTGCAGGACTTGTCAGGCTGGAAGATGAGCGTTCAGACTAGAGAGAGTGCATGAGGAAGTCTTAACAGTGACTTGGGGAGAGACCCCAGACCCATGGACATGATTTCTCCTAGTAAGATCCATTTGGAGTAGAAATTAAAATATTAAACAGCACAAACCCAGTGAGAAAGCAAGAGGACAGGTTTTATCCACAGCTGTTGCAGCCAGGTGGTATATTTGATAGTGTTACACGAGAAATCACTATAAAGAACTTCAGAGTGTGCAGGAAGAGCTTTCCAGATAACACTCATGTTAGAAATTATTTCTTTTTCATCCAAAAGTTAAGATAATTTATTACACCTTCCCCCATAGCAAAGCAGAAGAGAAGGCATTTTTAGAGCAATTATTTTCAGAAACATTTTCATATTGGGGTAAAATAAACCTGGAGAATTTCAGTGTTGCATATCTATGAAGTAATGAATAGTAATCAAAATACCTAGAGCAAGAGCACATTAAAACACACAAACAAATAAATAAAGCTCGCATTCTTTGAACACTGACCTCAAAGCTTTGGTAATTGCATTGACAAATATTTGTGTTATTTACATAAATATATATGGAACCCATTAGGCTCCTCTACTCATGGAATTCTCCAGGCAAAAATACGGAGTGGGTAGCCATTCCCTTCCCCATGGGATCTTGCCGACCCAGGGATTGAATCTGCCACATCTGCATACAGGCAGATTCTTTACTGTCTGAGCCACCAGGGAAGCCCATAATTTTGTGTGGTATATGTAATAAAACTAAATGAATATATTAGAATATTACCATTTATTTTTATTACACATAAAAATGCAAAATTGTGTGGAATTTTAAACTGTGGAACGTTTAAAAAGCAATGATGAAATGAACACCAGTGGAGTCACCAACAAGTTTAAGAAACATATCTAAGCTCCCTGTGTGTTTATCCTGCTCAGATCCCTTGCCTGGCTCCTGGAGCTAACCACTATCTTGAATTATTTTTCTTATTCTCTTGTTTTTCTTTAGTGTTTACCAAGTTTATATAAACTTTATACAAGTGGAAGACAATACTGTGTACATTCTCCTGGAACTTTCCCCCTCTCATCTTTGTGCTTTGTGAATTCTTGTTTTATCGCTATGTGGTATCTCTTGTAAGACTACACCACAGTGTGTTTCTTCATATTGTTGTCAATAGACATTTAGGCTCTTTCTAGGAATCACAATGCATGCTTTTGTGAACATTCTTGTTCATGGTTTCTGGAGCACATGTGCAGGTGTCTTCCAAGATCCAAATAGTGATGTGGTAGGAAACAAACATCTGCCACTTGATTAGGTAATGACAGATTGTTTTCCTTCCAGCATGGTTTACACTTGTCCAGCAATGTATAGGAATTCTGATTGTTCTACATTCTCTTCAACACTAGTTATTGCCAAATTTTATGTTTTTGCCAGTCTGCTGGGAGCAAAATATTTGTGGTTTTAATTCAGATTCTGCCTTTTGATGAGGCTGAACATATTTCATATACTTTCTGGCCACAAGTCTTTCTTCTTTCATGAAATGTCCAGTTTCTATCGAATTATTTGTTAATTTTATGGAGTATTAAAATATTCAGTACCCAATCATTTGTTAATTATGATGTGTGGCAAATGTCTTCTACTAGTTTTGATACAACTTTAATTTCTCATAAAATTATGCTAGTATTTTCACCATTTGTTGCATGCATGTGCAGGGTTAGCTCTATTTGCATGGAAAAAGTACATTTCTCTAGCAGTATAACAAAGCTATTTTATATCCTAATGTCTGTAGTAACAGTGTTTTATACATTTGGTTATAATAGAATCCAAATAGCTAAGGCTTTGTCTTCTTTGTGCACATCCTACTGAAGGAAAACTGCTGAAAGGAAGCACTTGCTTGGTACTGTTGGTTGTTCTGAAAGAGGAGAAAAACCAAGCAAGCTACTGACCATCCTCATTTTGCTGTTGAGCAGCAGTTCTCTCTCAGCTCTGGACTCTTTTGGTTTCCACTTCAACATTCTTACAAACTCCCAAAGACAGAGAAAATAAAAGAGAGAGACTTAATATCTGCAAAGCTGAAACAAATGGTAATGATTAATATGTTAATATCAACCTTCTACACTTGCTAAACAGCTTGTAACTCTCTCTGGTATCACTTACCACATTCAGCACATCACTTACCATTATTCCGACATATAAATTGTTTGTTTAATATCTGTTTCCCCACTCCACCCCAGACTATAAATTGCCATGAGTACAGGTGTTTGTTTTCATTTGTCAGAGTGCCCTCAGCACCTAGGACACTACCTAGCACCCAGCTGTCCTCAAAAAGACACCTGTTAGATAGGTGGAAAAGCGTATCTATTTTACTCATCCTGCTTCTTTCTGTTCTCTGTGTTTGGTATCTATTTTTTGCTGTTTGAAAGGATGATATTGCTCTACATTATGTCAGATATATATGTGCTTTGATTTTCTGTTATGTTCAACTTGTTTACAAAAAAATCAATGGCTTGGACAATGGTATTGATAACATCCTGATCAAATACACACACTCATATAGCTTGGAAGGATGGTGATTATGACTGCCTGTTATTGGGTCTAATGAACACAAATGTAAAGCTCTTCAGCTGGGTACAAAAAAGAAACAACTGTGCGAATGGGAGAGAAAAGCGTGTGCTTCAGTGGCAGACTGTGCGCTATTTAGGACCCATGGTTCTGAATTACCTGATTCTGATTCTATGGAGAGTTTTCCATAGAAAACTGCATCTTTCATTGCCTTTGAACTATTTTACAGTTATGTGAGTTGTATTAACAGATAACTATAGCAGTTTAAAGTAATTCTTGTCTATAGACTTATCAATGCAAATAAATTTTGTCTAGTAGAAGTTCAGTTGACACTGCATATATTCACTAGTTTTGCACATATTTGCAAATTTATTTCAATATTCCTGATCTATAAGTGTGTCTGTTCTTTGGATTCTCCTGTGAATGAAAAGTAACATCTTCTGGGTTCCCTTATTGGATAGTGAGTTAAATAAAATCTTTATTTTATATTTATGTGAGAATCATAATGTTACCTTACTTTGTCCAGACGGCTTCACAGCTGAATTCTACCAAAAATTTAGAGAAGAGCTCACACCTATCCTGCTCAAACTCTTCCAGAAAATTGCAGAGGAAGGTAAACTTCCAAACTCATTCTATGAGGCCACCATCACCCTAATACCAAAACCTGACAAAGATCCCACAAAAAAAGAAAACTACAGGCTAATATCACTGATGAACATAGATGCAAAAATCCTTAACAAAATTCTAGCAATCAGAATCCAGCAACACATTAAAAAGATCATACACCATGATCAAGTGGGCTTTATCCCAGGGATGCAAGGATTCTTCAATATCCGCAAATCAATCAATGTAATACACCACATTAACAAATTGAAAAATAAAAACCATATGATTATCTCAATAGATGCAGAGAAAGCCTTTGACAAAATTCAACATCCATTTATGATAAAAACTCTCCAGAAAGCAGGAATAGAAGGAACATACCTCAACATAATAAAAGCTATATATGACAAACCCACAGCAAACATTATCCTCAATGGTGAAAAATTGAAAGCATTTCCTCTAAAGTCAGGAACAAGACAAGGGTGCCCACTTTCACCATTACTATTCAACATAGTTTTGGAAGTTTTGGCCACAGCAATCAGAGCAGAAAAAGAAATAAAAGGAATCCAAATTGGAAAAGAAGAAGTAAAACTCTCACTATTTGCAGATGACATGATCCTCTACATAGAAAACCCTAAAGATTCCACCAGAAAATTACTAGAAATAATCAATGACTATAGTAAAGTTGCAGGATATAAAATCAACACACAGAAATCCCTTGCATTCCTATACACTAATAATGAGAAAACAGAAAGAGAAATTAAGGAAACAATTCCATTCACCATTGCAACGGAAAGAATAAAATACTTAGGAATATATCTACCTAAAGAAACTAAAGACCTATATATAGAAAACTATAAAACACTGGTGAAAGAAATCAAAGAGGACACTAATAGATGGAGAAATATACCATGTTCATGGATTGGAAGAATCAATATAGTGAAAATGAGTATACTACCCAAAGCAATTTATAGATTCAACGCAATCCCTATCAAGCTACCAACAGTATTCTTCACAGAGCTAGAACAAATAATTTCACAATTTGTATGGAAATACAAAAAACCTCGAATAGCCAAAGCGATCTTGAGAAAGAAGAATGGAACTGGAGGAATCAACCTACCTGACTTCAGGCTCTACTACAAAGCCACAGTTATCAAGACAGTATGGTACTGGCACAAAGACAGAAATATTGATCAATGGAATAAAATAGAAAGCCCAGAGATAAATCCACGCACATATGGACACCTTATCTTTGACAAAGGAGGCAAGAATATACAATGGATTAAAGACAATCTCTTTAACAAGTGGTGCTGGGAAATCTGGTCAACCACTTGTAAAAGAATGAAACTAGACCACTTTCTAACACCATACACAAAAATAAACTCAAAATGGATTAAAGATCTAAACGTAAGACCAGAAACTATAAAACTCCTAGAGGAGAACATAGGCAAAACACTCTCCGACATACATCACAGCAGGATCTTCTATGACCCACCTCCCAGAATATTGGAAATAAAAGCAAAAATAAACAAATGGGACCTAATTAACCTTAAAAGCTTCTGCACATCAAAGGAAACTATTAGCAAGGTGAAAAGACAGCCTTCAGAATGGGAGAAAATAATAGCAAATGAAGCAACCGACAAACAACTAATCTCAAAAATATACAAGCAACTCCTACAGCTCAACTCCAGAAAAATAAACGACCCAATCAAAAAATGGGCCAAAGAACTAAATAGACATTTCTCCAAAGAAGACATACAGATGGCTAACAAACACATGAAAAGATGCTCAACATCACTCATTATCAGAGAAATGCAAATCAAAACCACTATGAGGTACCATTTCACACCAGTCAGAATGGCTGCGATCCAAAAGTGTACAAATAATAAATGCTGGAGAGGGTGTGGAGAAAAGGGAACCCTCTTACACTGTTGGTGGGAATGCAACCTAGTACAGCCACTATGGAGAACAGTGTGGAGATTCCTTAAAAAACTGGAAATAGAACTGCCTTATGATCCAGCAATCCCACTGCTAGGCATACACACTGAGGAAACCAGAAGGGAAAGAGACACGTGTACCCCAATGTTCATCGCAGCACTGTTTATAATAGCCAGGACATGGAAGCAACCTAGATGCCCATCAGCAGATGAATGGATAAGAAAGCTGTGGTACATATACACAATGGAGTATTACTCAGCCATTAAAAAGAATACATTTGAATCAGTTCTAATGAGGTGGATGAAACTGGAGCCTATTATACAGAGTGAAGTAAGCCAGAAGGAAAAACATAAATACAGTATACTAACGCATATATATGGAATTTAGAAAGATGGTAACAATAACTCTGTATACGAGACAGCAAAAGAGACACTGATGTATAGAACAGTCTTATGGACTCTGTGGGAGAGGGAGAGGGTGGGAAGATTTGGGAGAATGGCATTGAAACATGTAAAACATCATGTAGGAAACGAGTTGCCAGTCCAGTTTCGATGCACGATGCTGGATGCTTGGGGCTGGTGCACTGGACGGCCCAGAGGGATGGTATGGGGAGGGAGGAGGGAGGAGGGTTCGGGATGGGGAACACATGTATACCTGTGGCGGATTCATTTTGATATTTGGCAAAACTAATACAATTATGTAAAGTTTAAAAATAAAATAAAATTAGAAAAAAAAAAAAGAAAGTTGTTCTTTAACAAAATAGAGAATGGGAAAAAACTTGGGTAGAGAATACAATATGTGCAAAAGATTTGAAATCTAAGTTGACAATAAATTCAATATGTCATTAGTGTAGTGTGGCTGTTGCTTTGGTTATTTGGATATTAAATACTTAGTTTAGAATCGCTATTCTGAGATTTTAAACACTGATCAACTTTTTGTATTTTTAACCCAATAACTGATTGTTTTGATAATTGTTGCTATAAATCATGTTTTAAAATCTTGTATAGCAAGCCATTGTAATTATCCTTTTTAAAAGAGCACTTCAGTATTCTTGATAGCTTATTCTTCTAGATGAATTACACTGAGAGTTTGTCAGAGTCTATAATGTATTCATTTGGGATCTTGGTTTTGCATAAAATCTATAAATATTTGCTTAGGACTTATTGTCATTACTACTATATATGGTCTTTCAACAGGGATCAATATATATCTCTCAAATTATTCCTCTTATCTTTTATTTTTCCCACTATGAGTTTCAATTTTTATTTGAACAAGTAAGTCATTTATGTCTTGAATTAAATAAATATGCATTTAACCATTTCAGTTGTAATATAATCTTTTTATTTTATGTTATCTCTAGCTATTTGCAATGGGTCTAAAAGAATGCATTTGATTATTATGTTTATTTTTTCTAAAAAGTTATTATCAAACTTTTGGGAAATTTTATTGTATTTTTCTCAAGTAAATATCATCAACATTTCTAGTGTTATATCTTTAAAAAACAGGTTAAAAAAAAAAGACATCCTTGTTTTGAAAATAGTCTCATTCATCCTGGAAAAAGACAAAATAAAAAAATTTTAGGTTTTCCTTTTTCTTCCTAAACAATGCCTTCAATAAAAGATATTTTACTTTTAAGGTGAGGTTATTTTGTGGTAAGGCAGTCAGAAGCATCAACAAAAGTTTTAAGTCTTTTTAGTCCATGCTTGACAATAATTTGGATATGCCATGAGTTCAATATTTGTGTGTGTACTGCAAGGCCCAGGAGTTTATCTACTAAAGGAGTATTACAAGATCCCACACCATCGCTTCAGCATGTGAGTGTCATGCAAAAGAGATTAAAAAGTTTGAAATTAAGGTTCAAAGATAAACCAGAGTGAAGTTTTCTTAAATGTTAAAGTTTTCTATTTGTTTTCAAATTGTCCTTTCTTCCTTCTTGGTAGTCACCATCTGTCTTTAATTATCACTTTATTTAATTTCCTTTGAAAATCATTGGTATTTCCTAAATTTTAGTTGTTTGACCTTAAGAAATTCTGAAGCCCTTCTTACCCTCTATTTCCTTATTTATACAATGGGAATGAAAATTTTTTTTTGCCTGTCTCCCTGGGTGATTGTTTCAATCTGATAAAATGGTTAAGGCACCATTTCCTTTGTAAGAGTGGTTGGCCATTGGAACCATTTCAACTAAATTTAGCAAGAATATGTTCAATCTATTTCATGGCTGCCATGGTTCCATGTAATTTTGGAGGGGTGCAAATACAAATGAAATATAGAATAAGGTCCCCTCTCCTAGAGAAACGGCTCTCAAATGTTTGTGTGCATCCAAACTCCCAGGGTCTTGGTAAATAGCAGTTTCTGATTCAGTTTTTCTGGGGTGAAGTCTGAGATGCTGCTTTTCTTTTCTCATAGTTTAGCATTACAGCACTTGTTTATTGAAACTACTTCTCTGATTGGAGTTGTCATTACTTACGTGTCCAGGTCTTTGAGGAGGAAAAACACACAACCTCTGTTGATTGGGTTACCCACAGAAATCCAGACTTGGTAAACAGTCAGAATCAAAAAGATTCAAGTCCATTCCCAACCAGGAGCACTATGAACATATGGTCACTTGGGGTGTGATCAAGGAAACAGGGCTATTGCAAGCAGGAGGGGAATATGGGGCACAGGTTAGGAATGGGGGCATCCATGGGCATGGAGGATAGTGAAGGCTGGAACACTGCACTGGGTGGGTCAGAGCGCTGGAGCAGGAAGAGGAAATGAATCTTGGGCAAAAATGCATAAAGACCTTTCCAAGGAAGACATTCTGCATTCCTGACATCCCCCTAAAGGATGCTGATGCTACAGATAACAAGACCGATGCAGAAAAGTCATACATGTTAGAGGCAGAGATCAGGAAAACTAGGTATCATTAAGTATCCAAATATGTAGAAAACTAGAAAAATCAGTGTGGGCCAGAGCATGGGAAAAGTTTTCATGGCCATGAAAAATGGACAGGATTCAACTTGAGATTCCTTTCCAATGTTGGTAAGGAGACAAAGCAGGCTCAGGCATGCTATGATCTCTCACTGGAGAAAAATAGTGGCTTGATTTTTGAAACTTCTGTGGATTCATGCATTTTAAGATGCTTGAAATGGCTTCTTAAAAAAATGTTGAAGGTGCTTAGCCAAAAATCAATGGTTTTAAGTTGTTGGAGTTCAATATTTTGTATGCATGTATATTTGGAAGTTCAGATTGCTCCTACATCCATAGAACATGTATGTGCACATGCCCTCTTACATTTGATTTATCACCAATCAGGATATTTTCTATGCTTCTCTGTAGACAGGTCATATGCTTTGTGTTTGTAGTATTGTTAAAGGCAATATTTGGGCTTCACTAGGGACCATTTAGGTTCTAACAACAGATAAGCAGTTGCTCCTACATGCTGATCAGCTTGCTCTGGGATGAATGAGTTACTGCATTCTTATCCCCAGAGGTTTGTTGTTGTTGTTCAGTCACTAAATCTTGTCTGACTCTTTGCAACCCCGTGGACTGCAGCATGTCAGGCACCTCTGTCCTCTGTTATCTCCTGGAGTTTGCTCAAATTCATGTCCATTGATTAGGTGATGTTGTCTAATCATATCATTCTCTGCCACCCCCTTTTCATTTTGCCTTCAGTCTTCCTCAACTTCAAGGCCTTTCCCAGTGAATCAGCTCTTCACATCATTTGGCCAAAGAATTGGAGCTTCAGCTTCAGCATCAGTCCTTCCAATGAATATTCAGGGTTGATTTCCTTTAGGATGGACTGGTCGCATCCCCTTGCAGTCCAAAGGACTCTCAAGAGTCTTCTTCAGTACCACGGTTCAAAAGCATCAATTCTTTGGTGCTCAGCTTTCTTTATGGTCCAACTCTCACATCAGTACATGACTACTGGAAAAACCATAGCTTTGACTATACAGACCTTTGTTGGCAAAGTGATGTCTCTGCTTTTTAATATGCTGTCTAGGTTTGTCACAGATTTCCTTCCAAAGAGCAAGTGACTTTTAATTTCATGCTGCAAGTGATCTGTAGCAAAGCTACAAAATTGCATAAATTTATCTTCAGTGCTCACTGACTTTTAGGTGCCCCATCTCTTGGGGATTTAGTGCCCATACACTTGTCCCCAGTGGCCCTGATCACCCTCACTCTAGTTTCCATGATTATAGCCTTTCTTGTAATCAGATGTGTTTCATTTTATGTCTGTCCCTTCAGAATGGAGTTATTCCATAAACTCATCTCCCCATAGGCCACACATGAGCCCCAGACTTCAGTAAAGGTGTTCATTCATTGTTCCCTGACCACAGGTTCTGCTTTCTGCTCTGAGCTTTAGCTTTCTCCTGGACTGCCCCTTCTCTTTCATTCTTTCAAGCCAGGCAGGACCTACCCATCTCGAACTCAGCTCAGATCCCGCCAACTTTGTAAGGTCTTCCAAAATTTCCCTGACATGGATCCCTCAGTAGGTTGTTGTGTGTCCTGCGCATGGGCAATTAATCATTTGCTGAGAAACCTGTATGCAGGTCAGGAAGCAACAGTTAGAACTGGACATGGAACCACAGACTGGTTCCAAATAGGAAAAGGAGTACGTCAACGCTGTATATTGTCACCCTGCTTATTTAACTTCTATGCAGAGTACATCATGAGAAGTGCTGGGCTGGATGAAGCACAAGCTGGAATCAAGATTGCCGGGAGAAATGTCAATAACCTCAGATATGCAGATGACACCACCCTTATGGCAGAAAGTGAAGAACTAAAGAGCCTCTTGATGAAAGTGAAAGTGGAGAGTGAAAAAGTTGGCTTAAAGCTAAACATTCAGAAAACTAAGATTGTGGCATCTGGTCCCATCACTTCATGGCAAATAGTTGGGGAAACAGTGGCTGACTTTATTTTTTGGGCTCCAAAATCACTGCAGATGGTGATTGCAGCCATGAAATTAAAAGATGCTTACTCCTTGGAAGGAAAGTTATGACCAACCTGGACCACATATTAAAAAGCAGAGACATTACTTTGTAACAAAGGTCCGTCTAGTCAAGGCTATGGTTTTCCCAGTGGTCATGTATGGATGTGAGAGTTGGACTATAAAGAAAGCTGAGCACCAAAGAATTGATGCTTTTGAACTGTGGTGCTAGAGAAGACTCTTGAAAGTCCCTTGGACTGCAAGGAGATCCAACCAGTCCATCCTAAAGGAGATCAGTCCTGGGTGTTCATTGAAAGGACTGATGTTGAAGCTGAAACTCCAATACTTTGGCCACCTGATGTGAAGAGCTGATTCATTTGAAAAGACTCTGATGTTGGGAAAGATTGAAGGCAGGGGGAGAAGGGGATGACAGAAGATGAGATGGTTAGATGGCATCACCAACTCAATGGACATGAGTTTGGGTAAATTCTGGGAGTTGGTGATGGACAGGGAGGCCTGGCGTGCTGTGGTTCATGGGGTCACAAAGAGTTGGACACCACTGAGTGACTGAACTGAACTGTTTTATTACTGTTTTTCTGTTGCTGTCTTCCATCATCATTTAGAACTTATATTCAGCTCTTTAAAACTTGACATCCTGGTTCCTCTGCTACAAAATCTCCTTGAACTTAGTTAGAGTTTGGATCTTAATATGTTTTTGAATTTGTACAGAGTCTCACACAATAAAATGTTTTTTTAAAAAGTTCTTTTTATGTGATAAACTAATTCTAAAATTTTCAGGATGATCATAGTGAATATAAAAGGCCATTCAGGGACTTCCATTGGCTTAGCCAAAGAGAATCATAACTTGAAAAACCTGGATAGGATCAATGGAAGTCTTACTGATTTTCTCACAAATGTACCCCAAAGCTCGGGATCCCCTCCTGTTGGGCTGGCCCTGTTACCATGGGAACTATACCTTCAGCTTCAGTCCAGCTTTCAAGCTGCCAAATAAGAAAGGGTGTGCATGTGTGTGAAGTTGCTCAGTTGTGTCCAACTCTTTGTGACTCTATGGACTGTAGCCCACCAGGCTCCTCTGTCCATGGGATTCTCCAGGCAAGAATACTGGAGTGGGTTGACATGCCCTCCTCTAGGGGATATCTTCCCAGCTCAGGGATTGAACCCACAACTCTTTGATCTCCTGCATTGGCAGGTGGGTTCTTTACCACTAGTACCACCTGGGAAGCCCATGGGGAGGACATTTCTTAGGGCTCCCTGGCTCTTTCCAGTCCTGTTCTCCACACAAGTAGGGGTGTGGTATCTCTCCAAGGAGAAGCATATGCTGAAGCTGGCGATAAAGTGCACCTGTGGGCACAGGTGAAAACGCTGGGTGGGCACTGGGAGAGGTGCTCCCAGCAAGGAGTCAGCGTCTGTGATGCATCCATCACCCACACTCAGCTTCTGTCCTCAGAACCCTCTGGCCTGTGACAGACACGATGTCAGTCTCTCTCTCCCATGCTTCTTTGGGAATCCTGGTCTTGATGGCAACTCTGGTCAGCCATGACTGGTTCTGTGTCTCCCTGAGAGAGTAAATACCGATCAGTCTGTGTGTGTGAGCTAGGGCAGGGCAGGCTCTTGGCCTGGAGAGGCAGCCAAGCTTCTACACACATGGGCTCCCTCCTAAGTGGCAAGGACCTCAGCTTCAGGGGTCCAGCACTGGCTTTGGATCACTCTTTTCCCATCCTTCCACCCTAACCCTTTCTATCATACTCTAGACCTAGTTGCATCACTGTGAAAAGCAAGACTTTAAATAGCTCCCTCTGATCACTGATATCTGACATACTTTCAGCTCTGAGAAATCACAACTGCCACCCAGGAAAATGACTGGGGAGAAGCCAGCTTTCTTTCCTCTTTGTTCTCTGATGGCACCCACAAGACCAGTGGGCCAGCTTGTCCCAATGAGGTCAGAGCTGGATTTTCATCCTTGTGGCCACATCCTGGCTACATGACCCATGGGCCTAGCTGTTCTTCCCTCTGCCCACTCTCTCACTGGTGCCTTGGAGGCTATTCTAGAAAGAAACTCTCGTAAATGTATTGCCTTCTTTCAGATGGAGGGAGGGTCTCAGGGGATGGACTCAAAGGAATGAAGAAAGTGTAAGGAATTGAGACAAGAGATTGAGGCAGGTGATTCTGGAGCTGAGAAGTAGTGTTCAGGTTGGTCACCGGTTCGCTGATGCCTCTACTATTCAAGAGGGTAAACCAGAGGGATAGAGGACTAGAGAAGAAGAGCTAGTAGTGAAAATAGAAGACGGAGTTTCTGTCTTTGGGGAGCTGACACTCCTAAGACACAGGATATATTTGTGTATTAATTGTGTATTTAATTAGGATGCGTGTGTGCTTTCCTGAACCAAACCAGCATCCTCTAGACCCTTGCTGTATAGAGCCTCTACTTTAGGATATCACAACTCAAATGTCCCGTTGCCTTTATAATGCTTGATCTTAAATGCAATAATGATGAAGTGACTATCCAACCACAGGAACCTTATTTAGAGATTCCTTCGGATGATCTGAGAGATGCTGAGAAATTTTCTCTGCCCACCTCCTTCTGTCCCCTTCAAAACATGAAATCTAACCCACCACTGTTTCACCCACCACAGTTTCAGAAACTGAAATTGCATGTTGGGTCTTTTGAGGATATCTCAAAGACATCTTGTTTCCTAAAGTCTTTAATTATAAGGCAGTGTCTTATAGACAAGACAAAAAAAAAAAAAAAAGATTATTCAGAACTATTTAGGTATTTGGAAAATAGTATTATTCTCCCTTAGTAACTCTGTAAACCAAAAACCAAAATAATTCCCACTTTAGTGTAATAATTAAATGTAAAAAGAAAAAAATGCAACTCATTAAAATGCAAGAAGAATATAAAAAAATGTTTACTTATTCCAGGCCAGAAAGGCCTCTCTAAAGCAATAGAAGAAAATATGACAGAAAAAAGTAGATTTGACTACATAATAATTTAAGAATTCAGTTTGTCACAATAGATTATAAACACTATTAATGATAAATGTCAAACTGGGAGAACTTGCAATACATATGGCAAGAGACTGATATCATAAATGTATAAAGAGCTTTTCCAATCAATAGAAAGATCTCTAAGATCTCCTCTGTAAAACTGGTTCAAAAAATGAAGATGATGCACATATGAATAAACATTCAATTTCACTAGCAATCAAAGAAATGTAAAATAAAGCGATAAGAAAATACAATTTTCAGGTAAGAAATCGACATTAAAAAACCAACTGATGGAACTAAGGTGACAGTGAAATCTCCAACTTGATGTCCCCTCCCTCTCAACAGAGCCTCCTGATTGGCCCCTCCCTCTCAACAGAGCCTCCTGATTGGCTCCTCTCTCTACTCTGTCGGGGACTGAACGTGTCCTTCTGCGTTTCTGGGTCATCCACTCCCGTCGATGCTCTTGTCTTGCTTTCAGTGTTTTTCTGTGTCCAGGGTAGTGCTGATAAGGAGGGAACAGAGCATGGATGGGAAGGAAGTCTGGAATGACTGTGTCATATTTCTAGAGATGTTCTTTCACTCAGAATATCTCATACCTACTTCAGGCCAAACGACTTTTTGGTTCTCACTGCCAAATTTAATAGACACTCGGTAGAGAATTGAAGGCAGGAGGAGAAGGGGATGACAGAGGATGAGATGGTTGGATAGCACCACCGATTCGATGGACGTGAGTTTGAGTAGGCTCTGGGAGTTGGTGATGGACGGGGATGCTGCATGCTGCAGTCCATGGGGATAGCAAAGAGCTGGACACGACTGAGCGACTGAACAGAACTGAGAGAATGACTTATACTATAGCTTGAAAGCCATTAACTCTAGCCTCTATAAATGGATATAGATTACTCTCTGGGCCCATAAGTGGTCCATTAGCCCATGCCCAGCTTCCCTTGATTCCTTGCCTGGCTGGGCCTCCATGTTTGACATCTTTAATGTTGTCTTCATCATCTCTCTAGAATCTTAACTTTCTACTCTGTTACTTTGCTTTATCTCCCACCCCCAGGGACAGATTCCTACTTTTTCTGCTCCTTGCCTCTATTCCCTGCTTGTTGAAGGACACAGGATCACAATATGGCTATGTCCACTGCAACACATGTGCTACACAATATTGATTTCGTATTGATTTTCCTGGGCACTTCCCATAATGACTGGTCCAAACATGTTCTAATACACAGAAGGCTCTTCTTCTTTCTCTGATAATAACATTAATAATGTTAATAAACAAAATAAAACAACAATAATAGCAAATGCTACTATACTACTTACTCTAGTTCAGGCTATCCTATAAGTGTTTAGCAGTTATTTAGTCACTGAATTTTTCTAGTAATTCTATGAGAGAGGTAGGTATTATTGTATTTCCCATTTTACAAATGAGACAACTGAGGCACAAGGAGTGAAAGGAATTTTCCCGGGACCATGGTGGGTGGGGACAGATTGGTCATGTTGTCACAGTTTGACACTGGATAATCTAGAGACATCTGGATCACATCTTTATCTTCTCTCACAGGAGACAATTTTGCTTCCTACATCACTGAGAAAGTCCATATAACATACAGGCTTTCTTACACATTTTCTCTTTTTGTATTATGGTTTTTGCTTGTTTGTTTAAACAATAGAAACACATTTTTGCACAGATATGGAGGCCAGAAGTCTGAGATAAGAGTCTCAGCATAGTTGGGTTCTGGTGAGGACAGTTTCTGGCTTGCAGGTGGCTGCCTTCTCACTGTGTGTTGACATGACCACTCTTTTGTGCATGCATAGAGAGGCAGCACAAGCTCTCTATAGTCTCTTCTTAGGAGGGCACTGATCCTATCAGATCAGGGCCCCACCCTCATGGCCTCACCTAATCCTAGTTACCTCCCAAAGACTTTGTCTCTGAATACCACCATGGCATCTGGTCCCATCACTTCATGGCAAATAGATGGGGAAATAATAGAAACAGTGAGAGACTTTATTTTGGGGGGCTCCAAAATCATTGCAGATGGTGACTGCAGCCATGAAACTAGAATATGCTTGCTCCTTGGAAGAAAAGCTATGACCAACCTAGATAGCATATTAAAAAGCAGAGGCATTACTTTGCCAACTAAGGTCTGTCTAGTCAAAGCTATGGTTTTTCCAGTAGGCATGTATGGACATGAGAGTTGGACTATAAAGAAAGCTGAGCACAGAATTGATGCTTTTGAGCTGTGGTGTTAGAGAAGACTCTTGAGAGTCCCTTGGACTGCAAGGAGATCAAACTGTCAATCCTAAAGGAAATCAGTCCTGAATATTCATTGGAAGGACTGATATTGAAGCTGAAACTCCAAAACTTTGGCCACCTGATGCGAAGAACTGACTCATTTGAAAAGACCCTGATGCTGGGAAAGATTGAAGGCAGGAGGAGAAGGCAGAGGATGAGATGGTTGGATGGCATCACCAACTCGATGGACATGAGTTTGAACAAGCTCTGAGAGTTGGTGATGGACAGGGAAGCCTGGCGTTCTGCAGTCCATGGGGTCACAAAGAGTCAGACACAACTGAGCGACTGAACTGAACTGAACTACCACTTTAGGGGTTAGGGCTTCAATATATGAATTTGGAGGAGACACATTTAGTCCACAGCATTTGCTATTCAGTTGTGTATATTATGTTCAGTTTTGTATATTAAGTTTGAGAGCTGTCCTTGGCCCCAGCTCTATATAATTTGTCCTTGGAGGGTGGGAAACAAAGCAAAGTGACCGAGTATAAAATTAAGATTCTAGAGGTGATGAGGACATTAAAAATGTCAAACATGGAGGTCCAGCCATTCTCTTCCCCTTATTTCAGACTAAGAAAATAGCATTTATCATAGGAGGCTGGCCCCCCACCTGTGTCCTTGGCCCTAGCTCTTTCTAAGGACTCAGTTTTTTGCTCTCCTCCATCCTCAGTTCATCATCAGGTTCTTCAACTCTTCCTCTCCAGTGAATCTTTCCTTTCAAAGCCTTCAAATATGCTCTGATCTCCCTCATCCTGAGAGAGTTCTGAGCCCTCCTGTATAGTGAGCCTACAAGGCTTTACCTACTCCTGTTTACTTCTTGGGAGAAGGCAATGGCAACTCACTCCAGTACTGTTGCCCAGAAAATCCCATGGATGGAGGAGCCTGGTAGGCTGCAGTCCATGGGTTTGCTAAGAGTCAGACACGACTGAGTGACTTCATTTTCACTTTCCCTTTCCACTTTCATGCATTGGAGAAGGAAATGGCAACCCACTCCAGTGTTCTTGCCTGGAGAATCCCATGGACGGAGAAGCCTGATGGGCTGTAGTCTGTGGGGTCGCACAGAGTCGGACACGAGTGAAGCAACTTAGCATCAGTTTACTTCTTAAAGTTATGTCCTTTATTCAGGTACTCATGAAATATCCTCAGGTGCTGTCTCTGAGCTCCATGGCTGGTCTTGCATCTCATGACTCTTGGCTCCCAGGGACCATGTGCCAAATCCAGTCCTGTTGGTATTCAGGGACCTACTCTCCCAGCACACTATTACTTACTTGTGCCTTGTCTCCTAGAGATCATGGCCCCTCAGAAACATAGCCCCTTCATCTCTCCATTTATTAATTAGCTAATTAAAACTGTTTCTTGAGTGCCTACTGTGCATCAGGCACTGTGCTAAGAATGAAGA
The DNA here is from genome assembly GCF_002263795.3 of Bos taurus. Classification (NCBI taxonomy): domain Eukaryota; kingdom Metazoa; phylum Chordata; class Mammalia; order Artiodactyla; family Bovidae; genus Bos; species Bos taurus. The sequence goes on from NC_037337.1 coordinate 62,407,925, forward strand.
ATACAAAACAAATATGGCAGACCTTCAAATCGAGGCTTGCTCAGATGAAAAATAGAAAATCATTAACTGTAATACAATAACTAATGTTTTGATGGAACACATATGTAATAGGTACCATGCGAAAATTCATTCTTATGTCATTTAAATTTTATGTGAAGTTTAAAGATGAGGCAGCTGAAGCAGAGAGAAAGGTTAGGTAGCTCATCCAAGATTATACAACTCAGTGCAACAGGAGCTCCAAGCATATTTCTCTCTTTAATTCCGCTGGGCTAACTATTGCAGATATCTCTCTGAGATGAAATGGGAACCCAGAGACCAGAGGAACCAAATCTCTGAGCGGTGGGGGCCATTTTGTACATTGATGCTGACACTAGATCTGTGTCTTAGAGGAGAAATAGACATTTGCCCAGTGGACTGGAGGGTGAGCAGAAAGACCAGGACATAGAATAATGAAAAAAGATGATGGACTAAGGGCTGCAAAAATACATACACAACCTGGAAATATAGGCTATCCGAGGGGAAACAGAGATGTGGTTCAAAATTTAGACAGTGGCTATATTGTAAAGAGGGCTTCCCTTGTGGCTCAGCTGGTAAAGAATCTGCCTACAATGCGGGAGACCTGGGTTTGATCCCTGGGTTGGAAAGATCCTCTGGATAAGGGAAAGGCTACCCACACCAGTATTCTGGCCTTGAGAATTCCATGGACTATATAGTTCATGGGGTTGCAAAGAGTTGGACAAGACTGAGCGGCTTTCACTCCACTTTCATACTGTAAAGAGCCTTATAAATTAAGAAGTTTTAATTTTACATTTTAAGATCCTGATAACATTTGCATAATGATAACATTTCTGAGATGTCCAAATACTCTTTCTCGAACTGAAACTACTTTACAGGTATACAGAATGTGAATTAGGAATTTCCCGAATCCGTGCCTTTCTGCTGAGCTCACTGTGTTAGCATCCAGAGTATTTCCGCACCTTTCTTGACCTATTATTACATAATTTCAGTGCCTTCCATCTTTCAGAAAGCAATTCTGTGATTTCTTGTCCAACTTGAGCCTTTTCTTCTCTGTACAAAGGGAAGAGGACATAATTCAATTATCTGTTTTTTTCTGTTTGGAAATAAGGCCAGAGATACCAACATCTCAAATAATTCTTTTTCTCTTGACTTCTTGTGCAATCAAATAGGCATGGGCTGAGTGACTTTGAAGATACAGGTATCATCCTGGGTGGGTAGAGGGCAGCATACAGCCAGGGGCCCGTGCACTGACTCCAGAGCACTGTGCCTCAGCATCCCCTGTGCCACTAACTAAACAGTGGATCTGGCAGCTTTGTCACCTTCAGCCTTAGGCTACAAAACCCTTCAAGCTCTTGTTCAGTTTTTAAGTCGTGTCCGACTCTTTGCAACCCCATGGACTGCAGCACGCCAGGCTTCCCAGTCCTTCACCATCTCCTGGAGCTTGCTCAAACTCATGTCCATTGAGTCAGTGATGCCATCCAACCATCTCATCCTCTGCCATCCCCTTCTCCTCCTGCCTTCAATCTTTCCCAGCATCAGGGTCTTTTCAAATGAGTCAGCTCTTCATATCAGGTGGCCGAAGTATTGGAGTTTCAGCTTCAGCATCAGTCCTTCCAATAAGTTTTTAGAGTTGATTTCCTTTAGAATTGACTGGCTTGATCTCCTTGCCATCCAAGGGACTCCCAAGAGTCTTCTGCAGCACCACAATTTGAAAGCATCAAGGCTGACAGAGAAAATAAAGGCTCCCTGCTTTAAGGGTTGGTACTGGTCTGTTTACTCCTTGTCAGCAGTGCTCACCCAATCCCATTTCTGTCCTCAGCACATGTTATGGAAAAGTTCTGCCTTTCTTCACCTTGAATTTGTCATCAGTACAAAATATCAATGAGATCTTTCCTATATGTTTTGGGAAATGGTGCTCAGTGCTATTATAGACATCCAGTAACAAGGCATTTATTTATTCAGCATGCATGAGAATGAGCTATTGCACAGCCATAAATTTTCTGGATGATTGAAAATTAACTCTCTCTTTTTAAAAAAAATTCCTCCTTTTAAATTGAAGTGTAGTTGCGGTACAATATTATATGCTACAGGTATACAATATAGTGAGTCACAATTTTCAAAGATTATACTATATATTTTTTAAGAAACAGTGGATATATTCCCAGTGTTGTACAATATATCCTTTTAGCTTATTTTATTTTCAATTTTTTTAACTGGAGGAAGATTACAGTGCTGTGTTGGTTTCTGTCACATGTGTGGGCTTAGTTGCTCAGTTGTGTCAGACTCTGCAAGGACTGTAGCCTAAGGACTAAGGACTGTAGCCCGCCAGGCTCCTCTGTCCATAAGATTTTCCAGGCAAGAATATTGGAGTGGATTGCCATGCCCTCCTCCAGGGGGTCTTCCTGACCCAGGGATTGAAACTGCATCTCCTGAGGCTCCTGTATTACAGGTGGGTTCTTTACTGGCTGAGCCACCAGGAAAGCCCTGGTTTCTGTTGTACAACAATGCAAATCAGACATAATTATACATATATCACCTGCTTCTTGAGCCTCTCTCCCCTTCTCCCATCCCAGCTCTCTAGGTCATGGCAGAGCCTTATAGCTCATTTTACATATAATAGTTTGTATCTCTTTCTTGCCCCTCCCTGTTTCCCTCTCCTTACTAATAACCCTGTTCTGTTCTCTATATACCTGATTTGGTTTTTTTTTTTTTTTTTGCTATATTCACTCATTTGTTGTATTTTTAAGATTTCTCATATAAGTGAGATCATACAGTATTGGTCTTTCTCTGTCTGAATTATTTCACTAAGCATAATGCCATCCAAGGCCATCCATGTTGCTGTAGGTATCAAAATTTCATTCTTTTTTATGGCTGTTAACTCTCTTTTGAATATCATTTGGGCAACAGCATTTCTGGAATCTATTATATATGTGATGGGATAATGCATTTTGAGATATGCACTATGTTTTTCTGTCTCCGCTTTTCTCTTTTTTCCTTTCCTTATCCAAGCATATCAGTTTTCTTTCATTGTCTCAAAGAAGGACTGTGATGGGGTGGAAAGCTGAAGTACACTGTGCATCTGTCTGGGGTTTGTGGTTCAAAGGCCCAGGTTCTTAGAACAACTTAGTGGATTAGGAGAGTGGCTGAAAGAAAGTGGACTTGGGCTGTGGAAACATGCATGAGGAAGGATAATCCTTCAGACTAAAAATATATGCACCCCAGGGCAGAAGAGGAGAAGGAAAACCTACAGAGAAAGAAGGGGGTGGGGAGAATGGGGGAATCCAGGAGAGGAACAGAGAGGTAGAGAGACAGAGATGCAGACCTCCCTTGCCTGGACAGGAATGCATGAGTGCTGCCTCCAGAAGAGCCAGGCAGAGCTTTGCAGGAAGATCATTACTCTGCAGGACTGATGCCAAGCAGCAGTGAGCCAAGGATGGGTGAGGAGCAGGAATGCTGAGGGCAACAGTGAGCTCACCCATGTGTGTTGGTGACTCAGGGACCCAGTGACCAGCTCACCAGTGTTTCAGCATTATTGACATCTCTTGGAAGCTTTGCCAATACCTCAGAGTTATGGAGTCTAGGGTGGTGCTATGAAAACTTGAGGTTTGAATTCCTAATCCACTCAGTGGGATAAGAGCTCTTAATAGAAGTATTGTGAACTAATGGACATTAAATTTCTTGCAAACCTTGCTTTTCTGAAGCATCAGGTAATCTCTTCCATGGTTGGGACTGGCTCACAGCAACGTCCTCTGGACCTGTTGAGAAAGGAGCACTTCTACCCCATGCCAGTGTTGTAGGCTCTGGTGAGTTTTCAGTTTTTGTGTCCTCTTTTTATTTTGTTTCCCTGTCCCCAGCCCAGCTTTTCCTTCTTGGTACTTATCGTGGGTACACCTAGTTCTCCCCCTCCATTTTCCTCTCCAGATTTGCTGTCCTCGATGTGCTTTGGCCAGGAAGCCAAATAACGAGCCTTAGAATTATACATAAAGGGAGAGGAAATCAGACCTGAGAGTCAGCTCATTTTCCTCATCTGCAAAATGAGGGAGCTGTAATAGATCATTGCTAAAGTCTAGTTCAGCTCTAACATTTTATGATTCCTCTGAATAAAGTGTGGGAGCTTTTAGTCACCATTTTTGGAACATACACTTCTCCCATTTCCTGAATTTCAACCATGTTCTCAGGAGATGAGTTTGCTCTGTGACATCTTGAAAAGTGACATTATTTAACTTGGCATTTATTGCTCAATTTACATACATTTCATCCATTCATTGAAAAAGTTATTGAGCCTCTCCCGTGTGTCCAGTGCTATATTATATGATTGGAATACAAAGATTAGTATATAGTGACTTCCTCAAGGTGTTCACAGACTATAACATTGATTCTCGATCTTCTCTGCAGTCATGGAACCCTTCAGGAATCTGAGGAAGCCCATTATATTACAGGCTGTTATCTATTGAGCACTTATTGCAGGCCACGTTCTATCCTAATGCTTCAAAAGTAGCATATTTTATCCTTAGATATCTATAAGGTAGTTATTATTATCTGCAGATATACAGATGATGAGACATAAGCCCAAGGACTCAGGGCTAATAAGTGTTGAGAACCAGAATTTACTCCTAGTCAGTGCAAGTCTAGAGCCTCATATGAAACTGCTGTGTTTCTGAAATTAACCACAATAAGAACAACATAATAACAGCAACAGTTTCTGAGAATAAGTGCTGTGTACCAGGCCATGTGTAAAAGTTTCTATGTTAATTATTTCATTTAGTATTAATCCTAATATCATAAGCAGATACTTTTATTATCTGCCATTCAGTGTGGAACCTCTTGGCTTAAAATGGCTAAATAATTTGCCCCAAGGTACACATCTAGTAGTGAGGGGAGATGAGGTACAAAGTGCATTTTTGGTACAGTTTTAGATGGTTCATGAACTTCTTGTCTTCTGACCAAGAGGAAGAGACTGATAAAAAGTGTATTGATTTGTGGTAAGTGCAGGGAGTAGTTCTGTGGGAACAGCATAAATCATTCTTCAGGATCAGGGGCAACTTCCCAGAAGAAGTCATACTTGAACAGAGTGTAAAGGATAAATAGGAGCTTCTTAGATGTCCAGCGGTGGGGAGAAGGGCATCCGGGGTAGAGGGAAGAGCGTGTGCAAAGGCAGGGAGCCAGAGACTATAGCACGATCTGGTGGTCCAGTGTTTAAGACTCCATGCTTCCACTCCAGGGGGCCTGGGTTCAGTCCCAGGTCAGGGAACTAAGATCCTGCAAGCACGATTTGGTGAACCACAGAGTTGAGTGTCACTGGGATTTGCTGTGTGTGAAGACAAGGCAGGAGAGAGTGAGGCTGAGAAGTCAGGCAGGAGTCAGGTCACCCAAGCCCCTGGGTGTGAAGCAAAGGCATTTGAATTCTACCTGTTCTGTGCAGAGTCACTGAGGGCTTTGCGTGTGGGAGCAGGTTGTTGGAAGGTGCACTATAGAAACTAGGGTGCAGGGAAGGCTAGAAGGGTAGCCCCCTGGATCAGAGCAAAGGGAAAGGTGAGTTAGGCTGCTATTGTGATGAGAGCCCAAGTTAAGATACTGGTGGTAGAGACTGACTTGAGAGACATTTAAGGGATAAAAATCAAATAATGGTAGGAGTGAATAGGAGACTCTAGGAGACTCCTGGGGAAAGCCTGGGGCCTGGCTTGTCAGCTTCTTGGATCTAATCTAGAAAGATCATCAAGAGAACATGGAACATGAAATGAAGTAGAAAAAAATCATATTGACTAGTTTTACTTTGGGAGATTCCTGACTATAACTGATCTCCATGTGCTACATGAGGTGGTTGAAATAGGCCTGGGAAGTTGAGTTTCCCAAGTAACCAACACCAAATTTTGTGGGTTGAATTGTGTTCCCCTAAAATTCATCTGTTGAAGTCCTAGTCTCCAGTACTTCCGAATGTGACCTTATTTGTAAATAGGGTCATTGCAGATGTAATTAGGACTTCCCTGGTGGCTCAGACGGTAAAGTGTCTGTCTACAATGCAGATGTAATTAGTTAAGTTAGGATGAGGTCATACTGCACCTGGGTGGGGTTTTATTCCAATAGGAGTGGTGTCATTTTAAAAGGGGAGAACTTGGGCATAAACACATGCACAGCGACAAAGCCACATGAAGATGAAGGCAGGGATCAGGGTGTTGTCTGTACAAGCCGAGGAATGCCACAGATTGCAAGCAAACCACCATAAGCTATCTGGAATGATATAGAATAGATGCTTTCTCATGGCCCCCAGAAGGAACCAACCCTGCCAATATCTTGATTTTGGATTCCCAGTTTCCAGAATTGTAAGACATACATTTCTGTTGTAAAGGCCACCCAGTTGATGGTACTTAGTTACAGCGGCCCAGGGAAGCTAGTGCAGCAAGTAACCACGTGTGCGTGCTCAATCTTTCAGTCACGTCTTGCTCTTTATGACCCCATGAACTGTAGGCCATCAGGCTGCTCTGTCCATGGGATTTCCGAGACAAAAATACTGGAGTCAGTTACCATTTCCTACTCCAGGGTATCTTCCCAACCTAGCGTAGATGGTCTCTAAACTTCCTTCTGAGGGAGGGAGAGAGAGAGAGAAATCAACTGTCTGGATTTGCCCAGGACCAGGGGGTTCCTCGGAGAAGGCAATGGCACCCCACTCCAGTACTCTTGCCTGGAAAATCCCATGGATGGAGGAGCCTGGTGGGCTGCAATCCATGGGGTCACTAAGAGTCGGGCACGACTGAGCAACTTCACTTTCACTTTTCACTTTCATGCATTGGAGAAGGAAATGGCAACCCACTCCAGTGTTCTTGCCTGGAGAATCCCAGGGATGGTGGAGCCTGGTGGGCTGCCGTCTCTGGGGTTGCACAGAGTCGGACACGACTGAAGCGATTCAGCAGCAGCAGCAGCAGCAGGGAGGTTCCTGATGCTGGGTAAGATTGAGGGCAGAAAGAGAAGAGGGCATTAGAGGATGAGATGGCTGGACAGCATCACCGATGCAATGAAGATGAACTTGGGCAAACTCTGGGAGATGGTGAGGGACAGGGAAGCCTGGCATGCTGCCGTCCATGGGGTCGCAAAGAGTTGGACACGACTTGGTAACTGAACAACAATGACACAGAGTTTCCAAGGACTTCCCAATGGAGCTAGTGGTAAAGAGCCTGCCTACCAATGCTGGAGACATAAGAGATGCTGGTTTGATCCCTGGGTCGGGAAGATCCCCTGCAGGAGGGCATGGCAACTCACTCCAGTATTCTTGCCTGGAGAATCCTCATGGACAGAAGAGCCTGGTGGGCTACAGTCCATGGGATCACAAAGAGTCAGACACGACTGAAGTGACTCAGCAGCAGCACGGGGGTTCCAATAGGGGCTTCCCAGGTGGCTCAGTGGTAAAAATCCTGCCTGCCAGTGCAGGAGACATAAGAGACACGGGTTCAATTCTTGGGTCAGGAAGGTCCCCTGGAGAAGGAAATGGCAACCCACTCCAGTATCCTTGCCTGGGAAATCCTGTGGATAGAGGACAGCCCGGTGGGCTGCAGTCCATGAGGTCCCAAGGAGTCAGACACACCTGAGCACATGCATCCCTTAAGGTGTGTTCCAAAGAATGGGGTTTTCAAGGATAAAATCAAGGAAGTTCTGGGTAAACTGGGATGAATTGGTCATCCTAAGAGAGTGAGTCTGCTTAACTGCAGCTTGTCAGGGTGAGGGCAGAGCTGAATGACTTAGGACAGGAGGGAGCAGTGAGCACAGCCCACAGCAGGGCTCCGTCTTCCCACAAGCAGCTCTTGCAGCTCTTCTAAACAGGTCAGATCAGCATTTAACAAACAGTGCTTTGGAGAGCCATGGGTGTTGGCCTGTTTTGGTCACTCTGGTTCTCTGGATGGCTGTTGGTGGCATTCTCTGAGGTGCAGAAATGCTAGGAGTGGAGAAGCCCCAACATGAAGGATGGTTCTGTTTAAGATGTGCTGAGTTTAAGGTAACTGATAAATCCAGGATGGAATGTTGGCCGTAGCAGCCAGATGGAGCCAAAAAGGAAGTATAAATGGGTCTTCAAGGGAGGAGGAGCTGGGAGGAGCTGCCGAAGTTCTAGGAGAAGTGTGCCTAGGATACAGGGCCCAGGACCACTGTGAGTCATTGCTAACAAAGAGACTGCAGTGAGAAAGGAAGTAGGGTTGGGGCAGAGAATGTCTTGGCAGCAGGAGGAAAGTGCGAGGTAACCTGATTTATTCAATAAGGTGGAAGAGTCAGGCATACGGAGTGCCTGTGTATATTCAGACAAACACATGGATGCTATTATGCTGCCCTGCTGTGAATGACATTCATCTCATTGCCTCTTGCAGCCTATGAAATAGCTCCCCTGGTCATATTAAATTGTACCTGGCTACTCCTGAGCTTCAGGAAATGGGAGTTGCCATGTAATACTAGCATAGGTTTTCAGATCTATCCTAATGTTTCCTCTTTCCTCTATTTCCTGGCCCAGGAGAGAATCTTAGTTTATTGACTTATAATTCAAGGATGAATGAATGAAAAAAAGGCCCTTTTCAGACAGGGTGGATTTAAAGCCTGTCTGTCATTTCTTCGTGATCCTGTGATTCTGGTACAAACATATGTGTTAAATAATAGTAACAACAAGAAAATATCTTACATTCACAGAGGGCTTTATACTTTATTAAATGCTTTCACATGCATTATCTGCTACGATTCTTGTATACTACTGATGTGAATTCTGGTATGAATTTTTACAATTTCTTACCATAGGTAAGAAATGGTCTGTCTTACCATAAGTGAGAAATTAATTTATTGACTTAGTAGTGTTTGAAGACTCCATTCTCTGATCTTCACAGAGTCTTTGCAGGCCCACTGGGAGCTTTTATTCTCACACAATAGGGGGGAAAAAAAGATTTTCAGGAAATTAAGAGATAATTATTTAGTCCATAATTAGAGCAAAACATTGGACTAAGCTTTGTTGGATGATGCTGTGAGACACTAAATGGAGCTTCTGCTCTCAAAGAGCTGAAGATTGAGTTAAGAAAACAAGAAACACAAACAGAAAAGATGACTCAGTAAGAGGATCTTATAGGCCAAATGTGTAAGGCAGACAAATTGGAAGGAGAGTGCTTGCTTTGAAATGCTCAGCTGAAGGGTTCATTGAGAAGGTAGAGCTGAAAGACCTTCGTACTGTGGGAGGAGAATGGGGAACTTTCAGAAGGGCATGCACGGCTCATCCAGAGACTTTGATAATGGGACTTGTTAAGCTTTGGTTTTCTTGTTGAAAAGAGCAGAAAGGTTGCTGCCAGCTGGCACATGTGTGTGTTCATGAGAGCACAAGACTGGTATTTCCTTGTGGAGTTATAGAAGATAATTTTTTGCAGAGTCCAGATGTGTCTTGGAGAAGGTGAAATACTAAGGGTGGGCAGTGGCTTGCTGCATGGGAAATAGGAAGATTTTTCCAAAGAAATGATTAGGAAACCATGGCTGACTTAGGGGTTAATCCCATTAAACAAACAAACAAGAAAACCACTCCAATTAATTAGCTGTTTTTGATCTAGAGTGAGTCCCTTATTCCTGAATTGAATTTGGTTGAAAATGTTTACTCAAAGCGTGGTCCGTGGACTGGTCAATTCAGTGTCACCTGGGAGCTAGGAGAAATATAAAATCTGTGACCTGAATGCAGATCTACTGAATTTAAATGTCCTTTAATAACATCTCTAGTAGGCACGTTACAGTAAATTAGTTATTAGGAGCTCAGAGCATGTCTTTGCACTCAAACAATGGGGCCGAAAAAGCTATTCAACATAGGGTAGTTCTAGTATTCATTATGCAAACCTAAGTATCAATTTATATCATTGTTTCTACGTATGAATGTATTCTTAGGTACAACTTGCAGCCCTAGAGATAGTCATTCTCCCCCTTCACCACCTTCTGTATGGCAGTAGAAGCCCAGTCCTCAGACCCTGGGTTGATTTCTGGGGAAAGTGTTAATGAATTCAGCTGAGTAGGGTGGGTTGGGGCTTCCCTGGTGGCTCAGACAGTAAAGAATCTGCCTATAGTGCAGGAGATCAGGTTCAGTCTCTGGGTCAGGAAGTTACCCTGGAGAAGGGAATAGCTACCCACTCCAGTATTCTTGCCTGGAGAATTCTGTGGACAGAGGAGCCTGTCTGGCTACAGTCTGTGCCTTGCAAAGAGTCAGAGATGACTAACTGATAATATACACACATACACACACATAGGCATGGGCATTGGGTGCATCAAGGAAAAGGCATGGGGTTTATGGACAGATGTGGATTCAGATTTACTTCTCAGAACCTACATCCTTCTTCATAAAATAGGGCTATGAAAAGTTGAGATTACCTGCCACACATGTTTGTAAAGTTATAAAAGATTGATCACGCAAAGCATTCAGAAAAACGCCTGAGTATTCCTTCTAAAAGCAAAAGTAATGTACATTTCTACCCTTCTTCCACACAAACAGCTTGCTGTCTAACCTTCGGTGTATCATTCAACCTTTTTGAGACTCAGCTTTGACTTCTATATAATGAATTGGTTACTAGATGACCCCTAAGATTCCCAAGGTGTGACCATTAAGTACCCCAGCATGCAAGTACAGTGCCCATAGGAATGGGTGCTGCCTCACTCCACTCCCCCTCACCCCAACCCACCCTCCTGATTCTCACACTGCTACACTCCCTGCTCACAGCCTGCCGCTTGTCTCTAAAACCAAAGACTGGGAACCTAGAGGAGAGCTAGTACCATTCCTTGAAGGACCAATCTTTGCCAGGCTATGACAAGCTGAGTGAATTCCACAGCCATTAGGGACACTAACACACCCAGGAGGCCAGGTCTGAGGAGAGGTCTCCAGTATGCATCCTTGGCTGCTAACGTGGAGAAACTGGCTGGGCTACACCCCTTTCCTGAGACATTGTAATCCTATCTAGAGACGATGTAGGGAGCCCAGGGCTTGTGTTGCACAAGTAGGTGCCCAGCAACAAGTCTGCATATTGCAAGTGAAGCGAAGCTTTTTAGTCATGGAACCCAAATGGGAGAAGTCGCGGTAACTTGAAAATGATCAAATTAGAAGGCTTAAAAAAATCATGTTAACGCAAGTTTCCACTTGGCAAAGTTGGCTAAGCAATTTTGGTTTTGGCTGGGATTTCTCGAAACAAGAGAGGGCTCTTGCTCTGTGCTTGGGCGAGTGCTGCCAAGGTGGTTAATCTGGGTTCTGTCTCTCCTGCTGACATAAGGGTTTCACCTGAGCCTCTGTATTTCTCTGGTCCTTTCTAAGGCACACAAGCAAAATGAAAAGAAAGCCCCAAATAAACAAAAGCCAACTGTTGATTTCTTGAATATTTGTATTTGGAGGGAAAACAAGACTTGCCTGTAGCTTTGCTTGAATGCATTTGCTTCTTTGGAGGCTTATGTCTCTAAGCTCTGCTCCGTCCTCTTCTTTTCGGTCATCCTTGCCTTGTCATTCCTTTTGTTTCACCGTTCCAAGGTTTCTTCTTCCCTGGAACCATGTTCTCTTTCTCATCACCATTTCACTGATGCAGGAACCATCACATAGTAGCCAACTAGAACACTTCCCTGGCAGGATGCTTCTCCGGTGCCAAGAAGGCCATTTCTTTCTACTTCCACCTAAACAATTTCAACTCCCTGTACCTGCTCTGAATTTTGAAGAAATGATGAATCGATTTGTCAATAAATATTTATCTAGAGTTTACTCTCTTCCATTCTGTCATGGGAGTGTAAGAGCAGAGGTTTTCAAATATGAACACTAGGACCTTAAAGCAAGAGAGTGTGGACTTAGATTCAAGGAAGAGCTTGATACAGGCTTGGGGGAGGCGGTGGATGTTGACAAGTGTGCTGTGAGGATGAAATTTCATTCAAATCAAGTTTTATCTTAGATAATAGTGTAAATTTTCCACTCTACTCTTTAAAATGTCTGTTTGTGTTCATGTATAAATAATGTTTAGATTATTTACCATGGAATAAAACCAATGTTTCTAGAAATTTTTTTTCTATGTATTTATTTAAAAGACTTTGGTGTTTTATGTTATTGTTGATTGTGTATGTGTGTGTGTTTTAGAGGAGTTTATGTTCACAGCAAAATGAAGAGGAAATTAAGGAGATTTCCCATATACCCTGTTCCCACACATCCAAAGCCTTCCTTATTATCAATATCCTTCACCAAGGGTGGTACATTTCATGAACTGCACTGTTACAATTCCTGAACTTCACTGACATAGTGTAATCACCTAAAGTCCAGAGTTTATCTTAGGGCTCACTCTTGGCCATTCTGAGTTTGGACAAATGTATAATGATATGTTTTTTAAGAAAGTGCCAACTGTCTTCCAAAGTGGCCATACCATTTTGCATTCCCATCAGCAATGAATGAAAATTCCTGTTGCTTCACATCCTGGCTAGCATTTGGTATTAGTGTTTCAGATTTTGATGACTAATGGTATCTTTTTGTTGTTTTAATTTGCATTTCCTTGATCAAGTAGGATGTAGAGCTTCATTTAACATAATTACTTATCACCTGTACTACTGCACAATTGCACTCATCTCACACGCTAGTAAAGTAATGCTCAAAATTCTCCAAGCCAGGCTTCAGCAATATGTGAACCATGAATTTCCTGATGTTCAAGCTGGTTTTGGAAAAGGCAGAGGAACCAGAGATCAAATTGCCAACATCTGCTGGATCATGGAAAAAGCAAGAGAGTTCCAGAAAAACATCTATTTCTGCTTTATTGACTATGCCAAAGCCTTTGACTGTGTGGATCACAATAAACTGTGGAAAATTATGAAAGAGATGGGAATACCAGACCACCTGATCTGCCTCTTGAGAAACTTGTATGCAGGTCAGGAAGCAACAGTTAGAACTGGACATGGAACAACAGACTGGTTCCAAATAAGAAAAGGAGTACATCAAGGCTGTATATTGTCACCCTACTTATTTAACTTATATGCAGAGTATATCATGAGAAACGCTGGACTGGAAGAAGCACAGGCTGGAATCAAGATTGCCGGGAGAAATATCAATAACCTCAGATATGCAGATGACACCACTCTTATGGCAGAAAGTGAAGAGGCACTAAAAAGCCTCTTGATGAAAGTGAAAGTGAAGAGTGAAAAAGTTGGCTTAAAGCTCAACATTCAGAAGAAGATCATGGCATCTGGTCACATCACTTCATGGTAAATAGATGGGGAAACAGTGGAAACAGTGTCAGACTTTATTTTTTGGGGCTCCAAAATCGCTGCAGATGGTGACTGCAGCCATGAAATTAAAAGATGCTTACTCTTTGGAAGGAAAGTTATGACCAACCTAGATAGCATATTCAAAAGCAGAGACATTACTTTGCCAACAAAGGTCCGTCTAGTCAAGGCTATGGTTTTTCCTGTGGTCATGTATGGATGTGAGAGTTGGACTGTGAAGAAGGCTGAGCGCGGAAGAATTGATGCTTTTGAAGTGTGGTGTTGGAGAAGACTCTTGAGAGTCCCTTGGACTGCAAGGAGATCCAACCAGTCCATTCTGAAAGAGATCAGCCCTGGGATTTCTTTGGAAGGAATGATGCTAAAGCTGAAACTCCAGAACTTTGGCCACCTCATGCGAAGAGTTGACTCATTGGAAAAGACTCTGATGCTGGGAGGGATTGGGGGCAAGAGGAGAAGGGGATGACAGAGGATGAGATGGCTGGATGGCATCACTGACTCGATGGACGTGAGTCTGAGTAAACTCTGGGAGTTGGTGATGGGCAGGGAGGCCTGGTGTGCTGCGATTCATGGGGTCGCAAAGAGTCAGACACGACTGAGCGACTGATCTGATCTGAATCTCTTCTTTGGTGAGGTGTCTATTAAGGTCTTTTGGCCCATTTTTTTTTTTTTTAATTCAGAATGTTTGTTTTCTTATTGTTGAATTTTAAAGGCTTTTTGTATATTTTGGATAACAGTCCTTTCACAGATATATGTTTTTCCAAATATTTTCCAGCAGTCTGTGGCTTTTTTTTTTTTTCTCAGTTTCTTCACAGTGCCTTTTGCAGAGCCAACATTTTTAATTTTAATGAAGTCCAGCTATTGATTTTTTTTCATGGATTGTCCCTTTGATGCCATATCTAAAATGTCATTACCATAATCATGGTTATCTAAGCTTTTCTCCTATCTTATTAATCTTCTAGGAGTTTTGTAGTTTTGCATTTTACATTTAGGTCTATGATACTTTTGAACTAGTTTTGTGAAGAGTTCATTTTATCTATATCTAGATTGATTTTTTTTGCAATTACTCCAACACCACTTGTTGAAAACACTTTTTGCTCCATTGTGTTGCCTTTGCTCCTTTGTCAAAGATCGGTTAATTGATAATATGTATGTAAGTCTATTTCTGGGTTCTCTATTCAGTTTCATTCATCAATGTTTTCACCAATACCACCGTGTCTTGATTATTATAGCTTTATAGTAAATCTCAGCATCAAGTAGTGTCAGCCCTCCAACTTTGTTCTCTCTTGAATATTGTCTTGGTTAGTCAAGGTCTGTTGCCTTTCCACAAAAACTTTAGAATCATTTTGTCAATATTCACAAAATAATTTTCTCGGATTTTTGTTGGGATTGCACTGAATCTCTTGATCAAGTTGGAAAGAACTGATATCACGACAACGTTTTCTTCTTATCCATAAAGATGAAATATCTCTCCATTTATTTAGTTCTCCTTTGATTTTGTCAGGGTTTTATAGATTCTCTTATAGATCTATTAATCTTCTACATATCATATTAGGTTTATAGCTAAGTATTTAATTTGGGATGCCAATGTAAATGGTATTGAATTTTGAATTTCAAACTTCACTTGTTTATTTGTGGAATTAAAAATGTTTATAACCAGTTCATTATTACTGTTGCTCAGTTCAACTATGCCCTTACTAATTTTCTGCCTGCTGGATTTATCCATTTCTGGTAGGGGGGTGTTGAAGTCTTCAACCATGGTAGTAGATTTATCCATTTCTCCTTGCACATTTAGTGGTTTTTGCCTCATATAGTTTGATACTCTTTTATTAGGTACATACATGTTTAGGATTGTTATGTCTTCTTGGAGAATTGACCCCTTTATGATTATGTGATGTCCTGCTTTATCTTTGATAACTTTTTTTTGCTTTGATGTTTGCTCTGTCTGAAATGAATGAAGTAGCTACTCCCACATTCTTTTGATTAGCCATTAGCATGGTATATTTTTTTCCATCCATTTATTTTCAATCTATATATGTCTTTATATTTAAAGTGGGTTTCCTGTAGATAACATACAGTTGGGTCTTTCTTTCTTAATACACAGTACAAAAAAGATCTTCATGACCCAGATAATCATGATGGTATGATAACTCACCTAAAGTCAGACATCCTGGAATGCAAAGTCAAATGGGCCTTAGGAAGCATCACTATGAACAAAGGTGGTGGGGGTGATGAAATTCTAGTTGAGCTATTTCAAATCCTAAGAGATGATGCTGTGAAAGTGCTGCACTCAATATGCCAGCAAATTTGGAAAACTCAGCAGTGGCCACAGAACTGGAAAAGGTCAGTTTTCATTCCAATCCCAAAGAAAGGCAATGCCAAAGAATGCTCCAACTACTGCACAATTGCACTCATCTCACACGCTAGTAAAGTAATGCTCAAAATTCTCCAAGCCAGGCTTCAGCAATACATGGACCGTGAACTTCCTAATGTTCAAGCTGGTTTTAGAAAAGGCAGAGGAACCAGAGATCAAATTGCCAACATCTGCTGGATCATGGAAAAAGCAAGAGAGTTCCAGAAAAACATCTATTTCTGCTTTATTGACTATGCCAAGGCCTTTGCCTGTGTGGATCACAATAAACTGTGGAAAATTATGAAAGAGATGGGAATACCAGACCACCTTACCTGTCTCCTGAGAAACCTATATACAGGTCAGGAAGCAACAGTTAGAACTGCACATGGAACAACAGACTGGTTCCAAATAGGAGAAGGAGTTCATCAAGGCTGTATATTGTCACCCTGTTTATTTAACTTCTATGCAGAGTACATCATGAGAAATGCTGGGCTGGAGGAAGCACAAACTGGAATCAATATTGCCGGGAGAAATACCAATAACCTCAGATATGCAGATGACACCACCCTTATGGCAGAAAGTGAAGAGGCACTAAAAAGCCTCTTGTTGAAAGTGAAAGTGGAGAGTGAAAAAGTTGGCTTAAAGCTCAATATTCAGAAAACGAAGATCATGGCATCCAGTCCCATCACTTCATGGGAAATAGATTGGGAAATAGTGGAAACAGTAAGAGACTTTATTTTGGGGGGCTCCAAAATCACTGCAGATGGTGATTGTAGCCATGAAATTCAAAGACGCTTACTCCTTGGAAGGAAAGTTATGACTAACCTGGACAGCATATTAAAAAGCAGAGATATTACTATGTCAACAAAAGTCCGTCTAGTCAAGGCTATGGTTTTTCCAGTGGTCATGTATGGATGTGAGAGTTGGACTATAAAGAAAGCTGAGCAATGAAGAATTGATGCTTTTGAACTGTGGTTTTGGAGAAGACTCTTGAGAGTCCCTTGGATGGCAAGGAGATCCAACCAGTCCATCCTAAAGGAGATCAGTTCTGGGTGTTTGTTGGAAGGACTGATATTGAAGCTGAAACTCCAATACTTTGGCCACCTGATGTGAAGAACTGACTCATTTGAAAAGACCCTGATGCTGGGAAAGATTGAGGGCAGGAGGAGAAGGGGATGACAGAGGAGGAGATGGTTGGATGGCATCACTGACTCAATGGACAAGAGTTTGGGTAAAACTCTGGGAGTTGGTGATGAACAGGGAAGCCTGGCATGCTGTGGTCCATGGGGTCGCAAAGAGCTGGACACGACTGAGCAACTGAAGTGAACTGAACTCATGACAATATCTGTCTTTTAACTGGTGCATTTCAATGGCACCCCACTCCAGTACTCTTGCCTGGCAAATCCCATGGATGGAGGAGCCTGGTAGGCAGTCCATGGGGTCGCTAGGAGTCGGACACGACTGAGCGACTTCACTTTCACTTTTCACTTTCATGCATTGGAGAAGGTAATGGCAACCCACTCCAGTATTCTTGCCTGGAGAATCCCAGGGACGGGGGAGCCTGGTGGGCTGCCGTCTCTGGGGTCTCACGGAGTTGGACTCGACTGAAGCGACTTGGCGGCAGACCATTAACATTCACGATGATTATTGATATAGTTGGATTATGGCTACCATATTTGTTAGTGTTTGCTACTTGTTGCCATTGTTCTTTATTGCTATTTTTTCCATTATTTTTCTGCCATTTGTGGCTTTAATTGTGGCTTGTTTTAATTTAATGTTATATGATTCCACTTTCTCTCTTAGTGTAGACTTTTTTTTAAGTAATTTTCCTAGAATTTGCAATATCCTTTTACAGCTAGTCCAAGTCCACTTTCAAATAATACTATACCTCTTCACATGTGGTATACTTTATAATAACCAAATAATCCTAATTCCTTCCATTTCTTGTATCACTGCTGTCATTCATTTCACCTGTGTATAAGCATACATAATGATGTACATATATATCAACTGCTGCTGCTGCTGCTAAGTCGCTTCAGTCGTGTCCGACTCTGTGTGACCTCATAGATGGCAGCCCAACAGGCTCCCCCGTCCCTAGGATTCTCCAGGCAAGAACACTGGAGTGGGTTGCCATTTCCTTCTCCAATGCAGGAAAGTGAAAAGTGAAAGTCAAGCCGCTCAGTCGTGTCCGACTCTTAGCGACCCTATGGACTGTACCCCACCAGGCTCCTCCATCCATGGGATTTTCCAGGCAAGAGTACTGGAGTGGGGTGCTATTGCCTTCTCCGATATATCAACTACATTGTTGCTATTGTTATTTTAACCAACTCTTATGTATTATATTAATTAAGAATAAGAAAAATAAATGTTTCTATTTTACCTTCACTTATTCGTTCTTGGTACTTCTCCTTTCTTTATGTAGATCCAAGTTTCTGACTTATACAATATTTTCCCCTTCTCTATAAATGTTAAACTTCTTTTAACATTTCTTTCAAGACCAGTCTACTGACAGAATTTTCTTCAAGTTTTGTTTGTTTGAGAAATTCCTTATTTCTCCTTCACTTGTAAAGAATAATTTAATGGGGTACAAAATTCTGTGTTAGTGGGTTTTTTTCTCTAACACCTTAAATATTTTACTTCTCTATCTTCCTGCTTGTGTGTTTTCTGAGGAAAAGTCATTTTCCGTAGTTTGAAAATGATATGCTAATGTGTAATTTGGAGGGGGGTATTTTTTCTGCTTGGTGTTCTTTGAGCTTTCTGATGTCTGGTGGTTCGTGTCTGACATTATTGGTGGATATTCTTAGTCATTATTGTTTCAAATATTGTCCCTTTCTCTGTTTCTTCTTCTTGTGTTCCCATTAAATATGTAGTTTCCCCACAATCCTTGGGTGTTCTGTCATAATTTTTTTTTCAGTCCTTGTTCTCTTTGCTTTTCAGTTTTGGAGGTTTCTGTTGCTATACCCTCACAAGCAGCGATTCTTTCCTCAGCTGTTTCTTGTCTACTAACAAGCTCATCAAAGGCATTCTTCATTTGTGCTATACTGTTTTTGATCTCTCTAGCATTCCTTTTTGATTCTTTCTAAGATTTCCACCTCTCCACTTATATTGCTCATCTGTTTTTGCATGCTGTCTACTTTAGCCATTTACAGCCCTTAGCATATTAATCACACTTGTTTTAAATTCACAGTCTGACAATTCTAGCATCCATGCCATGTCTGGTTCTGATGTTTCCTCTGTCTCTTCAAATTGTGTATACGACTTTTTAGTATGCCTTGTAATTTCGTAGCCAGACATGATGAACCCATAAAAGAACCTGCCATACACAGACCTTCAATATTGTGCTGGTCAGTGGGAGAATAGTGGAGAAAAGTTTTATTGTCTATGATTAGGTCTAATTCTTTGAGTGAGCCTTTGGACTATGAACTTCATAAGCACTACTCAGTTGCTTTTTTTAAATTCTCCTCCTTAGGTGGGAAAGGATGGTTAGAGTGGACCACGGTTGATTAGTTCACTTCACTCACATGGTAGACTAGCTGACTAGAGATAGGTGCTTTCCTTCCCTCAGGTCAGTTAAGCTCCCAAAGCACCCCAGCAGGTTAGGCTCTAGTTAACAAGTGTCTCCTGAGGGCAGATCTCCCTAAGATCAGTGTGCTCTAGCATATTTCAAAATCCTTCCTTTTCCTCTTGCCCTTCCTAAAACAGGAGGGAGTTTTTCTGCAATATTTATTGCGACAAACCGCTTGGGCTCCTGGACATAAAACCCACAAGAGACTGGGTCTCTTTGGAGCTTTGAATTCTCAGAGTTGTTCATGCTGGGTCTCCAGCCATCAGTCAATTACTGATACAGTTCAGGCTTTCCCACCCAGGCCTGGTTCCTGTGGCGGTTTCTGCTCCTGAGTCTCTGCTCTGGTAAACGTGGACTCCTAGTATTTGCCTGTCTGTCAGTCCAGTCTTGGGGATGATGGTTTGCTCTGTGTCCTCCTCTCTGTTACAGATTCAAGAAGAGTTGTTAAATTTTCAGGCTGTCTAGGCTGTTATTTATTGTTAGAATGGATTGGTGACTTCTAAACTCCTTACATGTGGAACTGGATACTAGAAATTCCTGGAGATATTTTTTTAGATGCTTTGCATCCTTCCAGCAAGTCATTGTAGGCCCTGATAAAGTACTGGCTCCAGTGTAAGATAATGACACCAGATATATGAGCATAGTGACCACATGGATATTCAGAGACATCTCAAATTTACAGTATTCCTTCCTATTATTTTCAGACATGAACTTGTACTTGTAGACCCTTATGATTTGAATTTTAATTTGGAAACAAGATCTTCATCAGGTTTTGTGACTTACAGGGTTATTTGTCCTGCCTTTGCAGAGTTACTGATCCAGAGAAATGAGATGATCACATGTGAAACAAAGGACAATATGAAACATTAAGTAATACCCTGAATTATTCCCCCAAAGGATTTGAGATGATGAATAAGGCCATTTTTTATTGTTTATTCGTGAGTAGTGTATTATGAGTGTTGACATGGCTTAGAAAAATGAACGATCAGGACAGAGTAGAGACCATGGAACTGGAGGCTGTGCTTGAGTGGAGGTGAGAAGAAGGCTGGTTTTGGCTTTCGGAATTGCTGGGACAATGGTAGTTGTCAATGAAGAAGCTGGAGGTTTGAAAAGAAGGGTTTCTTATCTCTTCCCAGAAGTGCTGGCACCTGGGAGCAGAGAGGCTTGGAGTCAGTAGGTTCCTACATGTGGTCTGTTACAAGTTCAAGGTGGCTCAAGCAATAAAGAATCCGCCTGCAATGCAGGAGACTTCCCTGAGTTGGGAAGATTCCCTGGAGAAGGGAGTGGCAACCCACCCCAGTATTCTTGCCTGGGAAATCCCATGGACAGAGGAGCCTGGCGAGCTACAGTCCATAAGGTCGCAAAGAGTCAGACACGACTGAGTGACTAACACTTCAAGGGTTCCTTGAGTGGGCAATTCACTAAAGAAAGGAGGCCATCCAATTCCACCTCCATTTAGTCTCACAAAGGTCTCTTCCTACATGGTTAGCACCCTTTTGACTTTCAGCTCTTATTCTGGAGAATACATTCAAGGGCTCCATCCCGCTCAGTTGTCCTTCATCTCTTTTATAGGCTGGTTTTGTGAAGTGCCAGGGCAGTTTTGTTAGTCACTAACCTTTCTTTAGGGAGAAAGTCACTTTATGGGAGTGGAGTCACTCTCAAGTAATAATTGGCTACTTAGATGAGTGTGAAGAAAGGAGCAGTCAGTAACAAAATGGAATATCTGCAGTAATAGTAGACAAACACATTTTCTACCTCTTAGCAGGCTGTTTCCAAACAAAATAGGGAAATAGGTGGCATATGTTCTAGGAGGTCTCATCTCTGGGCTTTCCCCTGACTAAAGGACTTCCTTCCCCCTGCCACTTAAGTACCGCTTGCCTTTGTGTCTCTGGAACAGAAGAAGTATTTTTAGTAGAAAATTCATATGTATTGGTGAATTATTATCACAACTTCAAGAGTAAGTTTCTTAGGGTACCTTGTGTTTTAATAGAAATCAAAATCTTACAGAAGGAAGGGAAGTATGAGACTACCGTCTTCATTGCGTTGGCCTGGCCATGATTTCAGGCAAGGAAAGAGTCAAGGTCAGAAGTCCTAATTAGATTCGGTACCTGGCATAAGCACAGAGAGGAGGAAGGGGTTCCTCCTTTCAGTACATGGATTTCTTGGTCATGCTTACTTGGGCAGCCCTGCCAGTGAACATATATTTCTCCTTTTTAATCCCCTCCTCAGTAACTAGGCTCTTGGCAGAGGACACTGCTGCTCCCAGCATTTGGATAATAGAATAAACCTAATGGAAGCAGAATGGCCTCCCTCTGAGTATGAGTGCGGTCTGGAATCACGCTTGTGCCCGTTGTTCACTGCTGTTCATAGCCATGGGGAGAAGGCTTTGTCAAATGTCAGACTGATGGGAGACTTGAAGTGACACAAGAACCCCCAACCTATCTCTACTTGATCATCCTCTTTGAGGAACCCTAAAAATGACTCTGACTGCTTGCGTGTTCAGATAAACCAGTTTAAAAAAAATACTACATTGAGGGGAGGGTGACTCCTCTCCACATCGTGTCTGCATCAGAATGCCCTAGTTGTGATATGTATTTTTGTTTTGTGTATTTGTTCCCTGTCCTCACAGCTGTTAAGTCTTTCAGAGAAGGAGCAGAGTAGACTCTGTCTTATTCATAATGCCTAAACATCTTGTCTGTACATAAAAGGAGCATTAGTAACTGAAGGACAGATGGATGAATTGATAGAGCATCTTGTTTAATCAGGCTTCCCTGATAGCTCAGTTGGTAAAGAATTCGTCTGCAATGCAGGAGACCCTGGTTTGATCCCTGGGTTGGGAAGATCCCCTGGAGAAGGGAAAGGCTACCCACTTCCCTATTCTGGCTTGAAGAACTCCATGGACTGTAGAGTCCATGGGGTTGCAAAGAGTCGGACATGACTGAGAGACTTTCACTTTCCCTTGTTTTAGAGCCATTATATTTTCATGAAAGAGCAATATTTTAAAAATGCAATTCTTCTACAAAATAACACAATTTCTGAAAAAGTTATGGATGGAACTTTTGAAGTTTGTGAAAGAAAATTCTGGGTAGGATTACGTAAGATTTGCTTGCCTTATGAAATACTGCGGATTTTCTTGTTTCTGAGAAAAGAATTACTCCCCACATTATCTTTAGACAGCCTACTGATATTAACATCTTTGACTCAAAGTGACGGTGCTGTCTCTGAGAACATTTCTGTGGGTTGGTTTCTTGGGTGGAACTAAGTGGTATTGACAATAATGTGGGATCCTGTTTTGAAAGATACACTGTGAGGGAGAAAGAACAGAGGGATGGAGAGGGCTCTCAAGTAGCCCACAAGTCATTCAAATGCCTCAGCAGTCATGGACCACAATTCCTGTGGACCCCACTCTCCACTACACATACATAAGTACACAGATAGGCCTGGTCCCTCATCTCTACTTGCTACTTATTGGAGCATGACAGAAAAGAATGATGCAATGACAGAAAAGTGAAAAAAAAAAAGAACAAAAGAAAGATTATAATGTATGGAATTTGAGGTGCCAATGTAATGACCCCTTAAGGGACACTTACTGAATTAAGAAAGAGAATAGAGGGTCACAGCTAGCTGAGACTTGACCAGGAAAGGTGGGATGCAAGGCAACAGATGAAAAGGTGATGTAGGAGAGAGAGGAGTGGCAGAGGGGGCTGGACATGGGTGCAGCTGAGCACGAAGCAGAGCACACCTGGGAAACGTGGGGGTGAAGGGGGCCGTCCAGACAGCGGAGAGGCAGAACTGACAATGCTACTATGATAGACGGGGACCACTAAAAAGTGTAGAGGGGCATCCCTGTCCCCCAGTAATGAAAGTGCACGTCTCTTCAGCACAGAGCAACGCTATGAAGTGAGGACACTGAGTTGAGAATTCCAAGACAAAGACAAATCTCATGGAGCACGTCCTAAGTAGCCATTCTAACGGCAAAAAGACTATAGATATCACAAAGCAAGGAATTACCCAAAGTACGTTTTTAAAATAATTTTACAAATTTTACCCCATAAATATATTTTTCTATTCCATTATAAACAAAAATCCCCATTATAATCTTTTTTGTTCTCCTTTTTTCCAATTTAGAATAGTAAATGTATCTTTAAGGGTTAGAAAAAACAGTAAGAATTTGGGCTTCGGGAATTATGGAGCTCTAAAAAATTGTTTCTATCTCTGCCACTTTTTAGTGGTATGACTTCGGGCAAATTAATGTCTATCTCTAAGCTCTAGTTTTCTTATCTATGAAATGGGAACAACAAAAGCCCCCCATGATTGTGAAGAATAAAGTGGAAATGTACTCAGTGCATCACAGAGGGTTTGATCTTCAGGAAGGACTCAAGCTCAATCAGTGGTAGCTTTCACTACCCACAATCAGTGCACTGCCAGGAGCAGGTTGATGCTGGGGAACGTACTTGTCAGAGACTGAGGAAGGAGGCTGAAAGACGATGTAGCTTCCTATTAACTTTGTCACTGATTGTTGGATAACTTTGGACCAAATGCTATTCTTTAATGAACTGGGGCGCAAAACATATTATGATTAATGGCTGTCACAACTGGTGGCCAGATGTTTACATAATTCCCTCTGTTTTAGAGCAAACATATTAGATGAAAGGGGTTGAATGATAGAATTAGGCAAATAAGAACAGTATTTTGGGAATGTATTTTGATTAGGCTAATATTAAAAATTAGCATCCTTAAACCAGTAATCTAAATGAGTCAGTTTTTGGACACAGTGACTGGTGGAGGGAGCCCAGCATAGGAGTGCATGTTTCCAGCAAAACCTCCATCAATTAAATCTTCCCCTTAGAACAGAAAGTTAAATCTGTCCTTAATAGTCTCTAGGATAAAAGGGCAAATCGTTTCTTTTAATTGAGAAAGGATAAAATGTGTTTGTTCTACACATGCACTTATGTTCTATTTTAGCATCATAATAATTTTTGCAGCTGTCAGAATTTCACACAACCTAATAGGAAAATAAATCTGAGTCCAGATGGGCTCAATACTTTTCAGAGGAGTCCAGTAAAGAAAAACTCCACAGTGACTGACTGACCTCATTCAAGTCAGAACTCCTAAGCCCAAACCCTGGAGTGAATGGGAAAGGGGTTGATTAGTTAGAAAAAATTCATGGGATTTTTTTTTTTTTAAATCATCCTGAATTGAGGTGATTAAAAAAAAAATCAAACAGATAAAGGGTATTGCTGTAAAAGAGCAAAGTTTGCATAATTGAGTATCTTGATTATGTGGGGGAAGATGGGAAAAAAACCTTGCCTCTTCTGGTCTCAAATGACTAAATCCTGAAAAGGCCAAGAGACAGAGTCACCAAAGTCAGAAGTGAAGCTGGAAGCTTGGCTAAGCTGCCCACAGATGGAGCGCATGGTCCCTGAAGGGTTTTTATTAGTTGCGAGGGTGAAAGATTCTATTAATTACATTTATTTTTAGAATTTATAGTTAAGTCAGGAAGCTGAATTCATTCATTTGACATATATATATATATATATTTCCATTTATCTTTTCCCTGTATTTTTTAATCGAAGGATCATTGATTCACAATGTTGCTTGTTTCAGGTGTACAGAAAAGTGACTCAGTTACATATATATATTTAAATCTATTCTTTTTCAGGTTCTTTTCCATTTTAGGTTATCACAAGATACTGAATACAGTTCCCCAGGCTGTACAGTAGGCCCTCATTGTTTATCTGTTTTGTATATAGCAGTGTGTATACGTTAATCCCAAACTTCTGATTCATCCCTACCCCATGCCCCATTTCTATTTTGTTTACACAAGCATATATGTAATATTTGTTTCTCTTGGAGGGAGTTTAAGCAACATAGCTAAGAGATATACAAATGTGCATGAATTCAATCCTGATGGCAAGTATATATGTAATATTTGTTTCTCTTGGAGGGAGTTTAAGCAACATAGCTAAGAGATATACAAATGAGCATGAATTCAATCCTGATGGCAAGTATATATATAATATTTGTGGACACTTGTTGGCACTACATGTGCCCTCCATGAGCTGCTAACCCAGAGCCACAAAGGTGATCAGATAGAGAAGCTGTGGTAGAGTCATGGCTCCTCCAAACACGTCTACATCTTAATCCTCAGAAGCTACGTGGATACATTATGTTGCATGGCAAGGGGGAGGTTAAGATCTACATATGGAAGTTAGGTGGCTGATCAGGTGCCCTTAAAATAGGCATATTATCCTAGATTGTCTGTGTGGGCTCAATGTACTCACAGTGGTTCCTAAAAGATAGAATAGGTAGGCAGAAGAGCCAATGTCAGAGTGATGCCAAATGAGAAAGGCTCAACAGGCCACTGCTGGCTTTGAATATAAAAGGGAGCTTGAACCCAAGAAAACAAGTGTCCTCTGGAACGGGGAAAAGGCAAAAAACCAGATTCTTCCATAGATCTTCTAGAAGGAATATAGCACTTTCGACACTGTGATTTCAGCCCAGTGAGATCCATGCTGGACTTCTGAACTCCAGAACCACAAAATAATAGATCTGTGTTATTTTGAGCCACTTAGCTTGTAGCAGTATGTTATGGAAGCCATGGGAAACTAATACAGACAGCAAGGCAGTGGGATAGGAAGGCACCCAGAGTCACAGCAATAGAGGAACAGAAAATATCCTAGGAAAAGTCAATGCTTCTTTTGAAAAGGAAAGTTCACTGGCAACTTCCATTTGAATTTCATAAGAAATTCTTTATTTGTAGTCATCAGTCCTAAGGTGGCAGATTCTAGAGCTGATAGCTTATATAACCTTTCCTTTTTAAAAGGAGGCTAGGGTCATTTTCTTGACCCTGATTTAAGGGGTAAGATTATGCATAGGAAACAATGTGAAGTGTAGAAGAACAAATGTTCCCCTATGTAACCCTGTCAGAATGTCTCCAAACTTGCTCACCTTTCTGCTCTTTCCAAACCAGTGCTTTCATACCTACAGGGTTCATGGGGGTTAGACTGGACGAAAAGTTGTGTTACAGACCACTGTTTCCATGATTGCTGTGCCCCGCAGAGTCCTCCCTACTTCCCCATTGTCCAGAGCCACCCGCTGGGCAGATTCTCCACATCCAGACAGGAAATTCCCCATGCCGGTCTTCCGGGTGAAGTGCTGCCAATACTGACCGTGGGAATGCCATTTCTTCCCGGCCTTTTCAATATTCTTATTCCACTCCTGCTATCACTGCCAATCTGTAGAAAATTACAGGATAAATGTTGGTGAAGGACTGAATTTACAGAACTTGCTTTTTGTTGCTTGCTGTTGCAGGGGAGGCGGGAGGAGGGATTCTGCTTTTTGTATACAATTTGTGTGCATTTTATTGGAGGTTATTGGGTTAGAGTCATCCCAATCATTCACTATCCTGGCATTGCTATGCATGTGCTGTCGGGGCTTAGCATTCAACGATTTTCTTTGTTCAGATTTGGATTGCTGTCTCTGCTTGCAAATTATTTTTCGCAACAACGCCTCTCCTCCCCTCTCCTCCCCTCCCCTTCCTTCCCCTCCTCTTCTCTCTCTCTCTCTCTCATACACACACACACACACACAGATGCACACGCACACATATGAGAGGAAACACATTATTCCATTGCCAAATTCAGGACCCATTAATACCTTTCTCAAGTTCAAGGCCTGGAAAGTTCAGGGATAAGTCATCTTCTCTGTGGTTCCTGATCATCACCCAGCCACTGTGTTCTGCTAAACAAAGCAAAGCAAATTTGCTAGAGGTGGAGCCCAGGTCTGTGTTTTAATAGAGCATGATTTCTCCAATTTAGTTCTATTGACACTTTGGACTGAGTAATTATTTGTTATGCAGGGGGCTGTCTTGAGCAGTATAGGATGTTTAGTAGCATCCCTAGCCTCTACCCTCTAGGTGCCAATAGCAACACCTCCACAAGTCATGGCAATAAAAAATGTCTTCAGACATCCCCTAAGAGGCAAAAATCACTCCAGGGTGAGAACCATGTACAGTAGAGAGATCAGCACACCCAACTTCAAGCAACTTGTTAAGACAGCCTCATAAATAGTGAACAGGCTCAGCTGTTCACCCAGCTGTGTGGACCACCTGTGGCCAATTACTTTGACAAGATTATTGAGTTACAGGCTTGGGCGTGTGGCCTCAGCTCCGGGCAACTGTATGCGCTCTGTGGGTTGGCGCCAGTGGTGGCATTGGGTTACACACAGTCCCCATTCGCTCTGCTCTTCAGCTGCTGCAAGGCAGCTTAGTGACTTGCTAACTGATGGTGATGACAGTTCAAACCAATCACATGATCCCAACGCAGTTGAATGTGTAAGGTACAAATAATCATAGTCACTTTTTTGTGCAAACTATTATTGTTGGTGGTGAAGTTATCGTTCATATTTACAAAAGAAAAAAGTTCCCAAACTTGGGGAATGACAT
Organism: Bos taurus; assembly: GCF_002263795.3. Classification (NCBI taxonomy): domain Eukaryota; kingdom Metazoa; phylum Chordata; class Mammalia; order Artiodactyla; family Bovidae; genus Bos; species Bos taurus. Next base: position 62,435,525 of record NC_037337.1, read on the forward strand.
AGATTTCATTAACGTTTCCCTTAGCAACTATAGATCTGCATTTTCCCTGACTGCTACGTGTCCCAACAGCACATTCAATAGAACACGTTCAAATCCAAGTTCGTCATCATTCACCTACCACACAACATTTTTAAAATCTTTCCAATGTTTCCAATGTTTATCGTTCTTTCTGTTACCTCACCTTGCAACAGCACACACAGAAGATACCGAATTCACTTATCTTATCTTCCAACATGCAATTACCAAATTGCTTTTCCTAAATAAAGATTGGATTAAGAACTCTATTAAAAAACATAAAATGGCTTCATTAACTGTTAATTTCAAGTTTTGTAGCCCAACATTTAGGGTTGTCCGGCATTCACCTTCATAGCCTGTATTTTTTTCCTCTTTCTTTGTCTTTCCTTCCACTTATTTGTCCAATGTTATTGCCCAACCAAACGTTTCTCAAAATGTGGTCCATGGTCAACCTGAAAAATAATCAACAAAGATACTTTTTAAAATGCAGATTTCTAGGCCTAGTCTCAGAATTTCTAGGGATAGGAACTGATTACCTCAAAAAACTCAAATATCTTAAAACCCAGATAAGAATTTCTCTTTTTAAAATACTTAGTGCTTTGCTTCTGGTATGTATTCTAAATTGGAAAATAAGAAAGAGGAGGGGAAGGAGATGAGGATAGAGGGTGGGTATAATTTTTATGCCAGGGATTGTGTTAAACACTTTACAGTGATTATTTCATTAAATATTTTCAATATTATTATTCAGTTTATAGGTGCAAAAACTGCAGCTTGGAAAGGTTTATTTACTTGCCCATTATTACACTTACTACGTAGGGGAGATTTTCACTCCGAAGTTCATGGAATCAATACTGACCTTGCTCAGACTTCATTCTGTTCTTTACACACGTGTCTTATGTCTTTTACTGAGTAAACTTTTGTGAATAAGGCCTTGAAAAAATGGCTCAGTGGAAAGAGCATGGACTTAGAGTCAAACCAGTTATCTGCCTGAATCCTGGCCTGGGTATTTTGGGGTTTCTTCTAGCTGGCCTTAAAGTACAGCCATCTGCCTCTTGTTCAGAACATGGCCAGACAATGAAGGAGGGGTGGACCTGCGAGGTGCACAGAGCAAGCCTCTGCTGTCTTTTAAGGAAGACACCTGGGAGCTTCTATATATCTTCTCTGACCACACTTTCTTGTAGGAGTCACACATGTGAAAAAAATAGGCCAGATGGCCTGAGATGTTTTTTAGAGCTCTTCTCAAGACCTTGACAAGAAACCAAATAGGCTAGATCTTTCCAGTTCCAGTCAGGCTGCATCCATATGTGAGAGTTGAACCATTCCCAAATAATTCCCAACTAAAATTTTATTTTCACTAATCATCTGTTGTCTGTCTTGCTGGAGATGAAATGCAGGCAGGGCACCATTTCATTGTCACCAGATGGTGTCATCATGTAGATGGACAGTTCCTGCTCAGGGCCACTGGAAGGGGACAGGGGAAACATTTCTGCAACAGGTCCTTCAGTGGAGCAAAATCTGAAATTAATTCAAGCATTTGTTACTTATACCCATTTTGGTTCCAAAACAGATTTGAGTAAGCTTTCATTAAAAGACACAAGTACAATAGATCTGTTAGAACCAAGAGAAAGGAACAAGCGCCATAGAGTCCCTTCAATAGATTGTATCTATTCATTATAAACATTTTAAATAATACCTACATTTATGGATGCATATCATGCATGTGGTTAAGTGCCCTGTTAAGTACTTGTGTCATTTCATTTAATTCTCACAACTCTGTGATGATAGCTCCTATTATTATTTGCAGTTTATGGTAAAAAACTGAGTAAAAAAAAAGGTTTAGTGATCCACTCATAGTCATATACGAATATATACACACAGCATCCCTGAGTCAGGATTTGAACAGTCTAATCCAGGACATGGGTTAGGCAGAGAAGTCTATCAGGCAGGGTTTGAATCTCTGTTCTTCCACTTACTAGCCCATAACCTTGGCAAGTCACTTCACTTTGTTAAGCTTCAGTCTGTTCATCTGTAAAATGGGGACAGTGATATTTGCCTGTTGGGTTAGTGGTGAAGACTTAGAGACAATGTGTAAAGATGTATAGTAATGTGACTGGCACAATAAGTGTGAGAGCCACTCAGGCTACCTTACGCTCTACCTGTGAACTTTTGTTATCTCATTTGCATAACACTCTAATAATGTTCCAGTAATCTTATAATAAAAAATTGAATAGTGCTTCCTTAGTGGCTCAGACAGTCAATGCAGGAGACTCAGGTTCTATCTCTGGGTGGGGAAGACCCCCTGGAGAAGGGAATGGCTACCCACTCTAATATTCTTGCCTGGAGAATTCCATGGACAGAGCTGCCTAATGGGTTACAATCCATGGGGTCACAAAGAATCGGATACGACAGAGTGACTAAAATTTTCACTTCACTTTTTTCAAGCAAATATTTAGGTTACTAGCTATGTAATATTTATGAATTTATCCTTCTTTTCAGATATCATTTGCAAAGGACTTCATGTTTCTCCCCATTTCATCCTGGCAACATAATGCTAAGATTGTATCCTTGCAGGAAAGACAAAACTTTACAAACTAAGAGGAATATTCCAGGGGTTCAAACTGGACAAAAGAGAGGCACTGATAGGGTGTGAAATAATAACATGGAGCCGACTGAGTGACTGTCAATTTTCCTTACTGAGTATGCAAATCCTCAATAAAGCTCATCAAATACAAAAGTAGGATTTAGCTGGTATGGCCCATCGCCTCTTCACTGTGTGCTTTTGAAATGAGCTCTTCTTTTTGTTAAACAAATAAATGACAGACTCCCTGAGTGTCCTCAGGACCGTAAGAAAGAGTGACATTGTCATTCAGGGCTGCTGACACGGAGAAAGAATGGGGCACCAAAGCCAGCCAGCTAGTGATTGTGTGGTGGGCTGGTCTTGTTACAGAAATCCTTGAGCAGATGTCACCACTGGCTTGAAAACACTGGTATCTTATTGTGCTACAGAAAGACACAATGATGGGTAACATGTCCCTGCTTAATTATCTGAAAAGCCTTAAATCCAAGCATTTTGTTTACATATATGTATGTGCCTATACACATGTGCGTGTGTTTACATCAAATAGACAAAACTCAGTGGGCAAAATATACTCTACTCCTTCCAGATTAAATTCTGTTTCTGTAAACCTCAGTTGTGAGCTGTCCACTTGGTGCTGTTCTGAGAGTTGCTGAACGGGCCAAGGGTCACGCAGGAGCAGATGGGCTTAGGATACAGAGCACCCTTCCCCTTACTTGTTAGGAACTAGATCTTAATTAGACCAGTACAGGCAGGCTCCACGCTCAAATGGCTAGTTAATCTAATAGAGTACTTTCTCTTAGGGAAAAAAAAAAAAGTAAAAATAATTTGCAATGAAACCCTTAATTTGGTGCTTCCACCAAAGGGACGTTGCAATATCACTGGGAACCTCCTTGAGCCTTGTGGGAACCTGCTCAGTTCAGAGTGTTAAATGGGCATTTCACATCCCTTTTTTCATCTCCTGCTACTCTCATCTACTTTTTTGCCCTCTTTCATACTTCTCTTTCTTCATTTCATCTTTCCTTCTCTTTCTTCCTTCTCATCTTTATCCTTCCTTCCTGTCTATATTCCATTTTTCTTTCTCCTTTTCCTGACTTTTGAAAGATTCTCTTTTTTGTACCATGCATCCAGGGGAAGCAGTTAAGAAGTTGGGGAAGTAACCTAAGTGCTATGATCTGATTGCTTGTGTGCCGCCACGCCAAAATCCGTATGTTAAAAACCTAATGCCCAAAATGATGGTGTTAGGAGGTGGCACCTTTGGGGAGGTGACAAGATCACGAGAGTAGACCCCTCGTGAATGGGATTAGGGTTCTTACAAAAGAGACTCCAGAAAGTTAACCCGTGCCTCTTCCCTGATGCGAAGATACAAAGAATAAGACGTCTGCAACCCTGAACAGGGCCCTCACCCAACTATGCTGGCACCCTGACCTTGAACTTCCGGCCTTCAAAACTATGAGAAATAAACTTACGTTGTTTATAAGCTGTCCAGTTTGTAATATTTTTTACTAGTACCCTGAATAGACTAGGACATCAAGCCAATTTGAGATCCAGGCCATTCTAACAATTTACTGGGTTTGCATTAAAAAAAAAAGTAGACTCTCTTCAAGTTAATTCCATTACTTAGGCACATCATGCCATATCCCTCAAGGTCAGCATTCTTCATGACAAAATAAAAACACAATTTGGTATGATTTTATTACGTCCGGTGACACACTTGAATGACTGGGAGAAAACCAAACATCTTTCTTTAAAAGCTTCCCATTTCCTAGAATTAATACAAATTTCTTACAGCTGGTGGGTGGGACCCCTTGGTTTTACAGTTGCTATAATTCAAAACATCTAAAGTTAAGTGTATTTGTTAGCAGAGGTAGACTTAACAGCGAGCCAAAGGCAGAAAAATCATGTCAAAAATTATGTTTGACTGAAGGCCCAGATGGAACTTGCTCCGTTGTCACGTGATCTCAATTCACAAGAAAACAAAACTTATAGAAAGAACATGGTGTTTTCACTAGCTGCAATCACTCTGAAAATCTCCCCAAGTCTCCTGGATATCATCGGCCTCTGCTTCAGGCGTGACATGGCTCTGTTAGGCCGAGGTAGTCCCCTGGGACTGCCTACAGCTGAGTGAGTGATATTTCCCCCACCATGGCAGTTTACTAGAAAGGGCTGCTTAGTCACTGTCAGGGTGTGGAGAGTATTTTGGGAGAACGCAAAGGTTTTTTTCTCTTTTCTTTAAGGGTTGAATAGTCTTCTGAAATAGCATTGGCTACTCTGAAAGCTGCACCATTTCATCTGTCAGGGGAAAGTCTTCAAGAATAGGTGACTGCCTGCTGGCTTGAACTGAAAGCTGGACCTGGGCATTTGAAGGCTCCTCACCCTTCCCCCTGTTTTTGGAGTGTGTGCTTGTTTACCTTCCCGGCTCCTTGCTGCCAGAACTTCCCAAGGATACAACCTTGGGTTAATAACGTGGTGATGAGACTATCTGGACTGTGGACGTGACTGAACTCAGGCAAATCTTCCGAATAGATTTGTAAACTCCTGAGGAAGCTTGAGAAATAACATCATCTTAAAAATAATATTTTGATCCCAGACCATACCATGTTTCTGGCTACCCAAATTGACAAGCTTTACCCAAATTACCATACACAGTCACATACTGTTTGCAACTGACTCCATTTTTAGCAATGTCAAAGGGAAGAAGGAATTCTCAGGACGGTGAGTACATTTGATATGCCTAATACTGCTCTCAGAAGGTCAACTCCATGCATGTCCTTCCCACAGGCCAGCATTCCCCAGCACTCTTCATACAGCCCCTTCCCGCATGAACACCCCCTAGGCTCTGCCAAGTTCCCCACCAGCGCCTCAGCCCTCTTCTCCTTCAGGTGTAGAAGGAAATCTAGACGGTCGGCATTTTGACTGGCTTTGGTCTCCGTGATGCCCGCTTCCATCCAAGATAAGGGCCTGCTAATTTGCCAGTCTCAGCAATGGAGCTCGAAAGGGGAAAGAGGGTGACAACTGTGGTTGCCATCTGTGTGTGTGAGTGTCTTTCAGACTTGTGTCAGAGTGTATGTTCCCAGCCACAGGCTTTGTGCAATTACTTTTGCATAAAGCCACAAGATATGGAAATTCTAGGCTTGGGAAAGTTATGGAGCCTGAGCATCAGCTTATACTGGAAACCTTTTATATGCCAACTGGAAGTTTCACTTTTTTCTTTCATTGTTTGCAGTTTTACCATGAAATAATACACACAAAAGAATGTGAATACAAATATGATAATGAACATAACATATGTATATATACATTCTGTGTGTCTATATATGTATATACTACAGAGCAAAAAGAAAAATAAAACCCATGCACATAGCACATAGCTTAAGAAATAAAAGTTTTTTAAAGAGTTCTATATTAATATGTCCCTAGTTGAATTCTTCCTGCTTCTATCTACTGTTTATAATTCTCTTTCATTTTGGGCTTCGTTACATATGTAACTATCCCTAAACAAGCATTGTTATGTTTATGGTTTCAGAATTTGCATGAATAGGATATGTAATGTGGTTGTCTGCTACTGCTACTGCTAAGTCACTTCAGTCGTGTCCGACTCTGTGTGACCCCATAGACGGCAGCCCACCAGGCTCCCCCGTCCCTGGGATTCTCCAGGCAAGAACACTGGAGTGGGTTGCCATTTCCTTCTCCAATGCATGAAAATGAAAAGTGAAAGTGAAGTCGCTCAGTCGTGTCCGACCCTCAGCAACCCCATGGACTGAAGCCTTCCAGGCTCCTCTGTCCATGGGATTTTCCAGGCAAGAGTACTGGAGTGGGGTGCCATTGCCTTCTCCGAATGTGGTTGTCTACAACTTGCTTTTTCCACTCAATCTGATTTTTGAGATTCATCAGTGTTAATCTATGTAGTGTATATTATGAATGTAGTTGAATGCAGTATGAATGAATGAATGAATGAATGTGGTTCAAAACACTGTAGGGGATTTTATGTTATGCCTACCTCCCAGTGTATTACCTATTTTGCTTCACTATGGGCATTGTGCTCTTTCTGGTTCATTTGCTAATGAGAGCAGTGCTTCTGGGAACATTCTCTTGCCTGACTCCTGGTGTACACATGCAAACTTTTCTCTAGGGCACAAAATATGCGCAAAAGAGCAGGACCATGGGGTAGGTTCACCATTAGTTTGCTCCCTAATGCCAAATTGCTTTGGTGTTTTACAAATGTACACCCTCACCAGCCAAATATGAAAGCTAGGGTGTCTTAGCTCCTCAGCAACATTCAGTGTTATCAGACTTTAGAAAATGTACCACTCTGATGTGTATGAAATAGTACATCCTTAGGATTTTAATTTATGCCTCTCTGAATACTAACAAGCCTGAGTACCTTTTCAAATGTTTATCTGCCATTCATACCTCCTATTTTGAATTCATGTCTTTTGGCTATTTTTCTTCTGTTTTTTTTCTTTTTAGTTTTGTTGATATATAATACTTTGTAAAAAACCTATACTCCAGATATTTCAATTTTACATGTGATAAATGCCCTTTTACTTTCTTTATGAAGCCCGTTGATGAACAGGAGTTCTAAATTTTAACTGTCAAAATTTACCAATATTTTATTATAGCTACATCTTTAATCTTGTTTAAGGAGTCATGTCTGACATCAAGATCATAAAGATATTCTATTTTGTCTCCTAAATAGACTATCTTCAAGTTTTGTTTTCACACTATACATGTAACTGGTTTATATACATGGAATAGGAATGAATCCATTTTCTTTCTTCACATGTATAACCAAGTACCTCGCCATGTTACTATTTATTGCATAGTCTATATACTAGCCCCCTATCATGTATCAGGTTTCCATGAATGTGGGTTCTATATTATATTCATGGGTCTGTCTGCTACACATTACAAGATCATATTCTTAACTGTGAAAGCTTTGCAGTAAGTCTTGATTTTTGCAGTCTCCTTGTCTTGTTATTCTTCCTGAAGAGTACAGTAACCATTCTAACCTTTTGTTCTTCTACATAAATTTTAGAATCAACTTGTCAGGTTTCACTTAGAATCGTATAGGAATTTATGTTAGGATTTTATTGAGTTTATAAATCAATTTGGAGAGAATTGATGTATTTACAATATTCAGTGTTTAGATCCTTGAACATTCTTCCTTCATTCTTCAGCCCTTCCTTCCATCCTCCTTCCCTTCCTCCCTCCCTTCTTGCTCCATCCCTCTTTCCCAGCCTTCCTCCCCCTTGCCCATCATTGGCAAAATTCTAATTAATTTGATGTGAATCTTTTAGTCAGTGTTTTTGTAACATATGCTTTTGTGTGCATTTTAATTTCTGTAAATGCTTTTCTATAATATCATTTATTACTCTTCTCAGTCCTGTTTTTCAGATACATTTAAGTGCTTGTATGTCTATCTAGATGGTTCTTGCTAATGGCTGCATAGAATGCCAACATGTGAAGCTGCTTTATTTCATTTATTCATTCCCCCAGTTAACTTCAACTCACCCTGCCGTGCTCACATACACACAAATAATAGTTCCACGAAGAACCTGGTTCAGTTGCATGGAGGTAAATTTCTTTGGGGTTTATTCACTTAGAGAAGGGCTTTGTCATAGGTGATGAATATGGATAGAGCACTACATTTTGACAGCTTTCTCTCAGAATGGTTTCAGTGTGTAGTTTCCACTCCCTGTATTCCTGTTGCATTATCCAACTTTCTAATCTTGTAGGTATAAGAGAATATAACTTTATTTAACATTTATTTTCTTGATTACTAATGACTTTAGAATCTCTTGACATGATTTTTTCCCTTTTTGATTTCCTTTGCTGTCGTTTTCCTGTGATGTGATGAGATGAATATTTTTCCATTAGGACTGCTGGATAAGGCATTCTTATATATTCTAGGTATTAATCCCTTATCTATTTTAGGCAATACCGTCTTTTAAATTTTATACCCATTAACTTTTTCTACAATATTTTTTGCTGAAGAGAAGTTCTTTATTTTTAAAATTTAATCCCTTGGATGGCAAGGATATGAAAGCAGTCAATCTTAAGGGAGATCAACCCCAAATATTCACTGGAAGGACTGATATTGAAGCTGAAGCTCCAATACTTTGGCCACCTTATGTGAAGAGCAGACTCATTGGAAAAGACCCTGATGCTGGGAAAGATTGAGGGCAGAAGGAAAAGAGGGTGTCAGAGGATGAGTTGTCTGGATATAATAAATATGAACCTAGGCAAACTCCAGGAGATGGTGAGGGATAGCGAGGCCTGGTGTGCTGCAGTCCATGGGGTTGCAAGGAGTTGGACAAGACTGGGCGACTGAACAAAAACAACAATAGAAATATAATTGACATAAAACATTCTATTAGCTTAAGATATACAACAAAATGATTTAACATACGTATATATTGTGAAATAATGACAAGTTTAGTTAACATTCATCACCTCATATAATTACAATTTTTATTCTTATAATGAGAACTTTTAAGATCTACTCTCCTGTAGTTGTTCAGTTGCCAAGTCCTATCTGACTGTGAACCCATGGACTTCGGCACGTCAGGCTCTTCTATCCTCCATTATCTCTGGAATTGCTCAAATTCATGTCCGTTGAGTCATGGATGCTATTTAACCATCTCATCCTCTGACCCCCATTCCTCTCCTTTTGCTTTCAATCTTTCCCAGCATCATAGTCTTTTACAACAAGTCAGCATGTCACATCAGGTGGCCAAAGTATCGGAGCTTCAGCTTCAGCATCAGTCCTTCCAATGAATATTCAGGCTGATTTCCTTTAGGATGGACTGGTTGGATCTCCTTGCAACCCAAGGGACTCTCAAGAGTCTTCTCCAGCACCACAATTCAAAAACATCAATTCTCTGATGCTCAGCCTTTCTTAAGTTCCAACTCTCATATCTGTACACATGACTACTGGAAAAACCATAGCTTTGACTTTATGGACCTTTGTTGGCAAAATGATGTCTCTGCTTTTTAATACACTGTCTGGGCTTGGCATAGCTTTCCATCCAAGAAACAAGCATCTTTTAATTTCATGGCTGTAGTCACCAGCCACAGTGATTTTGGAGCCCAAGAAAATAGAATCTACTTTCCTAGCAACTTCCAAATATGCACTACAGTATTGTCAACTGTAATCATGCTGTACATGTTACCCCAGAGCCTATTAATTTTATAACTGTAAGTTTGTACCCTTTGACCAACTTCACCCTTTTCCCCTCATCTCTGGCAACCACCAATCTATTCTCTGTTTCTATGAGTTCAGGTTTCTCAAATTCCACATTATAAGTGAGATCACACAGTATTTTTCTTTCTTTTTGACTTATTTCACTTAACATAATGTCCTCAAGATCCATCTATGTTGTTGCAAATGGCAAGATTTTTTTTTAATACCTGAATAGTATTACCTTAAAGAACAGTATATTTTCTTTACCCATTTATCTATCAATGGATAGTTAACTTGTTTACATGTTTTGGCTATTGCGAATAATGCTACATTGAACACAGGGGTAGAGATATCTCTTTGAGATAATGCTTTTGCTTGTTTCAAATATATGTATTCAGAAGCAGAATTGCTGGATCATATGACAGTTCTATTTTTTATTTTTTGAGGATCTCCATATTGTTTTCCATTGTGGCTGCACCAAGTCACATTTCTGCCAACGGTGTACTAGTTTCCCTTTTCTCCACATTCTCACCAACACTTGTTATTTGCTGTGTTTTTGATGATAACTGTCCTAAGGTGTGAAATGATATCTTTTGTTTTAACCTCCATTTACCTGATTAGTGAGTTAACACCTTTTTATGTACCTGTTGGCCATTTGTATTCCTTTTTGGAAAAATGTCTATTTAGTTCCTCTGCCTAGTTCTAATTGATCTTTTTTTTTTTTTATTGTGTGAATTCTTTGTATATTTTAGATGTGAACCCTGTTAAAAATTAAAAAGAAAAAATTGGAGACCAACCTTGAAAATTTCCTGAGTAGACAAAACCAGTTTAATCATATTGGCAAAGCTTAATTTAGCTCACTTTGCAAGACTAAGTTGATCTGGATCATTTCTTGCTTATGCTTCTGGAGATCAGAAGCAATACTTACACTGTTTACCAAGGCTGATATGAGGTAATCACTAACCAATTTCCTATCACTGAAGAAAATTCTAATGAAATGACCAGTCACTGTAAAGAATAAAGATCTCTGCTTTCTCACTATATAACTGTTCTGTAACAATATCCCTTGCACCTCAGTGATCCTGGTTTGCAGACTGTTTTGGTGTGTGCACAATAAACTTTTACTAATTATTACTTCAGTGATTAATTGGTTTGACTTCTTTCATTTCTGAACTTCTGACATCTCACCAGATACAGAACTTGGAAATATTTGTTCCTATTACATAGACTGTCTTTTAATTTTGCGGCTGGTTTCCTTTGCTGTACAGAAGTTTCTAGGTCGAGGTAGTCACACTTGTTTATCTTTGCTTTTGTTGCCTTTGTATTTGATATCAAGTCCAAACAAGCCTCACAGGAGCTTAACTTCCTGTGTTTTCTTTCAGGAGTTTTATGGTTTCAGGTCTTAAGCTCAGGTTTTTAATTCATTTTGAGTTGATTTTTGTGTATGATGTAAGATAGTGGTTAAGTTTCATTCTTATACATGTAGAATGATTTTCCCAACAACGCTTATTAAATAGACTATCCTTTCTCCATTGTATATTCTTGGCTCCTTTGTTCAGAAACTAACTGACCATATAGATATGTGGGTTTATTCTATTACATTGGTCCAAGTGTCTATTTTATAAGACTATCGTACTATTTTGATTATTTTACTTTTGTAATATAGCTTGAAATCAGGAAGTGTGACCTCTGGTTCATTGTTCTCAGGATTTCTGTATCTATTTGAGATCATCTGTGGTGTGTTCCATAAGTATTTTAGGATTATTTGTTCTTTTGCTGTGAAAAATGACATTGAAAATTCGGTAGGGATTTTACTGAATCTGTAGATCACATTGGAGAGTATGGACATTTAATTCTTCTAACCCATGAACATGAAATATCTTTCCATTTATTTGTGTCTTCTGCAGTTACTTTCAGAAGTTCTTCATTTTGATGCAATCAGTTTCCCACCCCCCCCCCCCCGCTTATGATTTAACTTTCTGAAATATTCCCCAAGAGTCCTTTTCCTGCTTCTAAGTGTGGTAGACAGAATATGGCCCCCAAAGACATCTGAATCCTAATCCTTGGAATGTATGAATACATAACCTTACGTGGAAAAAGAAACTCTACAGGTATGATTAAGTTAAAGATCTTGAGATGGGAAGATTTCCTTCATTATCTGGGTGGGCCCAGTGTAATCACGAGGGTCCTTATAAGGAAACAGGGAAACAAGAGAGTGAGAATTAAAGAAATAGGTATAATGGCAGAAGCAGAGGTCAGAAGAGATAGATGTATTTAAAACTTTTTATTTTATATTGGTGTATAGTTGATTAAAAATAATGTGCTAGTTTCAGGTATACAGCAAAGTTATAAACAAACATATATCTATTACTTTTCCAATTCTTTTCCCATTTAAGTTATTATGTAATTTTTTTTTTACCAAAATAGTATCAGATTTATTGGGCAACAAAATGCAAAAAGTTGTGAGTTCTCTGTGCTATACAGTAGTCCTTGGTTATCCATTTAAAATATATCAGTGTGTACATGTCAATCCCAAACTCCCTAACTATCCCCACTAACCTTTCCCCCATAGTAACCATAAGTTTGTTCTCTAAGTTTGTGAGTTTGGAATTCTCTTTTGTAAATAAGTTCATCTGTATCATTTTTTTTAATATTCCTCACATAAATGATACATGATTCTTGTCTTTCTCTGACTTACTTCACTTAATATGATAGTCTCTAGGTCCATCCATATTGCTGCAAATGGCATTATTTCATTCTTTTTAATGGCTGAATATATGAGTTGGACACGACTGAGCGACTTCACTTTCAATTTTCACTTTGATCCATTGGAGAAGGAAACGGCAACCCACTCCAGTGTTCTTGCCTGGAGAATCCCAGGGACTGGGGAGCCTGGTAGGCTGCCCTCTATGGGGTTGCACAGAGTTGGACATGACTGAAGCGACTTGGCAGTAGCAGCAGCATATTCCATTTTATACATGTGCCACACCTTCTCTGCCTGTTCATCTGCTGATGGACATATAGGTTGTTCCCATGTCTTGGCTATTGTAAATAATGCTGCAGTGAACACTGGTGTACATGTATCCTTTCAAACCATGGTTGTTGTTTTTTTTTTTTTTTCTGGATATATGCCCAGGAGTGGGTTTGCTGGATCATATGGTAACTGAGTTTTTAGTTTTATAAGAAGCTTCCATACTATTCTCCATAGTGATTTTGGCAATTTTCATTACCTCCAACAGTGTAAGAGGGTTCCCTTTTCTCCACACCCTCTCCAGAATTTGTTTGTAGACGTTTTGATGATGGCCAATTATGACTGCTATCTTATTGTAGTTTTGATCTGCATTTCTTTAATAATTAGCACTGTTGAGCATCTTTTCATGTGCCTTTTGGCCATCTGTATATCTTCTTTGGAGAAACATCTGTTTAGGTTTTCTGCCCTTTTTTTTTTTTTGACTGGGTTGTTTATTTTTTTGATATTGAACTGTATGAGCTGTTTATAAATTTTGGAGATTAATTCCTTGTCAGTTGCATGGTTTGCAACTATTTTTTTCCCATTCTGTGGGTTGTCTTTTCATTTTGTTTATGGCTTCTTTTGCTGTGCAAAAGCTTTTGAGTTTAATTAGGTCCCATTTATTTTTGTTTTTATTTCTATTACTCTAGGAGATGAATCAAAAAAGATATTGCTGTGATTTATGTCAAAGAGTGTTCTTGTCCTTCCTGATTTGAAGATGCTATGATGCTGGCTTTGATGACTGAAGAAGAGACCACAAGCCAAGGAATGCAGATGGCCTGTAGAAGCAGAGAAAGGTAAGAAAAGGGGTTCTTTTCTAGAGGACCCAGAAGAAACACAACTTATAGACACCTTATCTTTAAAACTTCTGACAATAAATTTCTGTTGTTTAAGCCACTAAGTTTATGGTAATTTTTTAACACCAATAGAAAACCAATATTCTAAGTTACAAAGTTATTTTCCTGTGTCTCTTTTTAAGAATTTTAAAATGTAATTCTTACAGTTAGATTTTTAATTCATCCATATAGTTCACTTTTGTAAACAGTGTTGTAGAGATGTCTACATTTTTTTTCCTAAAGTAAGTTAATTTTCCCAACACCATCTACTAAGTTATACATTCTCTCCCCATTTATTTATGGTTTCACTTTGTCATATATGTAAAGTTCTCTTATATACTGAGCTCTCTATTCTGTGTAGTTGGTCCACTTTTCTTTCTATTTATTTAGATCTTCCTTAACATTGTTTAATGAAGTTTTCTAATTTTCTCTATGAATACTTACCCACACTTTCTAAGATTTATTCTTAGGTATTTTATGGTTTTTTAATTGCTACTATAAATTTTATATTTCAAAAGATTTATTGTCTATTTGTTTCTGGTAGAAAAAAAATGTGACTGATTTTTATATATTAATCCCATTTCGGCCATTTTGCTAATCACAGTTATCAACAATATTTTTCTGCAGATCCATTTGATTTCCTATGTAGAAAATCAATCATTTAGATGTTTTGATATCTTCTTGCTATAGACTGAATTGTTGCCTCAAGTTATTGCCTCCCTCACCTCCAAATTCTTATGTTGAAGTCCTAACTCTCAATGTGATGGCATTTGAAGAAGGGGCCTTTGGGAGGTAAGTAATTTACATTAGGTTATGAGTATGGGGTCCTCATGATGGGTTTAGTAACCTTATAAGAAGACATCAGGAGCTTACTTTCACGCTTGCTTGCTCTCTCTCTCTCCTTCTCCCTTTGCTGCCATACGAGGACACAGCAAGAAGCTAGCTGTTTGCAAGCCAGGAAGCAAGATCATAACAGGAACCAAATTGGCCAGAACCTTGGTCTGTTGTTTAAACCCCCAGTTTATCATATGTTGTTATAGCAACCCAAGCAGGTAGGCACACTTCCTTTCCATATATTTGTATCTTCTTTTATCTTGCCTTACTGCTCCAGCTAGATCTCTAATACATTGTTGAATCAAAGTAATAATAGTAGTATCCTCACTATATTCCTAAGATTAAATGGAATGATTCTAATTTTTGACCAGTATCACAATGCTTATTGTAGATTTGTGGCAGACACACTTTATCAAGTTAAAGAAAATTTCTTCAATTTTTTTTTTTGCTAAGGTTGTTGAATTTCATCAATTGCCTTATTTGCATCTATTAAGATGACTATATGATTTTTCTTCTTTAAATATTAATTTTGAAAAATGTATCAGTAGATTTATAATGTTGCAACCTTTTATTTCTTAGATAAATATTTATTTCATACTTATTTCTCTATGTATTGTTTTTTGTTTGTTTTGATGGACTTCATTTTATAAATTTTGGTTTAGGTAGGTCACTGAATCTATGTTTATGAGTCAGATTAAACTGCAATTTTAGTTTCTCATATTCTTGTAGTTCTGACATCTAAGCTTTACTCATCTTGCAAAGTGAGTTTGAGGAGCTTTACTTCTTTCTCTGTTCTCTAGATTGAATAAGATGGAGGTTATCTGCTTCCTAAAGCTTTGGTATAACTCACTTGTAAAATTATCTAGACCTGTTATTAGAAGGTTTGATACTACTAATTCAATTTCTTTAAGGATTAGAGGAATATGGTGGTTTACATGATAAAAAATCTACCTGCAAAGCAGGAGACCCAGTTTGATCCATGGGTTAGGAAGATCCCCTGGAGAAAGGAATGGCTACCCACCCAGTATTCTTGCCTGGAGAATTCCATGGACAGAGGAGCCTGGTGGGCTACAGTCCATGGGGTTGCAAAGAGTTGGATATGACAGAATGACTAACACTTTAATTTTCTTTCTTTGTAGAAATATTTTAACTTTCTGTTTCTTCCTAAGCTTGGTAAGTTATAATTCTCTTCTAGAAATGTATCTCTTTTGTCTAACTTTTTGAACTTATTGGCATTAACAATATTGTCTTATTAAATTTTAACCTATGCTGTATCTGCAATTATATCCCCCTTTCATCTCTAGCATTTCTTGTGTGTTCTTGCTCTACTTTTCTTGATCAATTTCCCCATAGGTTTGGTTATTTTATTCATCTTTTTCCAAGAACAGTCTTTCAGATTTGTTGATTCTCTGTACTAGCTCTTTGTTTTCCATTTCATTTATCATCCTTCATATGTTACTAGATATTTTATGATGATTTTAAAAATGCCCAACATTTTTTGAGATATTGTCATTGGCCAGGTAGCACATCAAAATGCTCACATACATATTTTAAATATTATCATATTTTGTCCTCAGAATAGCTTTACGAGGAAGATAATATCATTTCTATTTTATAAGTTAGGCTGCTAAGTCGCTTCAGTGGTGTCCGACTCTGTGCAACCCCACAGGCAGCAGCCCATTAGGCTCCCCCATCCCTGGGATTCTCCAGGCAATAACACTAGAGTGGGTTGCCATTAGGAAACCCTGTTAAAGTTTTAAATTCACTAAGCCACAAAACTGGGATTTAAATTCAAGCCACTGTACTATACTTTTCCTCTACATTCTTTGAAATAGAATTCAAGAATAAAGATAGTATTTAACTCTAGGGAATAAGCAATGTTGGGATTTTGGTGTGGTATGAAGAAATAGCATGTTTTTGTTGAGTTTAGAGTTGAATGTCAGTTCATAGCCACTACCTTCAGTAGTACTTCCATGCTAAAGTATGTAAAGTATTTTAAAGTCAAGTATTTCATTCATGGTGGAATGAAAGGGCCTAATTACCATCTGTGTCCTAGCCAGGTTTTTCACTTTGAGACATATTTGAGCCAAAAAATAATTGTTGGACATATAATAGAGTGCTTCTTGCAAATTATCAAATTGTCTTGTAATGAATGATAATATTTTTTCAAATGTCATTTTCAAATCACTTCCTTGAATGAGTTTTCAAAGCATGCTCCAGTACTGTATCTAATTTCCACACTTTTTACTTCAGCAGCTGTAAGTAGAGAAGACCATTATTATTCCCATCCTACAGATACAAGTATGAGAAGTTAAATAACTTGTTCAAGGTTACATACCTAGTAAGAGGCAGAATGATTCTCAAATGCAGACTTTTGGATTCCCAGCTTGTTCATTGCTTTTTTATTCAAACATTCCTCATATATTTATTTCAGAACCACTATATTTAAGGTACAGTTTGGGAGCACTGCAGTGTAATAGAAAGTTGTATATGTCATATATATAAGACATTCATAAAAAATAATTGTGATAAAATGTTATAAGAGAGATCTAAGTAAAGGGTTATGAGAAATTCAGAGGAGGGAGAAAATTTTTTTCTGAGTGGAAGGAAGAGGAGGATTCTGATATTTTTCTACTAACCTTCAAATCAATCTTAAGAATGAATCATCAAAAATCCAGAGGAATTTTTTTCAAAGTTTGCAATGTAATTACATTACATGGGATTCCCAGGTGGCTCAGTGGTAAAGAATCCACCTGCCAATGCAAGAGATGCAGGTTCAATCCCTGGGTGGGGAAGAGTCCCTGAGGAGGAAATGGCATCCCATTCCAGTTGTCTTGCCTGGAGAATCCCATGAACAGAGGAGCCTGGAGGGCCATAGTCCACGGGGTCATAAACAGTTGGACACGACTGAGTGACTGAACATGCATGCACATTACATTACATTACATAGAATAAACAGACCAGACACTTAGAAAATTCTGGACAGAAAGAGCAAAGTGAATAGCTCAGTATACCATAATGTTTCCCTCAGCTGGATTTAAGGAACTTTCCAGATTTCTATAAGTCCATGGTAAGACCACTATTCTCATAATCAGATGCTCCACTTCTCCCCTATTATAACCAAGAAAAAGGCTGTAAATGGAATCAAGGACCTGCCTTCTCCAAGGCGATCATCAGGACTAATGCCAGTACGCCTCACTTATCTCTATCTCTTCCAGACGTCCAGGAACCCAGGTCAGCAAAGAACACGCAGGAACATCTCCACATATACAGATCTACGTCCCCTAATCATCTAAATCCTTTCACTCAGCTTTCTATCACTTATGTTCTTTCTTTGGCATCGTCTTCCACAACCGTGGTCTCTCCCAGGAACATTCATCTCTTTATCTTATGATCTATCTAAAAAAGTCAAAGAAAGTAGTTGAGGCCCTTTCAAGTGGTACCTGCTTTTTCTCACCCAGTCCCCACACTGTGGACCCAAGATAACTGATGCCCTCCTTATTTGCCATTGTTTTCTCAGATATTTTTTCTCTTCTATCTTCTTCCAGAACCCCAAAGTAGACAAAGCAACTTTCCACTCTTCCTCCCTGAAATCATTCTCTAATCTTTCAGTTTTACAACTCATTGAAGCTTTTAGCACTTGGCCCAGTGTTTCTGGCATCATCTTCAGCAGTTATGTAGATGGTCCATCCCGCAAACTGTCCTCTCAGAATCTTGACCTCTTTACTTGGAATGATGTCTTCAGCCCATCCCCCTTGGCTACTGACTCTCAGAGCTAAACTCTGAACCCTATCATTTCCTTTTACATATATCTCAATTTCAAGCACTTTATTCTGTAACAGTTACACCTAACTTATCAACATATTTATCCCAGTACTCATAAATCAACATTTCTTTGACCCCGTTAGGAACTTCAGTTCATTGCCCTTGCCTGTTTCTTTTTATTGTACCTCTCATCCTTTCTGTTCTCTTTAACTAAACCAAGTTCCATGCTTCATCACCCCCTTGCATACAACCGAAACACCCTTTCTTTCTCTCTCTCTCTCTGTCTCTAAGAGTCACCTAGCAAAAGCACAGCCTTGGTTAAATAAAGCTCTCTGCCTCGTCTTTTCCTGCGTTTGAGCAGTGTGGCCAGGGGAGAAAAAAATCTATTACTACACTGCATGAACTCTCTCTAAATTTATAACCACAAAACTGAAGTGGACCCTCAGCACTGCTCAGCCAGTCTTCATCTCTCTAGTCAATTTCCTTTCCCACTCTTGGAGGAGATTATTTCACACCATCTGTCTCTTTGAAACTGTTCTCCTCTTTTCACTCATAACTGATGATCTCGCTTCCTATTTCACAGAGAAATAAGAACAATCAGAAGAGAGAAATGCATTTTCCAACACCAGATTTGTCAATTGCACTTTATCTGTACCCTTACCTTCTGTCTCCTCTCCTAGTAAATGGGATAAATTTCCCTAGTTCCTATCAAATGCTTGTGTACCAGATCTCATCTACTGTAACCTACTCAAGAACTCTGGTCTTCTCCCCTGAAACTTCAGTTTTTCCTGTTTCAATCAGTAAGCAGACATGGTGAGATATCTTTTGTTAGGAAAGAACTCATTCATCCTCCAGGGAATGGGGAAATGATCTGATTGGTGAATAGAGAAGCTCAACTCAGCTTCTTCTCTCTTTCTCCTTGGGCTTCTACCTGCCTAAAGAAAATCCACCTATTATTCATTTCCTTAAAATTATGTATTACAAGAGCAGACCCCAGTGGGGAAACTCCACAATTGTTCAGGGCTGCCAGGTACTGGGCAGGTAAGTCTACTTAATTCTCTGTAAAATATTGGCTCTGTAAAAAATCAGTCCATATGGCTGATGGACTTAATCCATCTACCTTAACAGTTTTCTCAGTAAGTAATATTCTGGTCTTCGACTGCCTGTTTCCTATGTGTCATAGATTCAGAATTTGGGCAGATATGAAAGGGATGTTTTCTATTGGTTCTCTCAAACCCCAGCATCTCCCATCTTAAAAAATATGGGTAAGTTTTTGTCTTTACCCATCTCTTACCTCCTTGTTAGAAATGTCCTCCATTAAAGCCAAACAGCCCAAGAAATCTGCTGTAACTCACTGTCAACTCGTCCTTACCACCACTTACGTCTTCAGACTTTCCTCTCCAGCATGCCATGGAAACTGTTATGTTAAGACCACTAGCAACTTACATTTTTCCAAATCCAATGGTCGGTTCTCAGCAGTGAATTGATTATTCTACCTCATTTGCCACAGCTGATTATTCTTTCTTTAAATGCTTTTTCCCTGACTCTTGGCTTCACGAATACCAGACTTTGTTCTTGGAAATCATAGTAGTCTTAATTTTAATTTGAAACAATTCTAAATATTTATTATTTGGAGGGTATATAAAAACTATATATATATTCAAAAACATGATCAGATAAGTAGTTACTGACTTGGAAAAGCGTGTTATTACAAGAAAGGTGGAAAACCAAGGTTATAAAATAGTAGGTATGTTTTTATCACATTTTTATTGTCTATAGAATAATACATATTAAATAGCACAGACATATAAATCAATCTATTGGGCTTCCCGAGTGGTTCAGATGGTAAAGAATCTGCCCGCAATGCTGAAGACTCAGGTTCGACTCTTAGGTCGGGAACATCCCCTGGAGAATGAAATGACAACCCACTCCAGTATTCTTGCCTGAAGAATCCCATGGACAGAGGAGCCTGGTGAACAGAGGAGCAGTTTGTGGGGTCGCAAAGAGTCAGATACGAATGAATGATTAACACATAGAGAAGTAGGGATCTCAAAACATGGTATTGTTTTCTTCCTTCTTTCCTACTGGACTCAGGTTGGGGGAAGGAGAAGAAGTAGGAGTTCTGGGAGAGATTTTCTAAGTTCAGAAATAAAAACACAGATCAGAAAGAAAAAGACTGATCAGGTTGATAAAAAATAATTTCTTTATGTTCATATAGATAAATTTTTCATATAAATGTATATGAAGCTGGAAACACTTTCAGTAAATATGACATGATTATATAAATACATCATTCAAACTAGAAGAAAATCTCTGAGCCACAACTAAGTAACACATGTCATAGCCAATTTTTTTAAGGAGAAATATAACTGGCAAAAATCATAAAACATTATTTAAGCTTTATAGAAATCAAATGCCAGTTAGAATTGAAATGAAGTAATCTCTCCATTAAAACACATTAGTAGAATATAGGTAAAATTCCATATATATATGTGTGTGTGTGTATATATATATATATATATATATACCTGTATAAATACAGGCATGTATATATACATGTGTGACCTCTTTCTCTCTCGCTGCTCTGCTAGGTTATAAAAGTTCCATGAGGGATAAAACTATTTTGTGTAATTGACTGCATTTATCCCAAGCACTCAGCTCAATGATTTTAACTATGAATTTAATATCTGTTGGCTGTATAAATGCCAATGAAATCGTGGTGAAAAAGGTGTACCTTTTCTATAATTGTGTCTTTCTAGTTTACAAAGCCATTTAAGAATTATTAGTATTTTATATCTTTTTAAGTTTTCCAGTTTCTGAAGTGGAAATCAGGTATGTAGATTGATGCAGTCTTTAAAAAAAATTAATTATTCTGGTAATTTTCTGGTGGAGTCTTTAGGGTTTTCTATGTAGAGGATCATGTCATCTGCAAATAGTGAGAATTTTACTTCTTCTTTTCCAATTTGGATTCCTTTTATTTCTTTTTCTGCTCTAATTGCTGTGGCCAAAACTTCCAAAACTATGTTGAATAGTAATGGTGAAAGTGGGTACCCTTGTCTTGTTCCTGACTTTAGAGGAAATGCTTTCAATTTTTCACCATTGAGGATAATGTTTGCTGTGGGTTTGTCATATATAGCTTTTATTATGTTGAGGTATGTTCCTTCTATTCCTGCTTTCTGGAGAGTTCTTATCATAAATGGATGTTGAATTTTGTCAAAGGCTTTCTCTGCATCTATTGAGATAATCATATGGTTTTTATTTTTCAATTTGTTAATGTGGTGTATTACATTGATTGATTTGTGGATATTGAAGAATCCTTGCATCCCTGGGATAAAGCCCACTTGGTCATGGTGTATGATCTTTTTAATGTGTTGTTTGATTCTGATTGCTAGAATTTTGTTAAGAATTTTTGCATCTATGTTCATCAGTGATATTGGCCTGTAGTTTTCTTTTTTTGTGGGATCTTTGTCAGGTTTTGGTATTAGGGTGATGGTGGCCTCATAGAATGAGTTTGGAAGTTTACCTTCCTCTGCAATTTTCTCGAAGTGTTTGAGCAGGATAGGTGTTAGCTCTTCTCTAAATTTTTGGTAGAATTCAGCTGTGAAGCCGTCTGGACCTGGGCTTTTGTTTGCTGGAAGATTTTTGATTACAGTTTCAATTTCCGTGCTTGTGATGGGTCTGTTAAGATTTTCTATTTCTTCCTGGTCCAGTTTTGGAAAGTTGTACTTTTCTAAGAATTTGTCCATTTCTTCCACGTTGTCCATTTTATTGGCATATAATTGTTGATAGTAGTCTCTTATGATCCTTTGTATTTCTGTGTTGTCTGTTGTGATCTCTCCATTTTCATTTCTAATTTTATTGATTTGATTTTTCTCCCGTTGTTTCTTGATGAGTCTGGCTAATGGTTTGCCAATTTTATTTATCCTTTCAAAGAACCAGCTTTTGGCTTTGTTGATTTTGCTATGGTCTCTTTTGTTTCTTTTGCATTTATTTCTGCCCTAATTTTTAAGATTTCTTTCCCTCTACTAACCCTGGGGTTCTTCATTTCTTCCTTTTCTAGCTGCTTTAGTTGTAGGGTTAGGTTATTTATTTGACTTTTTTCTTGTTTCTTGAGGTATGCCTGTATTGCTATGAACTTTCTCCTTAGGACTGCTTTTAAAGTGTCCCACAGGTTTTGGGTTGTTGTGTTTTCATTTTCATTAGTTTCTATGCAAATTTTGATTTCTTTTTTGATTTCTTCTGTGATTTGTTGGTTATTCAGCAGCATGTTGTTCAGCCTCCACATGTTGGAATTTTTAATAGTTTTTCTCCTGTAATTGAGATCTAATCTTACTGCATTGTGGTCAGAAAAGATGCTTGGAATGATTTCTATTTTTTTGAATTTACCAAGGCTAGATTTATGGCCCAGGATGTGATCTATCCTGGAGAAGGTTCCATGTGTGCTTGAGAAAAAGATGAAATTCATTGTTTTGGGACTAGAACTAATCAATGATTATAGTAAAGTTGCAGGATATAAAATCAACACACAGAAATCCCTTGCATTCCTATACACTAATAATGAGAAAACAGAAAGAGAAATTAAGGAAACAATTCCATTCACCATTGCAACGGAAAGAATAAAATACTTAGGAATATATCTACCTAAAGAAACTAAAGACCTATATATAGAAAACTATAAAACACTGGTGAAAGAAATCAAAGAGGACACTAATAGATGGAGAAATATACCATGTTCATGGATCGGAAGAATCAATATAGTGAAAATGAGTATACTACCCAAAGCAATTTATAGATTCAATGCAATCCCTATCAAGCTACCAACGGTATTCTTCACAGAGCTAGAACAAATAACTTCACAATTTGTATGGAAATACAAAAAACCTCGAATAGCCAAAGCTATCTTGAGAAAGAAGAATGGAACTGGAGGAATCAACCTACCTGACTTCAGGCTCTACTACAAAGCCACAGTTATCAAGACAGTATGGTACTGGCACAAAGACAGAAATATTGATCAATGGAACAAAATAGAAAGCCCAGAGATTAATCCACACACATATGGACACCTTATCTTTGACAAAGGAGGCAAGAATATACAATGGATTAAAGACAATCTCTTTAACAAGTGGTGCTGGGAAAACTGGTCAACCACCTGTAAAAGAATGAAACTAGAACACTTTCTAACACCATACTCAAAAATAAACTCAAAATGGATTAAAGATCTCAACGTAAGACCAGAAACTATAAAACTCCTAGAGGAGAACATAGGCAAAACACTCTCCGACATACATCACAGCAGGATCCTCTATGACCCACCTCCCAGAATATTGGAAATAAAAGCCAAAATAAACAAATGGGACCTAATTAAACTTAAAAGCTTCTGCACAACAAAGGAAACTATTAGCAAGGTGAAAAGGCAGCCTTCAGAATGGGAGAAAATAATAGCAAATGATGTAATTGACAAACAACTAATCTCAAAAATATACAAGCAACTCCTACAGCTCAACTCCAGAAAAATAAATGACCCAATCAAAAAATGGGCCAAAGAACTAAATAGACATTTCTCCAAAGAAGACATACAGATGGCTAACAAACACATGAAAAGATGCTCAACATCACTCATTATCAGAGAAATGCAAATCAAAACCACTATGAGGTACCATTTCACGCCAGTCAGAATGGCTGTGATCCAAAAGTCTACAAGCAATAAATGCTGGAGAGGGTGTGGAGAAAAGGGAACCCTCTTACACTGTTGGTGGGAATGCAAACTAGACAGCCACTATGGAGAACAGTGTGGAGATTCCTTAAAAAACTGGAAATAGAACTGCCTTATGATCCAGCAATCCCACTGCTGGGCATACACACTGAGGAAACCAGAAGGGAAAGAGACACGTGTATCCCAATGTTCATTGCAGCACTGTTTATAATAGCCAGGACATGGAAGCAACCTAGATGCCCATCAGCAGATGAATAGATAAGAAAGCAGTGGTACATATACACAATGGAGTATTACTCAGCCATTAAAAAGAATACATTTGAATCAGTTCTAATGAGATGGATGAAACTGGAACCTATTATACAGAGTGAAGTAAGCCAGAAAGAAAAACACCAATACAGTATACTAACGCATATATATGGAATTTAGAAAGATGGTAACAATAACCCTGTGTACGAGACAGCAAAAGAGACACTGATGTATAGAACAGTCTTATGGACTCTGTGGGAGAGGGAGAGGGTGGGAAGATTTGGGAGAATGGCATTGAAACATGTATAATATCATGTATGAAATGAGTCACCAGTCCAGGTTCGATGCACGATACTGGATGCTTGGAGCTGGTGCACTGGGACGACCCAGAGGGAGGGTATGGGGAGGGGGGAGGGAGGAGGGTTCAAGATGGGGAACACAGGTATACCTGTGGCGGATTCATTTTGATATTTGGCAAAACTAATACAATATTGTAAAGTTTAAAAAGAAAATAAAATTAAAAAAAATAAAAATAAAAAATTAATTATTCTGAATCTAGTTTTTTTAAATATGTTTTTTCTGTTCTTTGTTTAGCAATGTAATCTACCTATTTACCTCATGTTTTGGTGCAACTTACAAGAAAAGTAACATGCCAGAGAAAATTGCACTATAAATGTAAATCAAATAAAAATTCCATTTCAGGTCTCTGGTGAAGATGCCTCTAACATGAATTACAGGGCAAAATATAGCCTAAACAACCACTGGCTTGTTATACAGACTATAAAATGCACTTAAAATAAAAAAAACTGCAAAAGGTCAAGGTCTTTCTCTTTGTCTTTTTCCAGTCATATTGGGTAAATAACAGGGCATTAGAAAGAAAAACTATTAAGATTATGCTCTTTACTCTGGGATTGAAAGCTATGAAATATTGACAACACACATAACTCTAAAAGTGCTAGTCTTTCATATCAGCATTGATATTTGAGTGATTTTGGTAGAAAAAATATATAGATATATTGCAGTTCATTTGAGAATTGAAAGACAACACAGATTTTAGAGGGAAAGCTGCAAAATGGGCCTCTGGTATTATGACCTGAGGGGCCCCACCCAAGCCAAAAATTGAAACGCATGCCTTTGGGGAAATAAGCCTCCAACTTTGAAATCCTGTAAGAAAGCAAATCTGGAGAAAGACTCCCAAAATGTGGCTTCTTGGACAATTTCTGCTGCCATAAACTTTCCACCGCCCTCCCTCTTCCTGCTTCACACTAAGGAAGAGAGGTGCTTCTTCGTTGCCGACAGCAGTCAAGAATACTGGCCTTAATAGAATATTGCTCAGCCATAAAAAGGAATGAAACTGGGGCCTTTATAGTGATATGGATGAACCTAGTCTGTCATATGGAGTGAAGTAAGTTAGAAAGAGAAAAACAAATATGGTATATTAACACATATACATGGAATCTAGAAAGATGGCATTGATGAATCTATTTGCAGGGGAGCAACAGAGACACACATATAGAGAATGGACTTGTGGGCATGGGAAGAAGGGGACGGTGGGACAAACTGAGAGAGTAGCATTGACATGTACACATACTACCATGTATAAAACAGATAGCTAGTGGGAAGCTACTGTATAGCCCAGGGAACTCAGCTTGGTGCTTGGTGATGACCTAGAGGGGTGGGATGGGGTGGTGGGAGAGAGGCTCAAGAGGGAGGGGATGTATGTATACTTATGACTGATTCATACTGTCGTACAGCAGAAACTAACACAACATTGTAAAGCAATTATACTCCAATTAAAAATAAAAAGAATACTGGCCTTTCTACATATTGTCTTTGAAAAGCAGACTTGTTGTTATTCAATTACTAAGTCATGTATGACTCTTTATAACCTCATGGACCATAGCATGCCAGGCTCCTCTGTCCTCCACTATCTCCTGGAGTTTGCTCAAATTTATGTTCATTAAGTCAGTGATGCTATCTAACCAGCTCATCCTCTGCTGCCCCCTTCTCCTTTTGCCTTCAGTCTTTCCCAGCTTCAGGGTCTTTTCCAATAAGTCGTCTCTTCTCATCTGGTGGTCAAAGTATTGGAGCATCAGCTTCAGCAGCAGTCCTTCCAATGTATATTCAGGCTGACTTCCTTTAGGATAGACTGGTTGAACTCAGTACAGTCCAAGGGACTCGCAAGAGTCTTCTCCCACACCACAGTTCAAAAGCATCAATTCTTCAGCGCTCAGCCTTCTTTATGGTCCAACTCACACACCTGTACATGACTACTGGAAAAACCATAGCTTTGACTATACAAACCTTTGTTGGCAAAGTGATGTCTCTGCTTTTTAATATGCTCTCTAGGTTTTCATAGCTTTTCTTATATACTGAGAACCCCATGGACAGTATGAAAAGCAAAGTAGTATAAGGCAAAAAGAAAACTACTGAACTGGGCTTTAAGAACATGCATGCATGCTAAGTTGATTCAGTCATGTCTGACTCTTTGTGACCCCATGGATTGTAGCCCATCAGACTCTTCTGTCCATGAGATTCTCCAGGAAAAAATATGGGAGTGGGTTGCTATGCCCTCCTCCAGGGGATTTTCCCAACCCAGGGATGGAATGCGTGTCTCTTACATCTCCTGCATTGGTATGTGCGTTCTTTACCATTAGCACCACCTGGGATTTAGGAAAATAGTGTTCAAACCCCAAATCTATCATGTATTAATTCATACCAGCCATTAAACTATTCTAAACCTTAGATTATTATTGAATTATTCAGCCTCAGGTTACTCACCTATGTAACAAAACTAGTAATATCAGTTCCATCTGACCCCCATGGTGGTGATGTCAGTTCTGGTAGTATGCACATTGCTCTTCTTTCTGCACCTTTCTTCACCCTTATCCATGGGATTTTAGATTTGACCTCAAAGGCAAGTTCTTCTCATCAAAATAACAATCCATCATTTACCCTTTAGTTAAAAATAACATTGTTGTTGTTCAGTCACTCAGTCATGTCTGACTCTTTGCAACCCCATGGCCTGCAGCATGCCAGACATCCCTGTCCTTCACCATCTCCCAGAGCTTGCTCAAACTCATATCCATTGAAGCCATCCAGCCATCTCATCCTCTGTCATCCCCTTCTTCTCCTCCTTCAGTCTTTCCCAGAATCAGGGTCTTTTCTAATGAGTCAGCCCTGCGCATCGGGAGACCAAAATATTGGAGCTTCAGCTTCAGCGTCAGTCCTTTCAATGTATATTCAGGATTGATTTCCCTTAGGATTGACTGGTTTGATCTCCTTGCTGTCCAAGAGACTCCCAAGAGTCTTTTCCAACATCACAGTTCAAAAGCATCATTTCTCCTGTGCTCAGCCTTCTTTATGGTCCAACTCTCACATCCATATATGACTACTGGAAAAACCATAGCTTTGGCTAGATGGACCTTTGTCAGCAAAGAAACATCTCTGCTTTTTAATATGCTGTCTAGGTTTGACATACCCTTTCTTCCAAGGAGCAAGTGTCTTTTAAATTCATGGCTGCAGTCACCATCTACAGTGATTTTGGAGCCCAAGAAAATAAAAAGTCTATCACTGTTTCCATTTTTTCCCTCCATTTGACATGAAGTGATGGGACCGGATGCCATAATGTTTGTTTTTGAATGTAAAGTTTTAACCTAGCCTTTTCATTCTCCTCTTTCACTTTCATCAAGAGGCTCTTTAGTTCTTCTTCCCTTTCTTCCATAAGGGTGGTGTCATCTGCATATCTGAGGTTATTGATATTTCTCCTGGCAATCTTGATTCCTGCTTGTGCTTCATCCAGCCCAGCATTTTGTGTGGATCACAGCCTTGTCTAACTCAATGAAACTATAAGCCATGCTGTATAGGGCCACTCAAGATGATGGGTCATGGTGGAGAGTTCTGACAAAATGTGGTTCACTGGAGAAGTGAATGGCAAACCACTGCAACATTCTTGCCTTGAGAACTCCATGAACAGTATGAAAAAATAACATAGACATGTGCTTTCTCCTTAAAAGTATGAGATTGTGGCATGGAAGGATTGAAAGTGATTGAAATTTTAATTCATAGGAAAGATAGAAATAATTTTGAAATATAAGGTATTATCCAAAGTAAGACTTAAGACCCTCTCTGGCTGATTTTCTCTTGTTTCCTTCATGCATGTACTCATGATTCTCTAACTGATGCCTGCAAGGCTGGCCCTCTCCTCAGCTTTGAACTTCAACTCCTCTGGCCATCTTGTAGGCTCCTCTATAGTCCTGAGGAGCTCATGAGTTCCTGCAAGCATTTCTCCCAAACCCATGTCAGTCCATGGACATATCACTCAGTCTAGCCTCTGCACAAGTCAGAAGACTCAGTTATTGTGTATTCCAGTCTCTCTCAACACTCATATTTCATGATCGACCAATTCTGTTAATTCTTTCTGACTTGTCTCTCTAAACAGCCCCTTTACACTCTTCTCTTTACTACTACTTCCCTACTTCAAATTCTCATCATCCTATGCCCAATCTATTGAATTAGCCACCTACCCAGATTTCTCCTCTTACTATTCATTTTCCATCCTGCAGTTGCACTGCTCTTTCTTAAAAAAAAAAAACAACAGTCACCTGCTTTAAAGTATTCAGAGACTTGCCACTATCTAGAAAGTCCAAACTTCTTAATATGGCCTTCAAACTCTCAAACCTCCTAGTTCAGCTTCCTCCTGGCCACTCTGCCCTCCTCTCCTTTATCCCACACTTCGCCTTCTTGGCTGACTTCTGTCTTCCTGGAATGCCTGTACACGGTCCAACCCTAGACCTTGCTCATGCTGTTCCCTGGATCTGTTCCTTCCCTGATGGAAATGCCATCTCTTTTGAAAAAACCCAGCTGGACGCTCTACCCCCCAACCCCAAGTTTTATCTCTTAAACTTTGGTTCCCCTTCCTTTTGGTCCCCATAGCATACCTATACCTTTATTCTTGAATTTACAGCCTACCACACCTAGACAGCATATTAAAAAGCAGAGACATTACTTTGCCAACAAAGGTCCGTCTAGTCAAGGCTATGGTTTTTCCAGTGGTCATGTATGGATGTGAGAGTTGGACTATAAAGAAAGCTGAGCACTGAAGAATTGATGCTTTTGAACTGTGGTGTTGGAGAAGACTCTTGAGAGTCCCTTGGACTGCAAGGAGATCCAACCAGTCCATCCTAAAGGAGATAGGTCCTGGGTGTTCATTGGAAGGACCGATGTTGAAGCTGAAACTCCAATACTTTGGCCACCTGATGCGAAGAGCTGACTCATTTGAAAAGACCCTGATGCTGGGAAAGATTGAGGGCAGGAAGAGAAGGGGACGACAGAGGATGAGATGGTTGGATGGCATCCCCGACTCAATGGACATGGGTTTGGGTGGACTCCGGGAGTTGGTGATGGACAGTGGAGGCCTGGTGTGCTGTGGTTCATGGGGTCACAAAGAGTCAGACACGACTGAACGACTGAACTGAACACATTTTTCCCCCTCTCTATCTCTATACAGGACTCTGCTCCTAAATGGCATGGGTTGCTTCTTATTCAGCTCCATATATCTAGTGATTGGCCAGAGTGCTTGGATTCTATTAAGTATTCAACCCATGTGTGAATGACAAATAAGGAGACAATGCATAAAGAGGTCCTGGGCAGCCAAGCCAGCATGGGAGTTCCGGGTGACATAGACACAGCACTGGGTGGAGAGACGGAAAGGAGAAATTAAGAAAATACTGATGGCAAACGTGCCTTGAAATTTGTGTAAGAAGTCAAGTGCAGATTCCGAGAGAAAAATGTTAAAACAACCCTCTCCCTTTCGTGACTCACCATGCAAAGTTAATCCCACAGCAGGTCTTCTCAGCAAGGCACCCTCAGTGTTTGCCTCTCTAACAGATAATGATCCCAGGAAGCTACAAACAGGATTCCTGGGGAGACTTGGCCCTCTCCCTGCCTGGGAGCTTGCCCTAGGATGAACCACCTGATTGCCAGGTAAAAATAGAAGACTCTCAGCTTCTGTGTTTTCTCACTCTTTTCACAGATCTCCCAGGGCCTATTTCTTTTCATCTTTGCACAGCTTGACACCTCCATTTGGCAAACCACTGCTAGGCACGGGTGTCAAGCCCCACTGGAGTCACACCTTAGTTGCAGAGGTTTGAGTGAGTTTCTTTGCACTCCCTGTCTCTCGGGCAAATATTCTAATTCCCTTTGATTGATGGAGAAAGCAGGGAGATTATGGAGGGGCCTGATCAAGGAGATAGAGGACCAGCTATAAATTCTCATCTAAATATGCTGCGTATGCCAACACTTAGCATATGCCAGGTGAGAGTTGAAGGTGGGTACATTTCTGCTCATAGCTTTTAAGATCTGCTTCTCTCTTTTGGGTGGGGGGCCCCTAGATTCTGTGCAAGGAGAGTTGGTAAGACCCTCTCAAACAGGAATCACTTAAAAGGGCATAGAGCATTTTCTTCTTTTGTCATTATACACAGCAGAATAAAAAGTCTTGGCTTCAGTGCTCCCATCAGGAAAAAATTGCTTCCAGCTTGTAGACAAGGCCCCTTGAGTGGCCTGGGAAAGGCAGCCCATGCAACTCTGAGCATCCTCCCACACGCGGTTTGCTCAAGGCCCCTTCCTGCCTCGCTAACACACCACTGGCTGACAGCAGCCATTAATACAGCTTCTGGGCACCATCCCAGAGTGTTGCACAGGAAAGCTCATAGCTCTCTCTGTGATGTTAGGTTTCAGAGTTTCAGAAAACATCACCATCTCTTCTACTTTTCATTGTGCATTGCCTATTGTTCACAGATGCCCCAATCCAAAGAGGCCAAAGAAATATTGATATTGGCCACCAAAGTCTCCTAGAGAAAAGGAAAACCACATGGACAGCCTTTAGACTATTCAGGTTAAACTCACGAGCAGCCTCTATCCTCTCTCTCGTTTTCCCCCGTCTCTCTTCTGGGTCAGACAATTGAGTGTTAGCACTGCCTTCACTGAGATTATTTGTTCTTTTCTATAGGGTTCCAAGCTCAACCTTCCACTGCGGCCAAATTGGAGCTCTTAGCAACCACTGGGGCCTTGTTAAACTGGTGTACGGTTCCTTGGATTACTTCCCAGGACCTTTGAACACACTGCTCTCCCTGGGCTCCCTCAATCTCTCAAGTCCCTCTTCAGTACTTTCTCTCTTCTCCTCTCTCTTGGCCACACTTAAACACCAGCTGCTGACTTCCTGGCCACCCACTGCAGCTCATTTTCCTGCATTTATCTCATCCTTTTCCCTGATCCTTTCTTTTAAACCTTTCTCCCACTTCAGGGGCTCACTACCCAAGTGTATTCGCTTGCTATTTCCTCATTTATTGTTCTCTTGTCTCAGTCACCGATGACACATTATATCTATTATCACTTCTAAAACCTTTATAGTCAATCTACCCAGAGAATCAGAGTATATCTGCAATGAATATAGAATTGGAAAGGATGGCAATTTTCATTCTAATCTTTTATTTTTTTAAAGATTTATATGGTACTGTTTGATCCTTTTCTGAGATGGCTTAGGATAACGTGGGACTAGGAGGCTTATTTAGACTAGAAGCCTGGGAATTATAATACAGAAAAAAATCTGTTTTACATTATATACAGATATCATTTAATTGATTATTAAGTGTTACATAGGAATAAAACATAGATTTCCTTATAATGTTCATACTCCTTAAGAAAATTGGATAAACCCCATAATGGAATAGTGTTCTGATTATATTTTGCATGTACTTTTTTACCATACTGTTTAATTACCTTTTTTTTTCACTCAAGTTTTACGTTTGCAGGTTCACTGATTCATTGTCTTTCCATCCCTTGTTTTCTTCTTGGCAAATGTGAAGGCTGAAAGAACATTATGAGTGCATTATATGACTTATATAACATCTCCTATGGTTTTTTGACAGGATAGACACTCAGGATGGAGGAATACTTTAAAAATTCCACAAGTTTTCTTTCCGTATAAATGTATAATGACGGAATAGCAGTAGAGAGACTCAGATACAAAGAGAACTGTGTACCCAGAGTGCGTTTAAGACATTTTCATAGAGCTTAATATAGAATATCACCTGCCTTTCAATGAATTGTTTACAAGAAAGTTTCCTCTTGAAGTAAATCCTAAAACTGGTATTATGAGGATAAAGTAAAAAAACAAGCATGGTTTGAAAGTGTGGGTCCTGGAAACATTAAAGGGATAGACAACTTGTGTGATGATTTAAAGCATATGTTTTTTCATGAGAAAACTAATACATGCTTATTGCCAAAAATGTTGAGGTGAAAGAAAGAGGGTGTCTTTGTGCATAAATCTTTACCCAAAATTTCAAAGTATTTTTCTCAGGATAGGTTTCTAAATGTGTACGAATTGAGCCCAAGTGCTGGAACATCTCTGAGACTCTTGACATATTTTGACAAATTGCTTTTCTTGGGGGTGGTATCAATTTACACTCCCACCAGGAGTGTATGACTGTGTCTCACCTTACCTTTGCCAGAATGGAATAAAATCTTTGTTAATTGGATAAGAAACAGCATTCCTTCTTGGCTGTACTTTGTATTACTTTATTTCTGAAAAGTTGAAGCTTTTTCATTTCTATCAGCTCATTAAAGAATAAGATTTAAAAAAAAAGAAAATCATGTGCAAATTTAGACTCTTATTAGCCTCTCTGATTGTTTTGTGTTAATAATAGTTTCAGTGGGTAATACAAAGTTCCTCCAAATAGAAATGGAAACTGTTAAACAAGCCCATGCTGATGGAAGTAGAAGCATTAGGAGTATGCACCCTGACACACTGCCCTGTTTGGAAGGGGACTGAAAGAGTGGATGCAGTCTCTCCAAATGTCTTAGGTTAGAGTCTTCAGAGTAGGTCCCAGAGGGTTCATGTGAAAGCGATTTATTAGGAAGTATTTCCAATAAAAGACAGAAAGGCAACAGCAAAGTGGGCCAACTGGATGTGAGACATCAAGCAAAGTCGAATGGCAGGTAACGTGGTGTAGCTGGGCTTGCTCTGGAGTCGTGCTTCACAGCAACCCTACCAGGTGCCTGAGGAGCTGAAGTATTTCTTTATTTCTCCCTTCCTTAGTCGTTGTTTATGATGCTCAGGGAAAGAACATGGACTTTTCCGGGCACTGCTGACTCTCCACCTTCCACAAAAGGCAATGTGGATACCAGCAGCCTGAAGACAGCCCTCCAGCAAAGAGATGCAGCAAAGAGATGCCAGTTACCGGAAGTGAAAACACTCTGGAAGACGGTGGTGCAAGACATGGTCGAGGGATATGAGAGTATCAGGGAGGAGCATCCACAGGCATCCCGGGACTAAACACTCTTATGGATAATAACTCACTTGACTACCTTAGGTAAAGTCAATTATGGTTTGTTAAATCTGAATGGACCTATGTTCTCCTGCCAATGGTGAGTCATAAAAGGTGGAGAAGAAGCCATAAAATAAAATCTTGTTCATGTTCATGTGTGCTGAGAATGAGTGGGTAGTAGCTTGAAAATGTAAAAGGAAACAAATGGAAGAAGAGTCTAAGAGGATGGAGGGGAAATTGGAAAGAAAAGGAAAAGTGATGGTTAAAAAAAGAAATGGGACAAACCAATATTGTAAACCAATCATCAATCAATTACAAATAAATAAACGTTAAAAAAAAAGAAAAGAAATGGGATTTGAAGGCTGCTGATTAGGAGATGAATCAGGAGGCAAGGACGCCAGAAGCAAACCTGGGATGGACATAAGGCTATATCCCAATGTCCATGTCAGGGCTTGGAGTTCCTTGGTAATATTTTCTGTTTGACTTTAGAAATTAAATAATGTATATATTTGGAACTTAGAAATTATATATTGACTTAGAAATTAAATATTGGATATATTTGGAACACTCACAAAAAGATCTGAATATTTTGTGTACTAAGATGCCAATATTTCATTAGGTTTATACAAAGCATAGATCCCCTAACATGATAAATAACTGGATATAATAATGGAGAGGGAAGTTTCTGGGATTGGCCACTGATCTCCATTTCATCTTCCTTCTGTTTGAATAGGTTGGACATCTAAAAATCAAACGAACCCTAAGGAACAAAACAAAACAAATTTATGTGAACCAAAAACATCTACTGAAACTTTTCAAGCCCCAGATGAATTAGTATCCTCCAATGAGATGCACTTGTGTGACTTAGAAAACAGAAGTAAGAAGCACAGGATCGGTTTCAGGTTGCTGCCATAGGTTAGCAAGATTGTAGCTTATCTGTGGCAATTTCTGGAATTTATTCTTCAGTTCCTGGATGTGGAGTAACGTGGTGGTAGCAGCAACTCTCTTTCTTTGACTCCCTCATACATGGATAACATTTTTGGGTGTCCTTTCAAGGTTTTAAGGTGCTTAGACACTGCTGTGGAAGGGGCTGCCTTTCCTGATGGCTCAGTTGGTAAAGAATCCACCCACAATGCAGGAGACCCGGGTCTGATCCCTGGGTCAGGAAGAACCCCTGGAGAAGGAAATGGCAACCCGCTCCAGTATTCTTGCCAGGGAAGTCCAATGGACAGAGGTGCCTGGTGGGCTACAGTCCATGGGGTTGCAAAGAATCGGACAGGACTTAGAGACTAAACCACCTACCAGACACTGCTGTGGAAGGGACGGCAACTAGCATGATCCAACACCAGCCTCAGTCCTGCATGTTTTCAAAAATCATTC
Organism: Bos taurus; assembly: GCF_002263795.3. Lineage (NCBI taxonomy): Eukaryota > Metazoa > Chordata > Mammalia > Artiodactyla > Bovidae > Bos > Bos taurus. Next base: position 62,470,414 of record NC_037337.1, read on the forward strand.
CCAAAGGCTCAGCCTAGAATCTGCTGCTGCATCCCTCATGAAGCCTATAAGCATCCGGTTACCTAAAGCAAATATCCCCTGCTTAAAATACCTGGAGGGGTTTGCTTTTTACACTGAGCACTGACTGACCTAGGAGTGCACACAACACACTACCCGAGGAGCAGTGGTTCTCTTCCTCTTTCCCTTTCTTTCCTTTCCTCTTTCCTCTCTGCCACATCATGTCACATCCCTTCTCTTTCTAAACACTTCAGTTCAAAAGTCATTAGGTGGGTAGACTATAAGCACCCACATGGTAAAAGGGGTCCTGGTGTAGCATCGTAGCCCATGTAGGGTGAGGAGGTTATCCAACAGGTGGGTTGTGGTCTGGTGTAGACCCCCAAAATCACAGCAAGATAGGCAGATGCTGTACAGAGGTATTCTTACTGCAGGCAAGAATCCCTTAGAAGAAATGGAGTAGCCATCATAGTCCACAAGAGTCCAAAATGCAGTACTTGGATGCAAGCTCATAAATGACAGAATGATCTCTGTTCGTTTCCAAGGCAAACCATTCAGTATCACGATAATTGACGTCTATGTCCCGACCAGTAATGCTGAAGAAGCTGAACGGTTCTATGAAGACCTACAAGACCTTCTAGAACTAACACTCCCAAAAGATGTCCTTTTCATTATAGGGGACTGGAAGCAAAAGTAGGAAGTCAAGAAACACCTGGAGTAACAGGCAAATTTGGTCTTGGAGTACAGAATGAAGCAGGGCAAGGCTAATAGAGTTTTGCCAAGAGAACACACTGGTCATAGCAAACACCCTCTTCCAAAAACACAAGAGAAGACTCTACACATGGACATCACCAGGTGGTCAACACCAAAATCAGATTGATTATATTCTTTGCAGCCAAAGATGAAGCCCTATACAGTCAGCAAAAACAAGACTGGGAGCTGACTGTGGCTCAGATCATGAACTCCTTATTGTCAAATTCAGACTTAAATTGAAGAAAGTAGGGAAAACCACTAGACCATTCAAGTATGACCTAAATCAAATCCCTAATGATTATACAGTAGAAGTGAGAAATAGATTTAAGGGACTAGATCTGATAGACAGAGGGCCTGATGAACTATGGACGGAGGTTCGTGACATTGTTCAGGAGACAGGGAGCAAGACCATCCCCAAGAAAAACAAATGCAAAAAGGCAAAATGGCTATCTGAGGAGGCCTTACAAATAGCTGTGACAAGAAGAGAAGTGAAAAAAAGGAGAAAAGGGAAGATATAAGCATCTGAATGCAGAGTTCCAAAGAATAGCAAGGAGAGATAAGAAAGCCTTCTTCAGTGCAAAGAAATAGAGGAAAACAATAGAATGGGAAAGACTAGAGATCTCTTCAAGAAAATTAGAGATATCAAGGGAACATTTCATGCAAAGATGTGCTCAATAAAGGACAGAAATGGTATGGACCTAAAAGATGCATAAGATATTGAGAAGAGGTGGCAAGAATACACAGAAGAACTGTACCAAAAATATCTTCACAACCCAGATAATCACAATGATGTGATCACTCACCTAGAGCCAGACATCCTGGAATGTGAAGTTAAATGGGCTTCAAATGGGAAGCATCACTACGAACAAAGCTAATGGAGGTGATGGAATTCCAGTGGAGCTATTTCAAATCCTAAGAGATGATGCTGTGAAAGTGCTGCACTTAATATGCCAGCAAATTTGGAAAAACTCAGCAGTGACCACAGGACTGGAAAAGGTCAGTTTTCATTCCAGTCCCAAAGTAAGGCAATACCAAAAAATGCTCAAACTACTGCATGATTGCACTCATCTCACATGCTAGTAAAGTAATGCTCAAAATTCTCCAAGCCAGGCTTCAACAATACATGAACTGTGAACTCCAAGATGTTAAAGCTGGTTTTAGAAAAGGCATAAAAACCAGAGATCAAATTGCCAACATCTGCTGGATCATCAAAAAAGCAAGAGAGTTCCAGAAAAATGTCTATTTCTGCTTCGTTGACTATGCTTAAGCCTTTGATTGTGTGGATCACAATAAACTGTGGAAAATTCTGAAAGAGGAGGGAATACCAGACCACCTGACCTGCCTCTTGAGAAATCTGTATGCAGGTCAGGAAGCAACAGTTAGAACTGGACATGGAACAACAGACTGGTTCCAAATAGGACAAGGAGTACATCAAGGCTGTATATCGTCACCCTGCTTATTTAACTTCAATGCAGAGTACATCATGAGAAGTGCTGGGCTGGATGAAGCACAAGCTGGAATCAAGATTGTGGGGAGAAATATCAATAACCTCAGATATGCAGATGACACCACCCTTATGGCAGAAAGTGAAGAGGCACTACTGCTACTGCTACTGCGAAGTCGATTCAGTCGTGTGCAACTCTGTGCAACCCCATAGACGGCAGCCCACCAGGCTCCACCGTCCCTTGGATGCTCCAGGCAAGAACACTGGAGTGGGTTGCCATTTCCTTCTCCAATGCAGGAAAGTGAAAAGGGAAAGGGAAGTCGCTCAGTCGTGTCTGACTCTTCGCGACCCCATGGAATGCAGCCCACCAGGCTCCTCCATCCATGGGATTTTCCAGGCAAGAGTGCTGGAGTGGGGTGCCATCGCCTTCTCCGGAAGAGGCACTGAAAAGCCTCTTGATGAAAGTGAAAGAGGAGAGTGAAAATGTTGGCTTAAAGCTCAACATCCAGAAAACAAAGATCATGGCGTCTGGTCCCATCAATTCATGGCAAATGCGGAAACAGTGGAAACAGTGGCAGACTTAATTTTTCTGGGCTCCAAAATCACTGCAGATGGTGATTGCAGCCATGAAATTAAAAGATGCTTACTCCTTGAAAGAAAAGTTATGACCAACCTAGACAGCGTATTAAAAAGCAAGACATTACTTTGCCAACAAAGGTCTGTCTAGTCAAGGCTATGGTTTTTCCAGTAGTCATGTATGGATGTGAGAGTTGGACTATAAAGAAAGCTGAGGGCTGAGGAATTGATGTTTTTGAATTATGGTGTTGGAGAAGACTCTTGAGAGTCCCTTGGACTGCAAGAAGTTCCAACCAGTCAATCATAAAGGAAATCAGCCCTGAATTTTCACTGGAAGGACTGATTTCGAAGCTGAAACTCCAATATTTTGGCCACCTGATGCAAAGAACTGACTCATTTGAAAAGACCCTGATGCTGGGAGAGATTGAGGGTGGAAGGAGAAGGAGATGACAGAAAATGAGATGATTGGATGGGATCACTGACTTGATGGACATGAGTTTGAGTTAACTCCAGGAGTTGGTGATGGATAGGGAGGCCTGGCGTGCTGCAGTTCATGGGGTCGCAGAGTCGGGCACGACTGAGCTACTGAACTGTACTGTACTGTACAGAGGTATCAGAGGCTCAGTGAGGTGAGGAAGTTATGCGTGTAGATGTGTGTGGTGTAGGATGTCAGAACCTGAGAAGAATGAGGATGCTGTCCCTGTGTGTACATAGGAAGAGCCAGTGCTGGTGGTGGGACAGAGTGAGAAGAGCCTCGGCAGAGCGGCAGCATCAGCGGTGGCCTGATGTGGGGTTGTTGGAGCCTGAGACAGCTGAGGAGGACATCCATGTGAGGGAGGGGCATGTGAGGGAGACACAGACCAGCATGTGGTGTCAGAGTCTGAATGGGATAAAGAGCAGAGGGCGATTAATCTAGTAGCAACAGGGTGTTGGATACAGACAGGAGGTTTGAGCAAATAGCTAAGTATTTTAAAAATAATAGGAACAAGGTTTCTCATTGGCAGGGAAGGTAGTTATAAATATGAAAAGAGAAAAAAAATAGCGTGAACCGTATGGTGTTAGATTGAAATTGGAGATATTGATGTGAAATCAGAGTTCTTGATATATAATTGGGTGTAAATGTGTGACATGCATATATTCTCTAGCTCTGCTCACAAAGAGAATCTGGGAGCAGTGACAACCCAGTAGCAATAAACATATCAAACGTCTAGATCTTGGAAACTAAATGTCATTCTCCATTCAAAAGGACCTCTGAAGAAGCCCCGGCAATGGGGCAGAGAAATTATAAGTAATCCCAGAACACCACATTGTGCCAGAAAGTAATGATATACCCGATGAATGATGGGACATGTCAAAGGACACAGAATGTAGCCTGAGGGGTTCCTATTGAACAAAACTGGGACAGTTCGAGCATCAAAATAAATCATGATTGTAATTGAATATAAGCCACTGAATGTGAGGTGTCTGTGAGTCCATACGGATATCAATAAGCAAATGAATATGTTGAAAGTGAGAAGGCAATGGCACCCCACTCCAGTACTCTTGCCTGGAAAATCCTATGGACGGAGGAGCCTGGTAGGCTGCAGTCCATGGGGTCGCTAAGAGTCGGACATAACTGAGCAACTTCACTTTCACCTTTCACTTTCATGCATTGAAGAAGGAAATGGCAACCCACTCCAGTGTTCTTGCCTGGAGAATCCCAGGGACGGGGGAGCCTGGTGGGCTGTCGTCTATGGGGTCACACAGAGTCGGACACGACTGAAGTGACTTAGCAGCAGCAGCAGCAGACTCTAAAAGCTCAAAGTACCTTCCTACAAAATACTTATTAAACACGAAGGAAATAAGGTAAATCTGCAGTGAGCAGACAGACAACTGATCAGCTGATTATTACTTGACAATCAGTAATGTGATGTTGAATCACATTTCCACCTAATTGAAATCACATGCCACCTAATAGGATGCAGTGAAAAGAACACAACATCACTTTGGTGTCGTTCCCGCCAAAACCAAAGATTCGTAATCAGAATCTAATTGTGCAAAGTCATCGACAACCCCAAATTGAGGACCAATCTACAAAATAGCTTTTCTGTAATTTTTAAATGATCAGGATCTGAAAGATTCAACAGTCTTCAAATTGAAGAACACTAAAGAGACATGGTAACTAAATGCAACTTGCGATTTCAGACTGGTTTATTTTGCTATAAATGATATTATTGTGACAACAGGTGATACTGCAATGGATCTGAAAATAAGATGGTACTGGTGTGTCAATGTTACAATCCTGGTTTTGGTGGTTGTATTGAGTCATGTGGGGCTTTCCAGGTGGCTCAGGGGTAAAGAATCCACCTGCCAATGAAGGAGATGCCAGAGACATGGGTTTGATCCTTGGGTTGGGAAGATCCCCTGGAGGAGGAAATGGCAACCCACTCCAGTATTCTTGCCTGGAGAACCTCATGGACAGAGGAGCCTGCAGGGTTCTCTGAGCCTGTGGGGACACAACTGAGCACGCAGGAGCACATACACATTGGATCCTATAGTAGAAGGTCCTCGTTTGTAAGGATTGTATACTGAAGCATTCAAGAGTGATGGGGCATCATGTTAACAAGTTACTCTTCAATGGTTCAGGAAAAAAAAAAAAACATTCTTGTACTGTTCTTGCAATTTTTCTGAACATTTGAGATTGTTTTACACACACACACACATACACACATACACACAAACTCCAGTTGTTTAGAGTATTATTGTCTCGTCTCTCAAAGAAGGAAAAGTACCAAGGAGGCTCAGGGACAGAGATAAAAAAAAGAATTTCTTCATCCTAGGGAAGTGGCCAGAAGCCAACATGGAGGCCTCTTTTCAGGGGCTCTCATTAGGGGTCTCTGAAAGGAGAAGACAGCATGAAACTGGATAGTAGGTGGAGCCAGGGCTTACTGCTGATTAGACTCATGGAGTCTAAATCTGGTGAGTGTTTTGATTACTAAACTGAGGTCCTGTCATCATCACTCTTCACATCCCATTTCTTCTGAGAACAGCTCCCCCTCCCCATTCTGGTCACCTTGGGCAGTGCCACATGAAATGCAGACCCCGCAGAGTCCACTTTCAATCTTGACTTATAGCAAGCAATGCCAATCTAACACAGGCTGAGAAGGAGCCTCCGAATTCCTACTTGACTCCTCCTGTCTTTGTTCATGACCTTCACTGCAAAATTTTTTGTCTTGTCGTAGCTCACATTCTACCTCTTTCCTGTGACTCTGGACCTCTTTTCACCCTTCCTGTCTGCAGCCTTGGTCTCTGTCCTCACAGTTCGTCTGTTCCTGGTTCTTCTAGGAACAAACCTGATTATCAGTCAGGTGCCAGGCAGAGACCAGCCTTTCTCTGGGGCTGTCTCCTCCTGCCAAGGGGAACCAGAGCAAGTGTCCCTGCTAGAAGGGGTCCAAGAGACATTTTAGCCCAATTTCATCATTTAACAGATGAGGAGACTGAGTTCTAGAGAGGCTACCTAATGCGCCAGTGGTGACAGAGCCAGAAGCAAAGCCCACATTTGCAGTCTCTAGGGTCAGTGTACAGGCAACAGGCTATATAGGGATGGAGATGGTGGTGGCATAACTGAAAAACTGTAAGTGGAGAAATAGAAAAGGGCATCTTATGGGAGGCAGAGAATTCAAGTCCAAAGCTTATATATTTGATCTGGAAAGGAATAAGGAGGAGTCGCGCGATAGAGGGATGATGTGTTTGAAACGGTTTATTGATACTAAATAACATAGCATTTAACATAGCATTTCTCAACAGTGGTGCCGTTGACATCTGGAACTGGATAACTCTCTGTTGTGGGGCTGCCGGTGCACTGTGGGATGTTTAGCAGCATTTCTGGCCTCTGTCCACTAGATGCAATTGCACCTCCCCGATCCTGACTATCACAACTGTCTCCATCCTTGCCAGATATCTGCTGGGATAAAAGATAGTCCCTGGTTGAGAAGCACTGGTTTAATGCATGAACTGGAACCAAGATACATTGGAGAAGGGAGGCCAGCAGGAGGTTACGAGAGCTTCAGCTCACTGAGGCGGTGCAACCAATGGTGTTAGATGTCAGACTCCGAGGCAGATTGCCTGTTTTAAATCAAGACTAAACCGCTTACTAGCTTTGTGGCTGCCCCTGGGTTCTCCAACATGAGAATGATATTCATACCTATCTTTTAGGGTTGTCATGAAAATATATCTAAAAAAGACTGATAGCAGGGCTGGCAAAAATGTAGACATTTGATATGTGAACAGAAATGGAGGGAGAATTAATAAGCCTGGACTGAGCGTGTGGCCAAGGAGCCCTGTAGTAATGTTAGAGTTGATGCACCGTCACCCCCAGGGTATTGCACCAGTTTCTGAGACCAAAATGTCTAAACTTTTCTAAGAGGTCTATTGACTAATGAACAGCAAGTCCACGACATAGTAAAGAATTCTACCCTGAGAGCTCATTCATAAGTCCCATTTGTTTATAAGTCCAACAAAGTGGTGGTGGTGGTTTTGTCACTAAGTCGTGTCCGACTCTTGCTACCCCATGGACTATAGCCCGCCAGGCTCCTCTGTCCATGAGATTCTCCAGGCAAGAATACTGGAGTGGGTTGCCATTTCCTTCTCCAGGGGATCTTCCTGACTCAGGAATTGAATCCGGGTCTCCTGCGTTGCAGGCAGATTTTTTCCCAACTGAGCCCAACAAAGTGTAGATACCCAACTAACACAATTGGCTATATAGTACTGCACTGTAATAGGTTTATTGTACCTTTTATACAAATAATACATAAAAGCAAACACAAAAATAAAAACATTTTTAATCTTACAGTACAATACCTTGAAAAGGACAGTGGGTGCTGTGTGTGTTCGCTTAGTCACTCAGTCGTGTTCGACTCTTTGTGACCCAATGGACTGTAGCCCACCAGGCTCCTCTGTCCATGGGATTCTCCAGGCAAGAATACTGGAGAAGGTAGCTGTTCCCTTCTCCTGGGGATCTCCCCGACCCAGGGATGGACCCCAGGTCTCCTGCCTTGGTGTGGATTCTTTAGTACAGTACAACAGCTGGCATACAGGGGCTTGCACCCACATTCACATCTTTGAAAGTTCACAAGTTGAAGATTCGTATGTAGGGGACTTACTGTATTTTCTCTAATAGGGCTTGAAGACTGATTGGTAAATTCAACTTGTGAGCATTTTAGAATTTCTACTGAATAGCTGAGACAGATCAACTTTTAGTAAACTTCATGTTATATGGAAACAGATGAATCAAAAGAAAGAAGTCAGATGCCTTATCCTTGTTTCAAACACGGAAACAGGTATGGATATACCTATTTATTTCGAGTGAGAAGAGAAATCACAACCAATGCCTGGAGCCCTGGCAATTCAGGACCCATTCTTCTGTGATCTCTTCAGGCAATTTGCCCAAAACACTTAAACAGAAATGATTCCTCTTGCCACCTGCTTTCTACTCACCACCTGGATACTCTGCAACTCCCTGCATTCCCGGGGCCTTGAAGCTCCAGCTTTACTAACCCTGTACTAAATCTACCACTAATTACAGTATGCAAATCCCAGATGCCTGTGCAATAATAATGTTATGATAGCACTCTGAGCCCTTGTTCTGGGTCTTCTGGAAATATTCTGTGGGAACGAAAAAAATCCCCTGGTGATAACCACAGCGTGGCTGAGCTCCAATGGCCTGTAACATCCAACTGGTGCACGTGAAAACACTTCAGAGACGGATATTTGAAAGGGTTTTACTTGGCTGCTGTATGCTTTCCACACTTGTATTATTTCCTCTGCCAGAGGTATGCACTTATTTTATTTTCCCAGCCCGAAGATTTATGATTCTCCCACCAAGAGGCCTCTTTCCCTCTTGCAGCATTCTTTTAAATAATAATAGTAATAATCCCCTACATTTATAATGCTCTATATTTCCAATGCAGTTTCATGTACTCTAACCCACTTGTAGTATTATTTTTGCCTCAGAAATGGCTATCAGCCCTATATAGAATTTCTAATTTCACTCTAAAACACTGCAATCCTTTCATTTTGTTCTTTTAACAATGTTATGTGTTGTTCAATTCACAAGGTTCAATCTTAATTAAACCAAGTTCAGGATCCAAGCGGAAATGACTAGCAGTGAGGGGCAGATTACTAACACCCTATGGCACATTCACTCTAAATTTAGATGCTACTCTTAGAGTCTTCCAAATCGAATCACAACCTTATAATTAATATTTCCTGTCCTTCCTCCCTGCATGAGATTGTCAGTCCCAGTGATATTTCACAGTATTTGCAAGTATTTATTCTTTGCAGAGTGCATGTTACCAAATGTGAACTGAGAATAGCAAAACCACACTTTTCATTTTTCCTGAAGAGACAATTAAAAACTAAAATCCAGATGACTGCCACATAATTAGATGTAAATATATGTATTCTTCCCCCAGAGTACCTAGTTTAAAAAATCTTATTTTTAAAGTTAAAGTATGTTGGTGTGTGTGAATCCAAGTTCTACTATAGCAATACATGCAGAAACACATGCGTATGTATAGAATGAAGAAGTTTTAAGGCACCATTCAAATGTATAGAAGACACAAGGTAATGTCCATTTTATTTGGCAGCAATATATCAATAGACACAGAGACTTAATATCACATTAAAATCTAAAAGCTAACAATCTGTAGCTTTTCCAAGTTTTCTCCAATGACATTTACAGACAGAAGAAAGAAAACTAAATTTCAAAATAATGGGGGTTCAATGTCAGGTACTAGGGATTCCATATACTGCTGTGACAAACGTCTAGTGGATTCGGGGGCAGAGGGAGGAGAGGGGAAATAAAGGAGGGGGAGAGAAGAAGACATCAACTGTCTAGGCTGAAAATGGGCAGTGCTGCTTAAGGCTGGTGTGCATGTCCTCATGTGTAACCCTAATAGAGCTGTCTTTTATAGCTGACTTCAATGGGATAATTAAGCGTTCAGATGCGCTCATCCAATTTCGCCATTTGAAGGTATATTTGATCATTGGTTTTACTAATAAGGTTCCTAATTATAACCTAGAGAAGAATTTGGCTAGCTGTGGAGTTTTTCCTGTGGAAACCACGTTTTGGATGGACTAACAACAGCTGAAACTGTGATGACTCTAGAGCTCCTGCAGAAGCCAAAAGCTGACTCAATCCATTTGTAGTTAAATTATCTAATTCCTGGTCAATAGCAGGTGACACGAAGCAATCGTTACACTAACTACATACCCGAACATCATTCTTGGAGAGGTTTATGGTCATTTGAGATGAGATAGCCATCTCTGTGACTGGCGTGTCTCCAACTGTCTATGCATCAAAGACCTATGCATGTCTATCCTGGTTATTGGCTATCAGAGCATGGTTTTGCCTTACAGAATTATGAACATCTGTAGCCCTCTTGTATTAGGGCAGCACACATCACCTGCTGGTTAATAGCTTGCCAAAGAGATTCTTGATGTCCCCAGAGACTAGCAGTGCTCTCATCAAGAGGCTTGTTGGAAATACAGTTGTGAGCCCCATCTCAGACCTCCTGCTCCAAAATGTGCATTTTAGCAAGATGCCCAGGTGATTCAGATCCACTTTAACATTTGAGAACCATTGCTTTACACAGTCTTTCACAACTTCTTTTGGTTGTTATCTTTTAAATTCATATCAGGGCAAAGCCTCTGAACTGATCCTCCTGTCACCACTCTTACCCCATTTCATTAATGTCTTCATGCAGCGGCCAAGTACATTTCTAAAGCACAACTCGGCTGCTACAGGACGTGCACTTCCAATCTCCCAAAGCCTTCCTGTGGCTCTCAGAATTAAGCTTTGAAACTCAGCCCTTTCTGGTCTATTCCCCATAGACTTTCCAGTTGCACTTCTAAACATTTCCACGGGATGTTAGAGTGACTTGAGCAGGGATAGCAGTGGCTACTCTAAATTAGAAGGTCTGAGAAGTCTTCTGGAGGAGGCGATGTTGGAAATGAGACCCAAATGACAAAAACTCACAATGCCCAGAACCTGCTTCCTTGTTTTTGCACAATTCATTTCCTGCATCTGATTATGTTATGCTGCTTGCTGCCTCAATTTTCTATTCATTCTCCAGATTCAATTCCAATGCCATTCCTTCCTAGAGAATCTTTTCTGAGCAGCCCCGGTTCACATGTGTGTTAGTTCTGTTGCTTTGAACTTATGTTCCCCGTATGTCTTAGTCTGACATACATTTTAATCTATTGGCACTGTGAGATTTTGAGTTGCTGGAAGCAGGCACTGACACAGAGTTTGGGTCACCGGATGTTTATTCAGGGTCTCCATTTGTGGGTGGAAGATGGAGGAAGCAAGACTGGTCTGTGGACACAATTCAAGAAGCCTGGAGTTATGTAATAGAGGAAATAAGGACTGAAGTCATGTAAATTTGGAGCCAAGCAAAATTTCATGCAAGCTGAAAGCTTGGGGAAGCAGAGAAGTGTCTCAGTCTACAGAGAGAAGAGTACGGGTTCACTTAGGGTCAGACAAGCAGCCTCAGTTCTTGATCTTCACCTTTCATCCCTGGAAGCAGTTGCTGCCAATGGAATTGCCTGGTTGCCTTAGCCTATTTTGAATGGAGTTCTGTTTGGTGAAATGCAAGGATTCCTGGCTAAGATATTAGATGACATGAATATAATTCCACAAGAAAGTCGATCTAGAGTGAATTTTTAAGCCTCTTTCATTCACAGATGGCCTCCCAGGTTTATCTACAAGTGATCCAGATGTGGAATGCCTCCAGAAGACAAGGGTCAAGGTACTGTTAGCCTGGAAATTCACTTGGGTCTGTTTCTTTTTATTATTTATTATTTTATTATAATATAAAGCTACCAGGGGATTGTGAAGCTCTAAGCCTCCTTGGTGGCTCAGTGGTAAGGAACCGCCTGCCAATGCAGGAGATGTGGGTTCAGTCCCTGGATTGGGAAGACTCCTGGAGGAAGAAATGATAACTCACTCCAGGATTCTTGCCTGAAAAATCCCATGGACAGCGGAGCCCAGCAGGCTACAGTCCATGGGGTCACAAAATGTTGGAGACACAACTGAGCACACAGTCACATGTTCAAAAGCTTTCACGTACACTCGCATATGGGAACATCCTGATTCATTTCAAACGGTTTGGAGAGAGAATCAAGATTATAAGGCTGGAGGGTAACAAGAGAATGGTAGTCCTGTGGTCTTCTTCAAATCATGTTACAAGGCTTATGAGTGCTTACTGTGTATTGTATAAAAGAGAGATTTCTGTGCCAGGAGATCTGGCCAAGCCTGATGTCATTGACCAACAAGCATGACCAATGCTGCAGCCAAAAAAAAAAAAAAGATGATGAAAATGAGACTGCTGGGGTTAGCTGGGATTTTCCCAGCAAAAGGCAAGATGAATCCACCTAGAACATGGATCAGGGAAATTAGGCTATTCTTTGGTGTATCTACTCAACTTCTACTGTTTTTAGAGACTTTTTTTGTTGTTGACATTTTTGTTTACTGATATAACTCTATTCACCTTGCCTTCACATATGTGGGTGTTTGGTGTTTACTGATGAGCATTTAAGATGATGTTTATATATTCTGGTTTTGTGTCCAGGGATTTAAAATATGGGGATTTCATTATGCCACTCTTAATGACTAGATATTTATTGACTAGATTAATCAACACATTGTATATTCTTAGGCACAAACGTCTCTATTGTCAATGATTTAGTAGTTTCATGGGAGACATTGGAGTCATTCATTAGGGGACATCATTACCTTCTGGAACACAGAAATGATTCTAAACAATTATCCCTGGAAAATCGCACTAAATTAGGGCATATATATAAAAAGACTTAAGACAAACCACAAATAGTTCATTTCTATGTAATTCCTAAAATCGTAGCAGCATGCATGGAGGGTGATGATATTGTCAATTCAAAGCCCTCACCTCTGACAGTAATGGAACACGTCAATAAATGTGTACTTTAGGAGGTGAAAAGAAAACAGGAACCATTAGGACCATCATTATGGGCATCAGCAAAAGAGAGATCCAGCTGGACTTTAATAACAGATTTCAACTCATATCCCATTTAATTTCCATCTGAATTCATTATACATCAAAGAGAGTCTCCTCCGCATCTCATAAAATTCTCAAATCTTTCCCTTGGAGAGCCAGAGCGAATATCATTTCTGACCAATTGACTGACAGATATCCACCCCAGGCTGACCATAGTTCATTAAAAACAATATGTGTGTTTTTCTTTATGTCATCACTTTATTGAACCCCACATGTTCATTGCTAGATTTAAGGCTAAAAGGTTAAATTGCTGATATTGCAAAAGTTACTTAACTTTCCTGAAAGTTATTCTTCATGACCTCAGGTCTGGCTCTTTGAGGTAAACCTCAGGCCTGGGCATTTTTAGCACATTCCACTTCTAAGAAGCAGGCTGCTAAAACTGTTGCTCGCAAAACATCACACCCAGAGTGCTTACCGCCACCCTCTGCTTCAGCTGTTGCCAATAGGCAGGTTTTAATGTGTCAGCTCACAAAGCTCTCAGGAAGCTGCTGGCACTTCTCATCTTTGTCCCTGTGAAATTAGTGGATGTGCTCGGCATCGTCTGCCCTTTGTGGTGTGGGCTGTGAACTTCACATAAGCTAGCATGATACGTGTGGGCAAAGCGTCTGAGCAATAGGGGGAACTAAAACTGTACGTTTATGTACCACAGCTGGGCCATCCCCAGGGGCTCCCATTCTCCTGATTCCATCCTAGATCAGGGCCTTGAATCTTCTCCCCTCTGCCTCTTCCTTTAGACTCAGGTTGACACCTGGGCACGGTGACACAGAATCCAAGATGAAGGTGATGATTTCTGCTCAAAGACACACTAAACATTTTTAGAAACCTCATTATGTAAATATATTATCCTAATATACTGATTCTTCTCATTCAACAGAACCCTTAGACAATAGCCCACGACAAGCTCAGAATATTAATAAAAATTCTTTTATCTGTCTACACATTAACAAGCATTTTGGAGTTCCTACTATGTGACTGATGTGCAAATATCTAGCTAAGGCCGTTTCAGAGATTTAGGTCCAAGACAAATTATATTCTGGTTTCTTCCAATATTTTTATTTAAACAGTATTTGGGTAAAATTAACTTCAATCTTGAAATGTAAAAAGAGTAGCATAAAGACAACCTATAGACTCAAGGCAAATGTGAAGATGGGGAGGACAGACTCACATTACTTAAAACATGTTGCTTGGACTTCCCTGGTGGTCCTGTGCAGGGAATCTTCCTGCCAATGCAGGGGACATGGGTTTGATCTCTGATCCGGGAAAATTCCACATGCCCCAAGGCAACGAGGCCCATGTGCTACAATTATGGAAGCCCGAGCTCTAGAGCCCATGCTCTGCAACAAGAGGAGCCTGTACACTGTAAAGAAGAGTAGCCCTAGCTCACTGCAACTAGAGAAAGCAACGTGTGCAGCAACCAAGACCCGACACAGCCAAAACAAGTTTTAAAAGCTAAACAGATAAAAACATAAACAAACGAAAATATGTTCCTTTAGGTTTTTAAGGCAACAAAGGAAGGGAGGTTCTAAGAGGGCCAATAAAACTCCAGTGTTTGGCATCAGCTCTGGAGCCTTCCAGGTGGCATGGTGGTAAAGAACCGCCTGCTGATTCAGGAGACGCAAGAGACGCAGGTTTGATCCCTGGGCTGGGAAGATTCCCCTAGAATAGGAAGTGGCAACCAGTATTCTTGCCGGGAAAATTCCATGGACAGAGGAGCTTGGTGGGCTACAGTCCATGGGGTCACAAAGAGTCAAGCATGACTGAGCGACTGAGCACGCACACACATGGAGCTTTCACCTCTTCCCTCACCTGCACCCTCTCTAAGTCACTGCCAGGTGCCCAGCAAACTCCCCCAAAGAAGGGGCAGACCAAGGAAGGTCAGCATATAATGTACGTGGAATCTGAGGTCGGCCTTGAAAGCAAGTGCAGTTCACCTGAGTGGAAACAGAGAGGTCATTCTTGACCAGAGGGGTCACAACACACGGGGTTCACAGGGTTACCCGGGTCTGAGTGGTGACTAGGGGTCAGGTGGGCACAGGAGGCAAGGGAGGCTGGGCTGGTGAGGCTGCCGCCATCTTGCTCCTCAGCCTTTGGGTCCCTATTTCCTCACTGCTGGACCAGTGATTTCCTCCCTGGAGACTCCACCTTGATTCTGTTCTTTTCCAGTGCTGATGGAGGCTGACCGTGTGTCCACAGCCATGCCCTCTTTCTCTACCAGGAGGTGCACACTCCAATTTGTGCTACCATTACAGACCTGGCCCAGTCACACCTGCAGGACTGCTGACATTGCTCTTCACCCACAAATGAGATGCAGACTAATTGGTGCCCTTGGAGGGACACGTGAAATCAGAGTCTCCCAAATGACAGCTTACTTTCTGCCCAGCTCCTGGCCCTTCTAGGACTTGAAGTCCTGCTGTTTCCAGGCCCTAGGAGTTGGGGCTTTATGGCTTTGCCTCAGTATTTTAAAAAAAAATGTTTGTATTTATTTGGCTACACTGGGTCTCAGTTGCGGCATGCAGAATCCTTGATCTGTGGGGACTCACGTGATCTCTCATTTGTGGCATGTGGGATCAGTTCCCTGACCAGGGATCAAACCTTGGCCCCCTGTGTTGGGAGCATGGAGTCTTAGCCACTGGACCACCAGAAAGTCCCAGTTCTGCCTTATTCTTGATGACTTTCTCCTCCTATGTGGAATGGGAAGTTTTACCCCTGACCCCAACCCAGTTATGGCATTTTACTCCCCAGAAAGAGGTTTTCATGATGATTATCTGGTTCCCTAGTACCCTGCAGTTGGAAGCCAACTATGGCTAGAATCATGACTAAGATTGATGTTGATTTAAGCACTGTTTAAAAGAGCTTAGCACTGTGCTTACCTATTTTTTCTGGTCCAGGAGTCAGCCTCCATAGCCCCATCATTTCCCACTATTCATTCTGCCCTGGTGGCTTGTTATCTTGCTTCTTAGAGAAACACCATGCATTGTACTTAAATACAACTTAGTATGTTATCAAGACATGCTGCATACATAGAAACAACACTGGTGGACAGTCTCCATAACCCCTGATGTTAAGGTCAGATGTTTTACGTAATAACAGTAACAATGCTTCTCCTGCTGCTGCTAAGTCGCTTCAGTCGTGTCCGACTCTGTGCGACCCCATAGATGGCAGCCCACCAGGCTCCCCCATCCCTGGGATTCTCCAGGCAAGAACACTGGAGTGGGTTGCCATTTCCTCCTCCAATGCATGAAAGTAAAAAGTCAAAGTGAAGTCGCTCAGTTGTGTCCGACTCCTAGGGACCCCATGGACTGCAGCCTACCAGGCTCCTCCAACCATGGGATTTGCCAGGCAAGAGTGCTGGAGTGGGGTGCCATTGCCTTCTCCAAACAGTAACAATGCTGCTGCTGCTGCTGCTGCTAAGTCACTTCAGTCATGACCGACTCTGTGCGACCCCAGAGACGGCCTCCTACCACGCTCCTCTGTCCCTGGGGTTCTCCAGGCAAGAACCCTGGAGTGGGTTGCCATTTCCTTCTCCAATGCATGAAAGTGAAAGGTGAAAGTGAAGTCGCTCAGTCGTGTCCGACTCTTAGCGACCTCATGGACTGCAGCCTACCAGGCTCCTCCGTCCATGGGATTTTCCAGGCAAGAGTACTAGAGTGGGGTGCCATTGCCTTCTCCAAACAGTAACAATAGCAACAGTTAATGCTACTATAATACAATACGTTAGATTTGTAGTCCCCAACCTATTGGCAACCAGGAACCAGTTTCATGGATGATAAAATTTCTTTGATGGGGCAGCAGGGTGATTAAGGTGGTAACTCGAGGATGGGGAGTAATGGGAACAGAGGCTTCGATGACTCGCCCAGCCTGCCGCTCACCTCCTGCTGTACAGCCCATTTCCTAGCCGAGGACCAGTACTGGTTTGCGGCCCAGGGGTTGGGGACCTTTGCTTCAGATATATACTCATTTGGTCCTCACAATAACTCCGTGGTGAGTACTACTGTCATCTCCATTTTATAAAAAGGGAAGCCACGTCATAAAGAGGATAATTGATCAGCTCAAGGTTGCACAGCTGGTGAGCAGTTATGACCGAGATTGAATCCCAGATATCCTGACCCTTGTGCCTGAATTCTTCACCATCACACCATGCTGCCTGTCTGAAGCAGGAGGCCATTTTAGGTTCACAATATGACCAGTGGTCAACTTTGGGATAATTGTGCAACTGCTAACATAAAATATTTCTGTTAAAAGAGAATTACTGTTTATGAAAGCTAATTTAGACTCGCACTGTGCCAACACACAAGCACACAATCTGACACAGGTAAGTACTTACCTCTGAGTGAACAAGCAAGCAATTCAGGCAAGAGTTTTGGAGTAAAAATCAAACATAAAATATGCAAAGGGATTATCACAGTACCTGGTGCATTGTAAACATTTGATAACATGTCATTTGGTAATTGTTATTACTATTGTTATTGCACATATCAATATTATGAACTGATGTGCAGTCTTTCCAGACTACTCTCATATTTATCATGCTGCTGCTGCTGCTGAGTTGCTTCAGTCATGTCCGACTCTGTGCGACCCCATAGACGGCAGCCCAACAGGCTCCTCTGTATCTGGGATTCTCCAGGCAAGAATAGCTTGCTCTAAGAAGAAACAGGAGAAGTGTAAAATGCTCTCTCTCCCACCATGCTTCCCTGCCTTTGGGTATTCTCTCTAAAAGGCTTTACTTGACAATTTTTCTGTAAGTAAAATGGATGCTAAATTTTTGTCTTTCAACATTACAGTAATGTTGGGAGGTAAAATAATTGGCAAAGTAAAGCCCTTGAAATAGACTATGTTAATGAAACACTTGAAGAGTTCCTAAAAAGAATCAAATTATACTTTATACTATTACTTCTATGCACTCCTTAGAAATATACCATCTTGAAGTAGCTTTTATTAACAAGAAATAGCATGTTCAATAAAGGACATGGAATTATCTTCAAGTATATAAGAATGAGCAGAGAAGGCAATGGCACCCCACTCCAGTACTCTTGCCTGGAAACTCCCATGGACGGAGGAGCCTGGTGGGCTACAGTCCATGGGGTTGCTACAAGTCGGACACGACTGAGCGACTTCACTTTCACTTTTCACTTTCATGCATTGGAGAAGGAATGGCAACCCACTCCAGTGTTCTTGCCTGGAGAATCCCAGGGATGGGGGAGCCTGGTGGGCTGCCATCTTTGGGGTCGCACAGAGTTGGACACAACTGAAGCGACTGAGCAGCAGCAGCAGCAGCAGCCGCAGCAGCAGCATGTAAGAATGAGAGCTTCTCCATCTCTCCCTCTCCCCTCTATTTATCCAACCAGGGTTATACGGCACAGAGTGGCACACTTGGAAGATCCCGGTGCCTGCTCTACAGTCACTGTTTTGAAATTCTTATGAACCAGTGTCCGTGCATTTTTTACTATGCACTAGAAATCTGCACTGCAGATGACAATGCCTGTCGTTAGTCTGCAATGGGACTTCCTTACAAGGTAAAGTTGATTCACTTGAGCAGCTCTCAGGGTCTAGTAACTCCCCACAAGGAACTTAAGCTCAACTTAGAACCAAGGACAGTTAACAGCATATTTCCAATAGATATTATTTCCTTTACTATTACCACAGTAGAGAGATATCTGGCCAAGTGACTTAGTATAAAACTAAGTGAGGCTCATTTTGTGGGGGGAAAGAAGTGATTAGTGTCAGAAATAACCTGCCCCAATCAGGGGGTTATGCTGAAGTCACCTTCATTTCTGGGATCTTGGGTGTGAAGAAGCCTCTCTCATGCTCAGCTGAAGCCTCTAAGACAGAAGTTGATTGCCATCGAACTGTACCTCTCCTTGTCTCTTGTCCTGGGCAGGGCTGCATACCCTCTTCAGCTGACTTTCATCTCAAACATAAAGCTTCTCTTGTCTCAGAGTCAGTCATTTCCTAAAACAACTTTATTATGATATAATTCATACACTGTACAATTGAATGTCTACAGTGCAGCATTTTTTGTTTTTTAGTGTTTTACGGGGTTGTGCAGTCATCACCATCATCACTTTTTCAACACCCTGAAAAAAAAAAATCCATACCCATTAGCAGTCTTTCTCCAGTCCTCCTCCACCCCTCATTCAGCCCCTGGCAACCACTGATCTACTTTCTGTTTCTATGGACTTGTCTGTAAATAGACAATTCATGTAAATGGAATCCTACAATATTTGTCCTTTCGGGTCTGGCTTATTTAACTTAGCATAATATTTTTAAGGGTCACCCATTTCATAGCATGCATCAGGACTTCATTTCTTTTTATGGCTAAATAACATTCTATTGTATGGACATACCTCATTTATTTATCCATTCGTCAGTTGATAGACACTTGGGTTGTGTTCATTTGGGGGCTATTGTGAATAACACCACTATGAACATTCAAGCCCAAGGTTTTGTATGACTCTATGTTTTCATTTCTCTTGGATGTATACCTAGGAGCGGAGTTGCCAGGTTACGTGATAAAGCCAGTCATTTTTCTACATATCTACAAAAAGAAGATCCTGCTCTCAGTAACACTAAGACCAAACTAGTTATTGAATATGAAAATCCCTAAGGCTCCAAATTATACGGTAGTGAAATCTTTTATATTTGGGTTCAAACCTGGGAGTCAGATTTGCTGAAACACCTATGGCGTAAATGGCTCTATAATTGAGTAAACAAGACCCAGAAAAGGTTAACATCCCTCTGCCCTCTAGCACAGAGTAGATAATCCAGGATTTTTGCTCTGCCTCTGCCAAAAATTGCATTTGGCATCTCTTCAGCATCACACTGTCTCCTGAGGCAATTTGGGAGGTCTGGCCTGGGAGATATTTGTGGAAAAATACGCCGAATTTTAACCCTGTCTCTCTGTATCGTGCTAAGGATAGATCTGAAAGGTCCTGTGATCTTGGTGTATTTCTCACCGCCCTCATTCATGTGTTAAAATTACCACAAGGTGGCGATATTAGAAGGTAGGCCTTGAGGAGGTGATTAGGTCATGAAGAGGGAGCCCTCATGAATTGAGTTGGTGTTCCTATAGAAGATGCTCTGGAAAGCTGGGCTGGCCCTTCCTTCACCATGTGGGTATACAAGGAGGTCTGTGACCTAGAACAGGGTCCTCAGCCTTCAGCTCCTGACTTAGATTTTCGGCCCCCAGAATTGTGAGAAATAAATGCCTTTTTTTTTTTTAATGAGTCACCCAGTCAATGGTATTTTGTTATAGCAGCCTGAGCAGACTCAGAAGAGGGATCAGTTTGAGGGAAGAAGTTATAAAAAATAATGTGAATACTGTCACGGCAGTGTTGTCAGCCTTTGAAGTACACATGAATCACTCACATCTGATTCCGATTCAGTAGGTCTAAGAGAGAGGTGTCCAGGCTGCGTTCTAACAGGCTCCTCTGTGCTGCTAGTGCTGCCTATTGACTCACACACTGAGTAACAAGGCTCTATGGGACCCCACGGTGGCTGCAGAACATGCACAGTGGCCCCCTAGACTCTGAGCATCTCATGGAGCCCAATTTGCTGCCCCAAATTTGACTGCTGTATGCTTTTCTAGGTGAAAGCAGGTTGTCAGGACCGAGTGAAGTGAAAGTTGCTCAACCATGTCCAACTTTTTGAGACCCTATGGACTGTAGCTCTCCAGGCTCCTCTGTCCATGGAATTCTCCAGGCAAGGATACTGAAGTGGGTTGCCATTCCCTTCCCCAGAGGATTTTCTGGGGATCAAACCTGGGTCTCCTGCATTGCAGGCAGATCCTTTGCCATCTGAGCCACTAGGGAAGCCCCTTTAGGGCCAGGTATCCCACACTAATAACCTGATGGGCGAGGTTGAAGACACTAGCGCCGGAAGCCTGGTTCTCTTCACACAGAATCAGGAATCACATCGGGTCTTTCAATTTAGTGAAGCTCAACAGGTTTGATAAAGTAGCAACTTATGTGGAAGCCTGGAATCTTCATGGTGCAGAGAAAGGTCAGGATCAGACCTGAAATGAAGAATAATTGAAAATGAAATTCAAAGTTGTACTGTATTCACCTAAAAAACATTAAAAGGGGAAATAATTTAAAAGCCACAGGGAAATATAAACAAACTAAAAACACTAAACTGCTACTTCCCCAACCGGCCTCTCTATCTGCCAGACACAGCCCAATGTCTAAAGATTTTTGTTTTCACATGTCTCACAGCTTTGTCTTTCCCATAGAGATTTTCTTTTCCTCTCTTTCCTTCCTACTGGATCAGGTTTTAATTGGGTACATACTGCCTCTCAGACTTTAAACTACACGTGGATCACCTGGGATCTTGTTTCATACAGTCTGACGCAAGTAGATCAGGAGCTGCCCAGGAACCTGCATTTCTAATGAATCTGCTGCTGCTGCTGCTGCTAAGTCGCTTCAGCTGTCTCCGACTCTGTGCGACCCCATAGACAGCAGCCCACCAGGCTCCGCTGTCCCTGGGATTTCTCCAGGCCGGAACACTGAATCTAGGTGATGCCAATGTGAGGATCAAGGGCTTAGATTAGCTTAGTCTCTCTGCTTCTTTATTTCCCCTCTTATTTCTCCTCCTCCTTAAAATTAATAGGTAGTAAATGCTGACTGAATAGACTAAATGATCCTTTATGATTCTTAGTTTTATAGTGTATAATAGGGATGACAATGAAGGTTATTTTTCCAAGGTCAGGCTGAAAATTAAGTTTAATAGTAATATATGGAAGCCCTAGCACAGTGCCTGACACACGGTAGATGCAAAAAATAGTTTAGTTTATTCCATCTTCCTAGGTTCCATATGGAGCTCTAGGCAGGCAACTTTTGTAAGTGCAAGGGGTAAACAACGATTAATAATTGGTATCAACAGATACCAATTGTAGATACAAACGAGGCATTTCCTCATTAAAAAATGCTCTGCTTATTGAAATGGAGGATGAGATAGTTGGATGGCATCACTGATTCAATGCACATGAGTTTGAGCAAACTCCGGGAGATAGTGAAGGACAGGGAAGCCTGGTGTGCTGCATGCAGTCCATGGGGTTGCAGAATCAGACATGACTGAGTGACTGAACACTGACAACATTGAAACAGAAGTGAACTATATACAATTAATTGCTGTGAAAAAGTGTATTCATACTGACTTAGAAACTATCAATATATGAATTGCAGGGTGACATTCTTTTGAGTACAGGCCACCTAAAGTAAGATCAAGATTTCAGAGAAACCCAAAGGCAAGGGCCTCACCCTTATTCCCCATCAAAGACTACACTATCAAAGACTAAGGTAAGACTAGCCAGGGACTTTGCTCGTGGTTCACTGGCTAGGACTCTGAGCTCCCAATGCAGGGAGCTTGGGTTCGACCCCTGGTGAGGAAACTAGATTCCACCTGCCACAATTGAGAGTTTGTATGCTGCAATTAAGACCTGGTGCAACCAAATATTAAAAAAAAAAAAAAAAAAAAAAGGAATAGCAAGATATCCCCACAGAGGCTTCTAGCCTCTGCCTGAAGGTGAATCCTTCAATCATTAGAATGTCTGAGCCCTGGATGACTTGGCTTTCTCTGTGGTGGGTTGGACCGATGACAGATGAGTGCCTGGTTCTCTGGTGCAGGGGTGGGGGTGGTCTGCAGGCCTGAAGAATTCTCCTTTCCAAAGGAGGAGACGTTCTGACCCCTGCCTTATGCTTAAGGCAGAAAACGGAGAGACCCTGATGACACCCAATCATGAATCTAATTTCATCAGGGACACTGAGGATCAAGATTCTTATACTAACCAGTAGAACACAGAAAGTCAAGCTAGCGCATGACTTCCAAACAAAGAGGGACTTTTCACCAAAAAGTCGCAGACATTACACATTCTCATTCCTCATTGTGCTCTGCCGTCCATCTTCTGGGAAAAAGGCATACAGATCTTGGCGCAACTTGCTTAGAACAATAGGCAATTGTCATAATCTATTAATTCCATCTGCTTCTGACGGGAAGGACAGATAGTTACATGGTGAAGTCAGAGGGCCTCAGACACAGATGGGGATTTTCCTGAGGGTCTCCCACTAGTACTGATGTATAATTGGAAGCATGATGTAAGGAAGAGACCTCTGGACATTCTTCATCTCTGGGTTATCAAGGTCTCAGTCCTACCACTGTTTCTATGATCTGAGCCCCATGTTTTATTCACAAAAAATTTTTTTCCAGTGAGGATCTGGGCATGGAACTGCAGTATTAATGTAGATGGTGAGAAAGGAAGGAAAGTAGAGAGGGACCTTGGAGTGAGATGACATTACCTGCCATGGAGTGGAAGATCTCTGTTCTACCCATTATCGATCTACTTTGAAACCAGAGAGAAAAACAGTGCCTAACTATTCTTAGGTTTCTTGATAATTCCTAATTTACTTTATTTCTTATTATTTTAAAAAATTCTTATAATTTGAAAGTATCATGTGGACAATCTTACCCTTAACTGCATCCTCCCCTTGAAGGAGCCCTGATAGGGAGCCACGATTCCTGATTTTTCAACTAAGTGCTCACGTGATCTTGGGTAAGTAGTTTAAACTTTCTAAGTCATTATTCATAAGAGATGTTAGTCCCTATGGATGTTTTCCAGTGTGCATAGTGTGGAATAAATGTTGGACAAAAATAGGACTCATTCATCTGCCAACGCAGGAGGCATGGGTTTGGTCCCTGGCCGGGAAGATTCCACATGCCGTGGAGCAACTAAGCTTGCACGCCACAACTACTGAGTCCATGCTGTAGAGTCCGAGGGTTGCAGCTCCCGAAGACCCTGTGCCTAGAGGGCATACTCTGCGGCAAGAGAAGCCTCCATAACGAGAAGCTCAAGCACCGCAACTAGCCGGTAGCCGAGCGCTTGCCACAACTAGAGAAAGCCAGTGAACAGTGATGAAGACTCAGCACGGCCATAACTACAATAGGATTCATTGATCAAATGCTGCGTTAGGGCTAGTTTTCTTTGTTGTAGGACTTCTCAATGTCCTTAAAATGCTAATATACACTGCTGCTGCTGCTGCTGCTGCTAAGTCGCTTCAGTTGTGTCCCACTCTGTGCGACCCCATAGACGGCAACCCACCAGGCTCCCCGGTCCCTGGGATTCTCCAAGCAAGAACACTGGAGTGGGTTGCCATTTCCTTCTCCAATGCGTGAAAGTAAAGTCGCTCAGTCGTGCCTGACTCTTAGCGACCCCATGGACTGGAGCCTACCAGGCTCCTCCATCCATAGGAATTTCCAGGCAAGAGTACTGGAGTGGGGTGCCAAATATACACTGGGACTCTTCAAAAAGAGGTTAGAATATACAGTTTGCAAAAAAAAAAAAAAAAAAAAAAACTTTGATTAGAGAGCTCTTCTTCAAACCTACCCCCATTTTAGTAACATTTCCTGGGACTTGTATGAGATTGAACACATTTGAAGAAATGGTGGCCCAAATAGTATCTAAATTTTAATTTTAATAGTTATTTTGAAATCCTTTTGAAAGGATATTAGATTCTACTTATCAAGTTGCCAATCTGGACAGCATTGTCAGAAACTTCCTAAAAATTCCATTTATCTCAGCTTTTTCATTGACATAATATGAATTTGATGTTGATCATAAAATCATGAACGAGTCTAATACCTTTATATGCTGCATCTGAAACAAATTACTCAGGCCTTGGGGACTGCTCTATTAATTTGTTGAGCAAGGGAATGTCTATGTGATTTAAACATTAGCTTCAAATACATCCAATGTTTTAAGAACACATCAGATTGATTTTATGACCAAACTGATTGCTCAAAAACTTCTTTTGAAAGTGGTCCAGGAAAAAAGAATAGACTTCATACTGTTTGATTCAGGGCTAAAGTTCATTATAAACCAGTATTTTGGTGGATTACAGAGGTGTAGAAGTGTCCACCAAGGGTAATTTCCAGTGAAAGAAATTGTAAGTTATCAGTGATTTTTAGAACTTGGGTATTCGTCCTTTGAGGGGATATCATTGTCTATGCAGAAAGAAGTCTTAGTCACAAACAGGCTATTACAGTAATCCAAGCAGTGATGGCTAACCATCTATTCATTTTAATTTCTTGGGTAATTGGTTCCATCTATTAGCAGTCAGCCACATATTTAAAAGACTTTTCTCCATAAAAACCTTTCCTCTTGGGCGTGATGGTCAGCTAAGCCAGTAAGCATAGTGGATTTTGCCAGCATCTTATATCTGTGATTTCAGACACACTGGGGATTGGTCATAAATACCTCCCCAAACAAGATCTATGCAATGACTCGATGGCATATACTTTGCAATTAGTTTTCTTTTATTGTATGGCACAGATTTATATAATTTACTTTGTTTTACCCATAATATTCTTAGAACATTGTAGATCCCCTGGTGGAGGATATGGCAACCCACTCCAATATTCTTGCCTGGAAAATCCCATGGAAATAGGAGCTTAGCAGGCTACAGTCCATAGGATCTCAAAGACTCAAACATGACTGAGTGACTACACATGATATCCTTAGAATATTGTAGGTATCCATTTAACACGTCACTTTAGAAGGACTAGAGTAGCTGAATATATTTTACAGTTTGCAATAAAAGAGATCATTTTTGAGATGAGAACACAGCACTGATTTTTATGTGCCTTTCACATTTCAAACTTGGATTTAGTTGGACTACAAAATATTTACATTTTTCACAGCCTACAAGTTCTCGTTTTGACAGTCTGATTGTAGAGAACCACAACTCTTTTTTCGTTTTCAAAAATGTTCAAATTCCTGAATTTTCTCTTACCACCACCATTACCATATAATATTCATTCTGGAAAAACAAACCAATGTGGTCCATATAGAAACTGAGGCTAAAATGTGCTAACATTATCATGGCGGAAGAATGACTGAATTCATAACATTCCTGAAGGGATAACAAAAATCTGTTCTAATTTGAATTTCGGGCCAGAGGGGCTGAAAATGCTGTGCCTAGAATGGTGAATTGTGTTACTGTTGTATCTCCTGATTTTGGTAATTATACTGAAAATAAATTAGTGAATATCTTTGCTCTTGGAAAAAATTGTTTTATAAATCCTGTCCTACACTGACAAAAAGCACCACTTTGTAGTTCTCTGTTGCTGGAATTATACCACATTCATTTGAAAGGTGTGTGATTCATGCAAAACACACTTTATGGACTCAAACACCTATCACTTGAGACCATCCTCTGCGATTGTAAAACATAGTCTAAGGGAGAAAAAGAGGACAGATTTATTGTCTACAAGATCAGAGCAAGGGAAAAAATTTACTTCCTCCCTTGAAGGTTAAATTTTCATTTCAATGAATTTAACAGACTGTAAGAATTTTTTAAGGTAAACAAATAGTTTTAAAAGATTTCCAACCCAGGAAATAATACAATGGTATCTATGTGTAAATTATGAAGTATAAACTTATGTTAATTTTCTATATTTTTTCTGGCATGCCTTTTTAAAAGAAATACTCTTATAGGTACACTCAAATGTCCTCCCATTTGTCCTCCACTACAGTGGTAACCTTTATCTGAATTTGATGTGTATCAGTGAGTCGGACACGACTGAAGCGACTTAGCAGCAGCAGCAGTGCAATGCCTATTTTGATGCTTACCACGTATGTATATATGTCCCCAAACAACATCTACTTTCTCTACTTTTGTTTTCTCATTTACGTAAATGTTATACTAGTCAAGTCTACATCTTTTTTTTCCAAACAAATTTATTGAGATATAATTAATGTAATATAATAAATTATAATATAATTAATAATAGAATACAATATAATATGATACAATTCATCCATTTGCAGTGTACAATTTCAGGACTTCCCTGGTGGTTCAGGGGCTCCTCAGGTGGCTCTAGTGGTAAAAAACCCACCTGCCAATGGAGGAGACAAGAGACGTAGGTTCGATCCCTGACTCAGGAAGATCCCCTGAAGAAGGGCATGGAAACCCACTCTAATATTGTTGCCTGGAGAATCCCATGGACAGGGGAGCCTGATGGGCTACAGTCTACAGGGTCACAAAGAGCCTGACATGACTGAAACAACTTAGCATGCACACACTGGTGGTCTGGCGGTTAAGACTCTGTGCTCCCAATGCAGGGGGCCTGGGTTTGATCCCTGGTCAGGGAACTAGATACCACATGCTGTGACTAAAGATCCTGCATGCTGCAACTAAGACCTGGTGCAGCCAAAGAATAAATAAATACATTGTACAATTGAATGGATTTTACTGTATTCAAAGATATTTGCAACCATCACTACAGTCAATTTTATAACATCATCATCACCTCAAAAAGAAATCTTGTATCTTCACTTATCATCCCCCATTCTTTCATCAGTCCTCCCCCTAACCCCAGTTGTAAGCAGCCATTAAACAAGTTTTAGTTTCTGTAGACTTGCCTATTCTAGACATTTTATATAAATGGAAGCATATAATTTTTAGTTTTTTGCGAAGTTTTTCACTTAGCATAATGTTTTCGAGTTTTGTGCATGTTGTAGTATCCCATTGTGTGGATATACCACAATTTGTTTATCTCTTCAATGGACATATGGGTTGTTTGCACCATTTGGCTGTTGTGATAAGTGTTCATGGACCTGTTGTTGTATGGACAGATGTTTTCATTTGTCTTGAGTAGTTTGCCAGGACACAGCATTTGTTTTTGGTCCACGTAGATCTAATTCATGGTAACTGCTGTGTGGTACTGCATGGTATTAATAAGCCTCATTTTATCTTTCCCTCCTGTGAATGGACACGTTGGTGGTTTGTTCTTTTTGTCTTCTGCTTACAGTGCTGCAGTGATATCCTTGTATGTACCTCTGTGTGTATAAACAGGGACTTTCTAAAGGATGACCTTCACACGTGGAAGTTAAGCAAATCTGGAACTTTCTGGTTTTTGCCAAACTTCTCACCAACATTGTAGACAGACGTGTTTACATTTAGCAGCAAGATATAAACATTATCATTTCTCTACATTTTCCCAAAACTCAGTGTTATCTGATGACTTTTTTTTTTTTGCCAGTGTGATGGCTCTGTTTCATTAGTTCACTTCTGTATTCATTTTTCTTTTTAATAGTGAAGCTGACCAAATTCTCGTCTTTATTGATCATTTTCATTTCCCCTGCCGTGAATTTCCTTCTTAATTTTTGTCTGTTTTCTAGTGGGTTATATACTTTTTATCTTATTAATTTGTGAGACATGTTTGAAATATTCATTTTATGTCTGTTAAAAAGAGATCACAAAGATGCAAAGATCATCTTCTGATCTCAAGTGTTTGCCAAATTAAAAAAAAATTAAATTTTTTTCCAGCTTTATTGAGATATAATTGACATATAACATTGTGTAAGTTTTAAGGCACACAATGTGATGATTTAAGCTGCAGTCCATGGGGTTTCAAAGAGTCGGACATGACTGAGCGATTGTACTGAACTGAACATTGCAAAATAATTACCACAAAGGAGTTAGTTAATACATCCATCATCTCACATAATTTTCTTTTCCTTTTTTGTGGTGAGAACATTTAAGATCTGTTCTCTTGGAAACTTTCAAGTATTGATACAATTTGACTCTAATCACCATGTGGTAGGACAGAGCCCAAGAACTTATACATAGAAGTTTGTCAGTTCAGTCACTCAGTCATGTCCAACTCTTTATGACCCCATGGGCTGCAGCACACCAAGCCTCCCTGTCTATCACCAACTCCCAGAATTTACCCAAACTCATGTCCATTGAGTTGGTGATGCCATCCAACCATCTCATCCTCTGTCATCACCTTCTCCTCCTGCCTTCAATCTTTCCCACCAGCAGGGTCTTTTCAAATGAGTCAGTTCTTCGCATCAGGTGGCCAAAATATTGGAGTTTCAGCTTCAGCATTAGTCCTTCCAATGAATATATAGGACTGATTTCCTTTAGGATGGACTGGTTGGATCTCCTTGCAGTCCAAGGTACTCTCAAGAGTCTTCTCCAACACCACAGTTCAAAAGCATCAATTCTTTGTCACTCAGTTTTCTTTATAGTCCAACTCTCACATCCATACATGACCACTGGAAAAACCATAGCCTTGACTAGATGGGCCTTTGTTGGCAAAGTAATGTCTCTGCTTTTTAATATGCTGTCTAGGTTGGTCATAACTTTCCTTCCAAGGAGCAAGCATCTTTTAATTTCATGGCTACAATCACCATCTGCAGTGATTTTGGAGCCCAAAAAATAAGTTTTGTCACTGTTTCCCATCTATTTGCCATGAAGTGATGGGACCAGATGCCATGATCTTAGTTTTCTGAATGTTGAGTTTTAAGACAGCTTTTTCACTCTCCTCTTTCATTTTCATCAAGAGTCTCTTTAGTTCTTCACTTTCTGCCATAAGGGTGGTATCATCTGCGTATCCTTTGACCAAAGCCTCCATTTCCCTGAACCCCTAACCTCTGGTAACCACCTTTCATCTCTGTTTCTATAAGCTTTTTCAGTCTTACATACAAGCGATAGAATACAGCATTTGTCTAACTTACTTCATCTGTGATAATGACCTCAAGGTCTATTTTTTAAATGCTTTTTATCATATATTGGTTTTAGTTTTTAATATTAAATTTATCTGTGTTTCCTTTATAGCCTATAGATTTTGCTTTTTTCATTTTAAAATTCTTTCATCATAATCTTATTATTTATTTTTTTTTTGACAAGTCGCTTCAGTCGTGTCCGACTCTGTGTGACCCCATGGACTGCAGCCTACCAGGCTTCTCTGTCCATGGGATTCTCCAGGCAAGAACACTGGAGTGGGTTGCCATTTCCTTCTCCAATGCATGAAAGTGGAAAGTGTAAGTGAAGTCACTCAGTTGTGTCTGACTCTTATCGACCCCATGGACTGCAGCCCACTAGGCTTCTCCATCCATGGGATTTTCCGGGCAACAGTACTGGAGTGGGGTGCCATTGCCTTCTCCCAATCTTATGTTAGTTTTCTGTATTTTTTTTTCTGAAATGCTAGGTTTTGCTTTTTTCATATTTAAGTCTAATTCATTTGGAATTGTGTGTATGTGTGTGTTCACGGGATAAGTTGAAAATCTAAATTCTCTTCTCTCTATAAAATTCTCTAATAGTCTCCTTCAGATATCTAATGTTTTAGCATCTTTTATTAAACAGACTATCCTTTCTTCATTGGCTTGAAATGCCACTTTTGTTATACATCCATATTGTGTGTGTGTGTGAGAGAGAGAGAGCATGAAAGAGCGAGCAAGCAGAGGGAGGGAGAAGGAGGGAGAGAGAGAAAGAAAGCAGATAAGGGAGAGGTTATTCCTGGCTCTCTATTCTCCTGTGTTTCTGTCAGCTGTCTAGTCTGTTGTTTGTGTATCACTGTGCTAATTCCCCTAAATTTACTTTAGTTTTATAGAAAATCTTGTTATCTGAGAAGGTGAATCCTTCCTCTCTCTCTTCCTCTTGCTTCTTCATCTTCAAGATTATCTAGGTTACTCATGGTCTTTTGCTGTTTCATATATATTTTAGAATCATATCACAATTATTAATGCACACTTGCTAAGTTCTCAAAAGAAAACTACTGATATTTTTTCTTGTAACTATGTTGAATTTAAATGTATTTGGAGAAACTTGATTAATTTTAGACTTTGTTGAGATAAAGATACAATCTAAAATTCAAAGAATAACCATTAAAAAATAGAAATGGGACATGTAACTTCTAAACCAATACAAAGAAAAAAGGAAATAAAGAGCAGTCTGGTAAATTGGTATCTTTACAATCATATAGTGTCTTTTTACATATTATTGTGTTTACTATTATACACATCCTACAAATCATCATTAGAATATAGTTAATGAAAAACCAAAAAAAAAAAAAGAGGCAAAGAAAAGTATGGTAAATTAGAAAAACAAATGTTGAAAGAGGAACAAAGTCAATTATATCAGTAATGATAATTATTATTAATGAGATAAACTCACCAGTTACAAAATGGTACAAAAATATCCTCAGCCTGGATATTTGAAAGTCCAGCTACAAACTGCTTATAATTGATATTGCCAAATAATATGAAACATTAAAAGTAAAGGGGTGCTATGAAAAATACAAGCCCAGTACTAACTGTGGCAGTCACGAGAACACACCTCTCAGATCTCTGATGTAGGGAGGAGCATAGATGGCCAAGAAAACCAGCTGCTGTGCTCTGGATCCAAGCTTCCCCGGGGCTATTCCCAATCACTGGCTTCATGTGGCAGGTATGCAGGTTCCTGGGAGACGTGG